>NC_052353.1:33917523-33996622 GCF_009727055.1 Benincasa hispida
CGCTGTCCATTGACTTTGAATATGTTGGTTTCGTCATCATTTGATAATTCAACTGCACCATGCGGAAGTACTTGTCTAATTATGAACGGTCCGCACCAATGGGAAGAGTCGCAGACGTGAGTTGAATAGCAAGACCTCGACTTGGAGGTTCTTACCGCATATGCGTTGATCATGCCAGCGCTTGGTGCACTCTTTATAAATCTTCACATTTTCATATGCATTGTTCCTCCATTCTTCTAGCTCGACCAGTTGCATTTTTCACACTTCCCCTGCCTTCTTCAAATCAAAATTCAATTTCTTTACCATCCACAGTGCTTTATACTCCAGCTCCAAAGGTAAATGACACCCCTTGTCAAATACCAACGCATAGTGGGACATACCTATTGGTATTTTAAATGCGGTCCGGTATACCCACAACGCATCATCAAGCTTCATTGCCCAATCTTTTCATGAAGGCTTTACTACCTTCTCAAGTATCAACTTAATTTCTTGATTGGACACTTCAGCCTGACCATTTGTTTGCGGATGGTATCCACTTTGTGGAGGATATTGTACTTGCGCAGCAGCTCCTTGATATTGTGATTGACAAAGTGTGATCCCTCATCACTTATGATGGCACGGGGAGTGCCAAAACAAGTGAAAGTATTTTTCTCCAGGAACTGGGAGACTACCGCCGCATCACTTACGGCGCATGTTGTTGCCTCTATCCACTTGAAGACATAGTCGACGGCTAATTAAATATAGTGTTTACCGTTTGAAAGAGGGAATGGTCCCATAAAATCAATCCCCCATACGTCAAATAGTTCTAGCTCCAAGATAGTGTTCATTGGCATTGCGTTCTTCCATGAAATGTTGCCTGTGCGTTGACACCAATCACATTTCATTGCATAGTCAATCACATCCTTGAATAATGAAGGCCAAAAGAATCCACTTTGCAAAACGTTGGCTACAGTGCGTTGCCCTCCAAAGTGCCCACCATATGGTGAGTCGTGGCATTGTGACAATATGCGTTGTTGAGCAGCATTTATGATTTGGTCTGCACCTCTTTTATACAGATTCGACTCATCCCAATAATAATGTTTGCATTCATGCTTGAACTTCTTCTATTTATAGTAGGTGTAATCTTCAGGAAATTGTTCACAAATCAAATAATTAACGATGTCCGCATACTAGGGAAATTCTTCTATGTGGAACAGCTGCTCATCCGGGAACACGACACTCACCTCAGATTCATTGTGGTCAACCTCGAGATTTTCCAATATGGACAAGTGATCCGCAACTTGATTCTCTGTCCCTTTCCGCTCAATTATCTCGATATCAAATTCTTGAAGGAGGAGAACCCATCTGATCAACCTTGGCTTTGCGTCCTTCTTTGTCATTGAATATTTGATTGACAAGTGATCAGTGTGAATGATTACCTTGGTTCCCAACAGATATGCCCTGAATTTCTCCAACACAAAAATCACAGCCAGGAGTTCTTTCTCTGTGGTGGTATAATTTATCTGAGCAGGGTTTAAAGTTTTACTCGTATATGCGATGGGATGTAAAATTGTTTTCTTCTTTTGTGCTAAGGTTGCCCCCATTGCATACCCGCTTGCGTCACACATGATTTCAAATGGAATTGTCCAATCCGACGCAATTAGTTCGGGTGCGGTAATCAGCGCATTTTTTAAAACTCTAAATGCATTGAGGCAGTTGTTGTCAAACTCAAACTTTCTATTTGCCTCTAACATTTCACTCACTGGTCGTGCAATCTTAGAAAAGTTCTTGACAAATCGTCTATATAATCCAGCATGCCCCAAGAAGCTTTGCACAACCTTCACGCTAGTTGGAGGTGGAAGTTTTTCAATTGCTTCAATCTTTGCTTTCTCCACCTCCAACCCTTCCCGGGAGACTTTATGTCCCAACACTATACCCTCTTTCACCATGAAATGACATTTTTCCCAGTTGAGCACCAAACTCGTCTCCTCACATCTCTTCAGAATGTTCTCCAAATTGGCTAGGCAGACTTCATAAGTGTTTCCATAAACGGAGGAGTCATCCATAAATATTTCCACTGAGTCCTCGAGATAATCTGAAAAGATCGCCATCATGCACCTTTGGAACGTGCTCGGCACATTGCAGAGGCCAAACAGCATGCATCGAAAAACGAATGTCCATATAGGCAGGTGAATATGGTCTTGTCTTGATCTTCAGAAGCTATCATGATTTGATTGTATCCGGCATACCCATCCAAGAAGCAGTAAAAATCATTCCCTGCTAGTCTGTCTAGCATTTGATCAATGAATAATAGAGGAAAATGATCTTTCTTTGTGGCCGCATTCAATTTGCGGTAGTTCATGCATATGTGCCATCCAGTGATGGTTCTTTGTGGTATTAATTCATTGTTCTCATTTGGGACTACCGTCATTCCGCCCTTCTTCGGCACACATTGCACGGGGCTGACCCACGTGCTATCTATTATGGGATAGATAATGCCCGCATCCAGCCACTTGATAATCTCTTTTTTTATGACCTTCTTCATCGCAGGGTTAAGTCTTCGTTGATTTTCAATTGTTGTTTTATGGTCGTCCTCAAGACGAATGTGGTGCATGCAGTACGTGGGGCTAATTGCTATGATGTCAGTGAGTGTCCAGCCAATTACTCGCACATGTTTCTTGAGAATGCTCATCAACGCATTCTCTTGATCTTCGTTGAGCGTAGAGGAAATTATCACTGACAGCTTCTCATTCTGCCCCAGAAATGCGTACTTCAAATGGGTTGGTTGGGTCTTCAGTTTAAGTGTTGGTGGTTTCACCAGGGAAGGTTCGTTGTTTTTCTTTCTTCTTTTGGCTCTTCTTCTTGCGTTGCGATCATTTCTTCTTCTTTGTGTGTTTTTTCTACGATCGCATTGCAGACAGCTACTGATGCGTTGGCATCCTCTTCTTCACACTCTTCATTAGACTTTTCTTCTTCAATTAAATTCAGGTCATCATCAGAATCTTGAAGATCTTCTTCATCTGAAAATTTCATGGCACGAATTATATTAAATTTGAGCTTCTGTCCGTTTATACTCAAAGTGATTTCTCCCTTGTGCACATTAATTTGAGCCCGACCCATTGATAGAAAAGGTCACCCCAGAATGATGGACACATATTTGTTGGCCTCATAGTCTAGAATGATGAAGTCAGCTGGCAAAATAAATTTATCAATCATGATCAGCACATCCTTCACCTTACCTTCTAGATGAACTAGAGATCTGTCAGCCAATTGGAGAGTCACTGATGTGGGCAAAAGTTGCCCCACATTTAATTGTCTAAAAATTGACAATAGCATCAAATTTATGTTGGCTCTCAAGTCACACAGGTCTTGCCCAATATAGAGTCCTCCTATAGAGCAAGGAATAGTGAAGCTCCCAGGATCACTCATCTTCAGTGGGATAATAGATTTGGAACTTTGCGTTAATGCCACCGTGGCAAATTTTCCAGCGCCTCTCTTCTTATTTACCATGTTCTTTAGAAACTTGGCATAGGCAGGCATTTCCTCAATCACTTCACTGAAAGGAATGTTAACACGTAATTGCTTTAGCATAGATAAAAATCATTGGTACTGTACCTCTTCGTTTTTCTTCTTCCTTAGCCACTAAGGGAAAGGTGGTAACTGAACTTTCACGGTTCTCGTTTCATTTGACTTCGAGGTCTACGTAACCTCAGGTTCTATTGCTTCATTTTCTCTTTCTTTTTCTTGCGTTACCGCAATCTCAGGCTCGGTTGCGATGGAAGTTGTTCTACTCTGCTCCTTCTTTTCTCCCTCCATAGTTTTTCCACTACGCAATGTCACAACCTGACATTGCTCCTTACTTGANATGGAAGTTGTTCTACTCTGCTCCTTCTTTTCTCCCTCCATAGTTTTTCCACTACGCAATGTCACAACCTGACATTGCTCCTTACTTGATCCCCCTGGGTTGCGTGGAAGTTCAGTTGAACTTGGCAACGCCCCTTGTGGTCTACTTTTCAGCTCACTCGCAATCTGGCCCATTTGCAATTCAAGGTGCAAATGGACGTAGCCTGAGTTTTAAGCACTGTCTTGTTTCTCTATATATTGCTTCAATAGGCTCTCTAGAAAAGAAGATTGCGGTGGTTGTTCTGAGCTAGTTGTTTGGTTGCTCTGTTGACCGTTGTTGCATTGGAAGAATCCTGGTGGCCCTTCTTTTTGCATGACAGGTTGAAAATTTGGTTGTTGATTCTTCCAGGCAAAATTGGGGTGGTTTCTCCACCCGGGGTTGTAAGTATTTGAAAAGGGATTATTTTTCACAAAGTACATAGATTGTGGATTTTACGGGAAATCTTCCATCGCATGCCCATCACCGCAAGTCGCACACCTTGCGGTGTTTTGACTTATTGCGTTGATTTGCCCACCTTGTGGTGTTGGGCTGCTGATCGCCATTCCTTGAATCAAATTCATCATTGCGGTCATTTGGTTTTGTAATGAAACAATAGCACCGTTGTTTGCATCAGAATCTTTAAGTCTCAATCTCTGGTCACTCTCTCTCCAGTCTTCATGGTTCTTGGAGATGCGGTCCAGGATATTCTTCGCCTCATCATAAGTTTTGTCAAGCAGACCACAAACGGCTGCCTCATTGGCCGTGGTCTGCGAAGCGGGATTCAAACCATGATAGAAAATTTCCATTTGAAGGCAGTCTGGTAATCCATTATGCGGACAATCCCGGACCAACCTTTTAAATCTCACCCAAGCATCACTGAGCGATTCGTCCATGTCTTGTTCAAAATTAGTAATAAGCTTCCTTTGCCTTGTGTTCTCGGTAGGTGGAAAATATTCTTCATAAACTTCTCCACCACCTGCTCCCAAGAAGTGATCTCTCCTGGTTCGAGTCAATAAGCCCATTTCCTAGCCTGATCACAGAGAGAAAATGAGAACAATGTTAGTTGAACTTCTTTAGCAGAGATGTTCGGGAACACAAAAGTATTACAGATTTCAATAAAACTTCGGAGGTGGGCATGCGGATCCTCGCCACGCCTTCTTCCGAATTGACCTGCAGTCTGGATCATCTATAGCATCATCGGTTTTATCTCGAATCTACTTCCGTCTAGGGCAGGCCTCATGATTCCAGGAGAGAAATCATAGAGGTTTGGTGATGCATAGTCCCTGATGGGTCTATTTCGATCGTTTGCCAACAGAATTGGATTCGCCATGACATTATTATCATTTGGTGCTCCATTTCCAGGCTGCTCTGCCATCTCTTCTTTTTCTGATTGTGGTTGCTGATGGCGGTCTCTTAGTCTCTTTTGAAACGTTCTCTTAATCTCCGGGTTGTAGCTTGCCAGAGATTGAGAATCTGTAAAGAGATCACAAAAATTACCGTTAACAAACTATTTTGCCAAAGTCCCTGGCAACGGCGCCAAAAACTTGATGCTCGGAATTATGTCATGGAAATATAGATGATATGCATTGCTGGATTTGCGTTGTGCACTCAAGTTTCCCCAGTGGAATTCAAGTGTAAATTCCTCTGAGTTTCCAGGTAAGTCCAAGGTCGAACACAGGGACTTGTAAAAATAGTTTGCATTGGTGATTTTTATGAAGACTTGCAGTAACCAGTTAAATAAATAAATCGTTGGGTTTGTTGTTTGCGTTGATGAAAAATAAATAACAAATGTGTCAGAGTTTGAAAAGATTTTGTAAATGGGAGATGCGATGAATATACGATGAACGGGTTGAGAAGGGTTCGGCTAACACTCCCTAGAATGCGTTCATGCTTTGTGATCATGCAACATGCATACAATAGTAAACCACCTCTCGGTGTGAATGCTACGACTTCTAATACTAGAATGTATGCGATGTATGTGCAAAGGTGTCTAGAGGGCCTACACATAAACCTCTAATTCTTGTCTATGCGACGATACACAAACAAGGCGACCACATATCATCATACCTATTCCTAGGATGCATGTGATACAAGTTGACAACAGAGCTTATTTCTAAGTCTCTATCTCTTGTTTATGCAAGCCTAATCTTGCTCTTTCGAGTCCAGATTCTAACCTAGCTCTCTCGAGACATTAGGTTCTTTCTTTAGACTCTTTCTCGAGTAACTCTAAAGGGTATTTTGCTCAGCATAAAACAAGACAATCGCAAGCAATAAACTTCCTAGGTCATGTTAGCTTATTTCTTCTCAACCCATTCGACTAGCTTAGCTACTCATGCGTATTAAGAGAGTGAGCAGATGTAGAAATAGAACTTCTATTAAATAGATATGAAGATGAAGTACAAAATAACAATGCAAGTTTAATAAAGAGCCTGGTAGCAATTTCTTGCTGCTAGGCATTTACACTATTTTTACTCGTGCTCTAAAGATAAACTCATTCTCGCGAGAGTCGGCTCGTTCTCTGCTCTTACGCCACAAGGTTCTCTCTCGAGTTGCCCTGGGCGATCTCCGGCACCACCACTCTTCTCTTGCTCCGCCTTAAAATGGAAAGGAAATTATGAACAGAAGCAATTGGTTAACTCATCAACGATCAACCCTTTCTTTGAAGAGTGCCCTTGGTATTTATAGAGAATCCATGGTGAAAGGCGGCTTTTCTCTCCTGGTTGTACAGATGGGACTGCTTTAATTCCTAACTGATGCGCCGGATAATTGTCGCTGATAAAGATGAATGTACTTTGTGACTGTTATCGGCTGTCAACTTAATTTGGATCTGACTGTCATCAGCTTTTTGTCCCATCTCTCTTAATTATCCTTTCACCCGGATGCACCCACCATGTTGCGCTAACCAAGTTGCGGCGATTCTTCTCGAGCAAATGTTTACGAGCACGATCAACGCAAAGCCTTGCGGTGAAGTTGCACTAATTCCTTTGATCACAATCTTTACATTGCGTTAACGCATATCCTGCACAAAAATATAAAGATCAACTATTCTAATGTGTTGGACGCATGCGACCGCAATATTATAGAATTTATGCTTAATAGACGCAATTTAACATATTTCATGAACACAATCCAACATTGTTTAAGAACTTAGCATTATGATAACGTGCATTTCTGCCCGTTATCAGCGATATCGAGAGGTGCTGTTCCAAGGCTTCATGAGAGCAAGAGAAAGACAGAAGAAGAGTTCTTCAAAGGCAAGTCTCTCATTCCTTTGTATTTATTTATGAATGCATGCTATAATTTATTCTAAAATGCATAGCCTATTTGTATGTTTGTTAATGCTTGAAATTCTGTCACAATGAATTTGGAACGATTTTGCTTCCACTTATAGTTTCTCTTTAATAATAGTTCCTTTATTAATAACATATACGATATGTTATTTTTAGCTCTCATGTCTCTAAGAGTTCACACTATGAGATTCATGCTCGGCTTCGTGTCACCCTGTGAGTGACCTTCATTCGAAAAGTGTTTGCATGGGTCAATAACAAGGTGAATAAGGGAAGTAGTTCATAGTAAGTGGGTAAAGGATATGTGTCAATATATCTTACGATCTCTTTCGTTAGTTTGGACCGTGAGATTCCTATGTTGCACTTGCTTGTTGACTTTAGGCAAACTATGCTAGTCATTTATCAAATGGCTATCCCCTCGGAGGGTCATAACATGGGATTCGGAACAACTTACACTCTAGGAATAGATAAGATTTCTTAGGTCAATTCTCAACCTTGACTATCCAAATCAATAGCATCGTTGGGGCCGACCTCTGAAGTCTGAAAATGGAGGGTTACACTTATAAAATTACTAAATGTTAGTAGGTTCTTGACCGAAAACGGTAACTAAATGACTATAGGAATAAGAGTTATCCTGGAGATAGTATTTAGTCAAGAATGTCTTGATTTAATGAAGGAGTATTTGATTACCCCTCGGTAGCACTTATTTTGATTCACTATAGTATCATTGCAAATAAATAATGAATTTTGGGTACATTATTTCTTTTTGCTAAAATTGAATTGGATTTAGAAACAATTTACTAATTAGAATTTGTTTAAGTTTTAACATGTTGAATTCCTCAAAATTACTCGCTTCTGACATATTTAATGGTAATGATTATTCAACATGGAAATCAAATATACTAGCAAACGATGATTAAAATTTGTTTTAATAGAGGAATGTCATCGATCTCCCAGGTCTTTTGTAGACCAGAATGGTTGGAATGCATATGAAAAATGGATTAAGGAAAATAAAAAGGCCCAAAATATTATTCTAGCAAATATATTTGATATATTAGCTAAGAAAATTAAGTACATGGCTTCTACTCAAGAAATCATGAATGTCATGGATGAAGAAACAAAGAAATCATGACTAAGTAAATTCGATTTACTTGTCATTGAGACGTGCTTAGTGGAACATGATAAAAAGACCTAGATAATAGATTCAGGTTCCGCTAATCATATCTGTGCTTTCGCTCAGGAACTAGTTCTTGGAGACAGCTTAGAGAAAGCGAAGCAACTTTTAAGGTAGGGACTGGGGAAGTTGTTTCAGCAAAAGTAGTGGGAGATACGAAGTTATTTGTTGGAGATAAACACATTTTACTATAAGATGTCTATTATATTTCTTCTATGAAAAGGAATTTAATATCTATCTCATGTTTTCTTGAGCAAAATTACAAACTCTCTTTTCAAAATAATGAAGTGTTCATTATTTCAAAAGGTATTAAAATATGTTCTGCAAATTAGAAAATAGCTTATACGTGTTAAAATCAATCGAGGTAAAAGTCGTTTTAAATATAGAGATGTTTAGAACAGCTGAAACTCAAAATAAGAAACGAAAGATTTCTCCAAATGCGTATCTTTGGCACTTAAGATTAGGACATATTAATCTCAATAAGATTGAGAGATTAGTTAGGAGTGGACTTCTAAATCAGTTAGAAGATAACTCTTTACCTCCATGTGAATCTTGTCTTCAGGGTAAGATGACCAAAAGATATTTTACAGGAAAAGGTCTTAGAGCCAAAGAATCCTTAGAGTTGGTACATTAAGACTTTTGCAGTCCGATGAATGTTAAAGCTATAGAAGGGTATGAATATTTCATCAGCTTTATATATGATTATTCGAGATATGGCTATATTTACTTAATGCATCATAAGTTTGAAACACTTGAAAAGTTCAAGGAATATAAGGTAGAGGTTGAGAATCAATTAGCTAAAAAGATTAAAACACTTTAATCAGATCGAGATAGTGAGTTTATGGACTTAAAATTCCAGGACTATTTATTAGAACATGGAATTTAGTCTCAACTCACAACAGCTGGCAGACCACAACAAAATGGTGTAGCGAAAAGGAAAAATAGAACCCTATTGGACATGGTTCGTCCAATGATGAGTTACGCTCAGTTGCCTAGTTCTTTTTGGGGTCATGCAGTAGAGACTGCAATATATATTTTGAACATGGTTCCCTAAAAAAATATTTCAGAAATACCTTACGAGTTATGGAGAGGACGTAAAGGTAGTTTATGTCACTTCAGGATTTGGGGATGCCCAACACATGTGTTAGTGCAGAACCCAAAAAAATTGGAATGTCGTTCAAAAGTATGCTCATTTATAGGCTATCCTAAAGAGACAGAAGGTGGTTATTTTTATGATCCTCAGGAAGATAAAGTATTTGTATTGACAAATGCAACATTCCTAGAGGAAAACCACATAAAAATCATCAACCTCACAGTACGCTAGTATTGAGAGATGTCCAGAGAAACTACAGATAATTCAACAAAAGTTGTTGATCAAGCTGGTCCTTCAACAAGAGTTGTTGATGAAATTGATACTTCACATCATTCTCAAGAGTTGAGAATGCCTCGACGTAGTGGGAGGATTGTTCATCAGCTTGACTGTTACATGGCTTTAATAGAAACTCAAGTAATCATACCTGATGATGGCTTAAAGGATCCATTGACTTTTAAACAGGAAATGGAAGATGTGGATAAAGACCAATGGATGAAAGCCATGAACCTCGAAATGGAGTCAATGTACTTCAATTCAGTATGGGAACTTGTTGATCAACTAGGGGGTTAAACCTATTGGTTGCAAATGGATCTATAAGAGAAAACGAGACCAAGCCGTTAAGGTACAAACCTTCTCTTTAGTTGTCATGATTAAGTCTATTAGAATACTCTTGTACATTGTCGCCTTTTATGATTATGAAATCTGGCAAATGGATGCCAAGACAACTTTTCTAATTGGCTACCTTGAAGAGAGTATCTATATGTCTCAACTAAAGGGGTTTATTGAACAGGGTCAAGAGCATAAAGTTTTTAAGCTTAATAGATCTATTTATGGGTTAAAACAAGCATCAAGAGCATATGACATTTGACACTGCAATCAAACCTTATGGCTTTGAACAGAATGTTGACAAACCTTGTGTTTACAAGAAAACTGTCAACAAAACTGTAGCTTTTCCGATTCTATATGTTGATGATATTCTACTCATAGGAAATAAAGTAGAATTTCTAGTCGATGTTAATGGATGGCTAGCTACGCGATTCCAAATGAAGGATTTGGGAGAAGCACAATATGTTCTTGGGATCCAAATAGTTTGGAATCACAAGAATAGGATGCTGGCATTGTCTTAGGCATCTTATATTGGCAAGATGTTGTCCAGATATAAAATGCAAAATTTCAAGAAAGGTATGTTACCTTTCAGGCATGGAATTTATTTGTCTAAGGAACAATGTCCTAAGACACCTCACAAAGTTGAGGAAATGAAAAGAATTCCTTATGCATCAGCAGTCGGGAGCTTGAGGTATGCTATGTTTTGTACACGTCCCGACATATGTTATGCAGTTAGAATTGTCAACAGATATCAGTCCAATCCTGGATATGATCATTGGAATGCCGTTAAAAATATCCTCAAGTATCTTTGGAGAATGAGGGATTATATGCTCATGTATGGTGTAAAGGATCTAATCCTTACTGGATACACTGATTCTTACTTCAAACCGATATCGATGTAAGGAAATCAACTTCGGGGTCAGTATTCACTCTGAATGGAGGAGCTATAGTGTGGAGGAGCATAAAGCAAAGTTATATTGCTGACTCCACCATGGAAGCTGAGTCTGTAGCTGCATGTGAAGTAGCCAAAGAAACAGTATGGCTCAAAAAGTTCCCGACAGATTTGGAAGTTGTTCCAAATATGCACCTGCCGATCATCCTGTATTGTGATTGTAGTGGAGTAGTTGCCAACTCAAAGGAACCAAGAAGCCATAAATGAGGAAAGCATATTGAGCGAAAGTACCATCTCATCAGGGAGATAGTACATAGAAGAGATGTGATAATCATGAAAATAGCCTCTGAATATAATCTTGCTTATCCATTTACAAAGACCCTCCCGGCTAAAGTGTTCGAGGATCACCTAGTAGGACTGCAACTACGAGCTTCATAAATCTAAGGAAGGTGGGAGAATTTCAAGGGTATATAGATGCCCTAGTTTATTGCATTCTCTCATTACTCAACATTGTATATATTTGTATATATGTAAATTCACTAGAGTTTTAGTCCAAGTGGGAGTTTGTTGGGTTGTATGTCCTAAAACACACAGTTTGTAATGTCAAACATATTCTATTTGAAATAAAGATGTTATTGAAATTTATTCAATAAAATTGTTGGTGAGTCTATAAAATGCACTTGTAATGACTAAATCCAATAAACTAAGATCCATGGCTATTACATGAATACTTGGACTTTATGTGGAGACATAAAGATGGATTGAGTTTGAGTAAATAGCCAAAACAGTTTATAGTATATTAGTATGGTTAGGTATCTTATTTTGGTAACGCTATTGGATACGACCCACTTTGTATCTAGTACAAACGATGTGATCCTGAATCAATCATGTGGAGACATGCGCATGGGGGCATCCTATGCAAAGAGTTTGTATAAGACAAGGACGAAGAAATAAGTCACTCTTACTTTATAACACTATTTACTGTTTAAGTCTGACTGTTTCAAATCGATGACCTAGGTAACTCGTCCATAATCCTAAGATAACTATGAACTCCTATTTATTCCGGATGATCCTTAGATTTGCATAGGTGAGGGTTGGCTCAATAGCATCGGCTTAGTAAGCCTCTCATTTCAGGGGCAAGACTGGGTAGATAGCTGGGGACATAAGGTGCAAGATGGAATTCACTCCTATACATCTCTAGGGATAGTAGAGCAGTTGTTCTCTTAAGTACTGATTCTAGGTCTTGAACAAGGGGCCCCTGTCACACCCCACCTCGAGCCCGCCTCTTGAGCTCAAGGAGAGGAGTGAGGGACCATAGATACCACCCTTTTGTGATATCTACTATCCATATGAACCTCTTTACTACACTCAGTAGACTGTAAGTCAAGGAGATAAACAACAACTGGTTGAGTAGGCCCATTTTATTACAACAATGTAACGTTTATACAATTCCAAGACTTAACTACAAAGTTTACAATAACAACTCTTAAAACCCCGAAAGTGTGACTGTGGCTTGTGGCAGACCTTGGCCTTAGCAGCACCCTGGAACTTCTCACCTTTTGCTACCTGGGAAGAAAACATGAAAGAAAAGAATGAGCTTTACAAAGTTTAGTGAGTGGTAAGCAACTTTTAGAGTCTATTTTAACTCATAATAAAACAAGCATATCATATATACAAGGTTAATACTCAAGCCTCAACTCTGAATGAGTCTGGTCTCAACTTCTATCTACACGCACGGTAGATAATTAACTGTTACTAATTATAAATGGTTACTCTTTTGCATTCCGTTTGTTCCCTATGTGCACATAGCTCCCCAGTCATGGGCTCAGAAGCTAGGCCCGTCAGCCCTCTGACCATCCCATGCGAGGTTCCTCCCATGACTTAGGAATTAGACCACTTGGTCCCCTGACCATCCTGTGAGGTTCCACTTGGGGCTTAGGAACTAGGTCTATTGACCCCCTGACCATCTCGATCATATATTCTCATTTTCATGCTATTTACTCATTCATAACATAAGCATATACAACTTACACTAAAATATATGCTTTAAGACTTAAAGGAAATACCATTCACCTTGGTAAGGTAGGAATCTTCATTTTTAGAAGTTCATTGATCACCTCGGGCTCCCCTTTTGAACCCTAAGATCCAGATTTAGCTTAAAGCTCAGATTACTCATAATAAGCCTTATCTCGAGATACTTTCTTCTAAAAAAATTCTCTATAATGTCTTAGAAAGCTTACTTTAAAATATTAGCTCAGAAATTCTCGTGGTGTGGCTGAAATCCTCAAAACATCAAGACTGGCTCAAGCTTACCCGACAGTTTGACCCTTTTTTCTTTTCTTCACTCTCCAGCATGGTTCCTTGGAGCTTCTTCTTTAACACCCTACCATGAAAACTAGACTCTCAGAGCTTTCAGGTGGCTTTAGAATTACTATAAACGCACAAGTATTCTGGGAGAAATCCCCGTCCCAAGTTGATGCTACTTCCAGACTTCACTGTCTGACAGCATCTCCTCCTCTTGGAACTTCATGACCAACGCATGGTCTCCTCTAAATCCACTTTCTAACACTCTTCCTTACGTTATGTGAAGAAGATTTGGCTTATGAATGGAAGAGACATCTTGTGGTGGTATTTATAGGCCAAAGGAAATGATCCTTATCATCTTTACCAAGTCTCAACGCAAGACACCTCCTACTTTGGGGTGTAATTTGCACCATGTTTCGCCACCACCTACTCCCTTGACATTCACTTACTCTCATGCCACACACTTACTTGCCTTGTCTTCCTCATGCACAAGACTTTCTTTGCATGAAACTTAATTCGCCCAGCTTCTACTAACTTAAGCTTCAGCCTTCTCTCGGTATAGCCATTTGTCCAGATGAGCTCATCAATCTTGCGTAACGCAAGCCTCAACACCGTTCCATCGTACAATTCTTACATCTATCACTTAGCTCCAATGCCCCATCATGTAGCTTAATCATTTAGTAAACGATCTTGCTCTCAACGATCTCACACATAGCCCATTGCTTAGCTGCTGCACCTATTGTTTAGCTCCATCATTTAGCACCGACGCCTTATCGTCTAACACATCCGCTCATCGCATAGTGTCATCGTCTAGCGTCTACGTCTATCGCGCAACGCCTATCGTTTAGTATTCTGCCTATCATGTAACACGTATCAACTTCTACGCTTATCGTCTAGTGCTTACACTAATCATGTAGTGCTTAACGCCTATTGTATAGCCCGATCGCCTAGCACCTTTCTTCGCATCGCTTAATGTCACACACAGTTACACGATCACCTACCGTATCACTAAGCTCTACGCATTTTCTATACGATCTCCTACTTCATCACGTAGTGCCGCACATTTGCTATACGATCGTCTATCCTATCGTGTAGCAATGCTCACTGCTATACGATCGCCCGCCTAGCACCTTGTGCTCAACATCTCGCTCTCTCCGCTCTCACTCACGCATTCTCAATGCATGAGGAACTTGGGCAATGCCTCTTGCCAACGCCTTGGCCAATCATGTGTTCAACCTCACAAGCTCTCGCATGGTTGCCTTCGACTTGATACTACACTTAGCCCCATCTCATGCTTAACACCAAATGTATGGTTCCTTATGACTTTACACTTAGCCAAAATTTCACTAATTAAGGCTTATCTCCAAACTTCTCAATGAAAATCTATTCAACACTTAGAAATTTCCTTCTCTCCAACATAGGATTTAACTTACACCTAGTTAATTCCCTTAATCACTTGCTTAAGTAGGAAAAATGGAAATCCGAGTTTCACAGCCCCAAACTCTTATTGGCTCGAGAGGGACTCGATTTAGTGATTGGATCATAAACCTTTATTCATTAGAGGATTACTGGGACTTAAGGAGCAAGATGTAATTTCGGGGGTAAAGCAACGTTAGACCCAACTGTTATTACGAACAACCAGTGAAGGGTCGGCTTACTGATTATGGTTAAATCAAGTAGACAGAAATATATCTATAGTGAGGAGAGTGCAACCATCAAACTATAGTGGTGTGTCTCGGTGATTAACAAATATTGATTAATTAGGATTTAAGAGTTTAATCGATTAATCTCAAATCGTTGGAACTCATGATCTGTAGGTGCATAAGGTCCCTATACTGACTCGTAAAAGATTAAACCTTGGATTAGAATATTGAGCGAATTTGAAACGTTCCAATTCGAAAGTAGGGTTTGGAATTTGAAATGTTCAAATTTCAATTTGGAGTTGGGATAATTATATTCGATATAATTAAACGTTGAATGTTTCTATAATTAAACATAATTGGAAAGTTCAAAATATTTAAATAATGATTTAAATATTGATTACATGAATAAGGATTCACGTGTAAATTAGACATTTTATTAATTTAATATTTGATATTAAATTATTATTTAATTAATTAAATTTGTTTAATTAATTAAATTAAAATTAGTTTAAAATTTAAAAAGAAAATTCAATTTTTGAAATTGAATTTAAGTTATATTTAATTTATTTCTTAAATTAAATGTATTTAATTAATTTAAATTTGAAATTTTGACAATTTTAGTGGATTTTTCCACAATTCAACACCTAGCCCACTTTCTAATTGCAATTTGAAATATCAAATTGTTGAATGAGTGAGTGTTTGCATGTTTGAGCTTGATAAAAGCTTCAATTTCTGAAATTGAAAAGGGATGAAATCTGAAATTTAGAGAAAGATATGCAAAAGATCAGTTTTGCTCTCAAACCTCTCCAATTCCACCTTAATCCTTCTCAATTCAGAGCCACCTCTTAAACCCAAGGCTGAGAATAGTAGAGAAGATTCTCTTGGTAGTCTACTGAAGATTTGATGGTTGATTCGTGGAGATAAGAAAGGATTAAGTTGAATTCTTCAAAGGTAATAAACTGAAACCATTTTCTATTTTAAAACTTATTTTATCATGCTTGTTACTCAAATTAAGTGTAATTAGAATGATTAATGATTCTGTTAGCTTTCACTTTATGCATGTTTATTCAATTGAATCCTATCTTTAGGCTTTTAGTCCCAAATTCCTTTGTGAAATCAGCTTTTCCTTAATCTTCTCGGTATTAAGATGTCACTTACATGTTAAATTAAATGATCAATTCAACTTAACAAGTTAACATTAAACTCAACAAAGAAAATGTAAGGATCAAAACAAGACAATGGATTAGCATAAACTCAAACTATAAGGTCTCAAGACAATGATATGACTGAATCCCTTAGAAATTTAGCCCATGACTAGAAACGAATGAATGAATTTCATTAATTTCAAAGCCATGAGTTGCAATGAAAATTCTCACCAATAGAAAATTAGGAAAAGAACTGCAAAGAAAGTACTAAATGAATGTTGGAAAAATACAATAAGAAGACTCCTTGAAGTCAAATCTCACTTTATAACCTCCCTAGGTTGGATTCCACCTCCTTCAAAGGTGAATCCTTTCTTTACACTAGCTCTCACAGTGTAGGGATAACCTAGAACTAGGGTTCTTCAAAGGAACTCCGGTTCCTGAAGGCTTGCTGAATGAGTTTCATAAGAATTCTTGCTAGGGCTAAGGGATTTCATGGATGCTTGAAGAAGAAGGCCTCCACTCTTTTATATAGGTCAAGGTGGTTGAGAGGTGGGATGAAAATCATGCTTTAAAAGCTCTTCAATCATTTTTAGAGTTGAAAAATGGGTATGGACTGAAAAAAAAGCAACCACGAATAGTTGGACAGGATTTAAAATTTTAGGGTTTTTAAATGCAGTCGCATCGTTCCAAGGGATGCGTACACATGACCTAAATTTTCTGCTAAACAGTTAAAAACCTCCGTAGAAACATGCAACTTAGTCTAAAATAGTAAAAATTAACTTTATATGCTTCAAAGACATGTGTTTGCCCATTTTATCCAATTTAGTCCTTTCAGGAGTTTAAAGAACACGCAAAGTTCTATTTTTATTAAAGAAAAGTCTCAAACTATATACCAAAATCATGCACTTTGTAACATTATTAATTTCTCTTAGTGCTTTTTTTTTATTTCAACTCTTTTTTGACGAGTGTTCGATTGTCAAGAATGTTATGTTAATCTTGAGGAATAACTGACATGAGACGATTAACACCAAGATTATGCTGCATTTACTTACCAGGCAGTGGTCATTCAACAACACAACAATCAATTTATTTGATATTTTGTTTATACATTTCAACAAGTTCGCACATTTTTCATGAAGTTAAAGTTGTAGATGTAGTTATTGGAAATAATTTTAGGGGAACTAAAATTTATAAAATAATCGATGCGTATTTGACAATAATTAAAATAACATAACTAAAGGTAAGAGAATCCTGTAACTATGGATTGAGGAACACTAATGATCAGCACTGTCAATAGAGAAGATTTGCCCTCACTGTACTGAGTGAATTTGGCACGCCACTCCGAAGATATAACCATCCTTCAAGAAACCTTCTACAGCAGCTATGATTGCTTAAGAACCCTTAATTGCTTGTATGCTCAAATCAAAACTCAAGAACAAAACTTAAAGCTTCTGGTTTACAGAAACTTGAGGAAGAGAGAAAAAGTTATCTGAAGACTTTCAAAGTTCTTTCTAATAGAAAAGACTTGTTACCCAAGTCTATTAAGCATACCTATTCCACTCCCTATTTATAGGAAAAGTGGATGGACTAGTTAAAAGATAGGAAAAAAGAGATAAATATTAAAAGTGAATAATAAAAGAAATAAAAATAAAATTTAAAAATATCCAGCAAGTAGTCTCCTCTACGTGCCATAACATGATTTTTGTATGAAAGCTTTATTGAATCCTACCAAAATAAATATAGGAAGAAAACAAACATAAATAGTTTTGACATGCATACTTTTTTGTCATGTTAATAACAATATGAGATAAGTAGTAAACTTTAAATTAGTGTCTAATAATATTGTTTTGGAAGTAGAAAAAAAAAAAAAAAACTTAGTACAAAAAGCTCACGAAGAATCTATACTTGTAAATTATAGTAATTCTCATATACGATTACGATGTGTACATTATCTTTCTTGAGTTTTCACTAATTTGCTTAATTTGATCATTGTGTAATAATTTATCAAGCCATTCAATCCTTTTAAATAATAAGATGGTGTTTGGGGTAGGGTATGAGTTGCTATAAGTTGAGATATGAACTCAACTCAATGTTTGGAGGGCCAATTTTGTATGTCATCGATATTTTATACTTATGTCCATCAATAGTGCACTCAACCTTCATCATATTGATCCTCTGTTGCCACTTCCTCTGTTGCCACTTCAGCCACCACTTCTGTGGGCCAACTTCAGCAACGAATGCAGTGGTCAACTCTAACCATCGTCGACGACCAACTCCGTAATCTATGATGGTAGCCAACTTTCTAAAAAATTAATTTTCATAGGAAGGTTGAAGATCAGGACAACGAACATATGAAAATATGCCTACTCAGTGTTTGGTGTTTTTTGTTTTTTCCTTTAAGATTGTAAGTGAATGGTGATAGAGAGAGGCACTACAAGAAAAAGAGACTCTCCCGACACCTAAAACAACCGTCAGGAGATCAATTATTGGGAGAGAGGATCTCTCCTGACTATGTAAAGGGGGCGTTGGGAGTTGTTGATAACTCTCGATGTCATATAGTTGTCGTCGGGAGTTCTTATGAACTTCCAATGTGTAAGAAATAGGCTCGAAAGTTTGGACCAATCTTCCGAAGCATTAATGAAAATGTTGAGAGTTTGGTCCAAACTCCTGACAGCTCACAATAGCCCGTCAGTATATGGGTTTTAAAACCCTAGATCTGCAATTAGATTTATAGATCTACTTTCTTCTTCAAAGCCTATCAGATCAAAGCCGCTGCTAAGATCTCCGCCTTTCTATTCTCTCTGTTCGTCCGTTCATCTATCACCTCCTTCTTGGCTTGCTTATCTGTTCATTTGTCACATCCCGAGATCTCCCTCTCTCTGCTTGCTTCTCTATTCGTCCGTCACACCCCTCTCTACCTTCGACTCTTCACTAATCTCTGTTGAAAGGTATGTTTCTTCTCGTTTTAAGATTTCTAACTCTTTCGATATTGGAGTAGTTGATTTTACTTTTACTTTTATCGAATCTTTGAATTAACGAACTTTTTGGTAACAACACTTTATATATATGTCGATTGAAATAAGATTAGTTTGAGGATTTATATTGTCATTCGATTAAAAATGCCGATTAACTTTTCTTTTTAATTTTTAATGGGTTGTTGTTTGATTTATTTAAATTGTTGTTAACATATAATTTATAGGTGTTTTAAATAAAATAAATGGTTCTTCATTTTACACACATCTTTTATAAGATGATGTGTTTTAAATTGGTTAGAGATATGAAATTAATATGGGGTAAATATAATATGTTTAATTATATTATTCTTTATGCAAGTAATGTGTTTAATTATATTATTCTTTATGCAAGTAAACACTATGAATATCCAAATTCAAGCGATTTCAAGCAAATAATATAAAAAGAATGTCATTATCATTATTTTTAGGTTGATTTACATTTCGATGCTTTATCATATTTATCCTTGTTAATTAAACAAATTGGTCATAGATAAGAAAAAATAATAATTTCCTAAAAGGTTGCTTGTTATTGGCCATGGCCGATTTTGGTGCTTCTAGTTTGGAATTCAAAGAGTTTTCTTGGTTTTCTTGGTGCGATTGTGGAAAGTTTTCTCGCATAGATTGTTGTGTTTATCTTGGTGGTAGTTGAATTTAGTAATGAAGTTTCATTGGAAGGATCTCTCGATTATTAGGATCCATGCATGAAAAGTTGTTAATTCTTTCAACTATAGTAGCTACATGAACCAAAGTCGCTGTTTCCAGAATACTCGCTGGCATGCAAGACAAGACAAAAACCAAGGCTAAGCACAGAAACTCCAACAACAAACCTACCATCAACCAATAACACAGGAGCAGAACAGAAGCCAGAATACGTAATTCGATCATTAGTTTTCCAAACATTTTTTTCTTCAAATCAATATCCACTCCCAAGGGTGCTAACAGTCTAATACCAAATTGTTATGATCTTAATCTCAAGGGAAAAAAAAAATTACATAAATTGTATCCCAATGGATTAATTACCCAAATTTTGTCTACCCAAAGGTTTGTGATAACTATCATTTATGAGGGACATTTAGACCTCATTCGGCTTGGACATTGTTGAATCTCCCTCTGCTGTCGTCATTTGTTGGCTTTAAATTGGTTGAATGAATTCTTATATTTGCCACTTCCAATCTAGTTTTTCTGGTATTCTTTCCCCTGTAAACTCCAACGTTTTACAGCTATTATTTATTCATCATCGGAGTTCTATATCCAGAATACTCCATACTCCATTTCTTTATCTCAACTAACGCTATTTGCATTGATTCTGCAATATTTCTCATTTTGAACAGCAACCTTGTTAACCTTTAACACTAATTCTGGATATACCCATGGCCAGAATCACTGCTCGTATATCAAATTGTTTGGATTCAACTATTTAATGTATTGATTCAAGGAAAATTGAAGCAGTTATTCCTATTTTGTGAATTTGGCCATGGTGTTTTTGAGGCCTTTATGTATGAGCCTATGGACGGCTTTTTAGTGGATTATTGAAGACTGGCCTTTTGAATTTCTCGTGAGGCCATTAAGTTAAGCTGATTTTAATTTTCAAAGGTTGATGCCAACTAGAGTGTTCATACTATCAACCTTGAGGTTTAAGGTTTGATTCTCCTACCCCACACTTTAATTACACAATATCTTTACAAAAATAAATAAATAAATAAGTGTTGATGTTGATGTCATGTTTGTATGTCGCATATGTTTTTAATTTTCAATATAATTTAAACTTAGAAGTAAGTTATCGGTGGAATATAGAGAAGAAGTATCCAGTTTTTAGATATGGAAAAGTTTTTAATGAAATATCTCCCTCATAGCCCGTCAAGTTATCTAGGGGTTTTGAAAATCGAGAATGAAATGCCCTCTAATGGCCAAGAAAGAGATACCACAAACTTATTTGAGAATTTAATGACTGAAATACGTAATGAATTATATCCTGGTTGTTCACAATTTTTTTCCTTGAACTTTTTAGTGATGCATATCAAAGTTCTCAACGACTAGAGTAATAAACCATTTGACATGTTGCTAAAATTGTTAAAAACTACTTTTCCACAGTACTGCTGTACCCACTACATTTTACGAAGCTAAACAAAAATTGCATGATTTATGCCTAGGTTATGAGTCTATTTATGCGTGCAAATACGACTATGTATTGTGGAGGAGTTATTAAGGAGGGAGTTATTTGATAACTTTCATCCCATAATTTTCTCATTTTTAATATATGGAAGTGGAAATGCAAAAGAGATGGAATATGGATCATCTCTTTCTTGCATTTAAAAGGACACAAATTAGAACACAAAAGTTGGTTGTGTTATTTTTGTTCTTTACTCTCTCTAAAATTAATCATCATCCCATTCCAAAATTAATCTTGAAGCTCACAAACACCCAACGATTCTCAATCACGAGAATAACGAGGTTTTCGCATGGTGGTGTTGGATTGATTGGGAATTTGTTGTTGTGATTTCGTGATCGAAGATTTTGTTGTTTTCGAGATTCGAAAAAGAATCGTGAAGAGTTTAGTCTTCAAGGGTATGTAATCTTCGGATCTCTTCTTTCTCTTTAATTTCTATACATAATCATGCTCATTAGATTATGTATATCTTGTTTTCATTCTCTATATTTTATGTATGTTTTGTAAAACTGGAATTAGGACACGATTGCTTCCGCAACAGGTATTCGTGTATCCTTTCAATTAGTATCAGAGCGTAGTGTTTTGAGTCCCAATTTAATTTAATTCAAAGTGATGATGGGATTTTGATTCTGCATAGATGTATGTTGAATGTGGTTTGTGTTGGGAATGTCCTAGAACTCGCAGTTCGTGTTTAATATTCTAGTTATCATATAATGATTTGTTGATTTTGCATCTTACTATGAAAATCCAATAAACATATCCTTGGCTATAGTCTTAATACTGTAACTTTATGTAGTGACATAAACAAGATCAAGTTAACAGTATAAAGCCGAAATAGTCTAATAAGTATATAAATTGGGCAACTTTATGTAGTGACATAAACAAGATCAAGGTAACACTATTGGATGTGACCCACTTTGTAGTTATTACAAGAAGTTGTAAAGTGCTACAAATGATGTGATCCACAAATCGTTCATGTTGAGACATGTGAGTGGGGGCATCCTATGCAATGAGTTTGCATATAGACTGAACCACAAAAATAGTCACTTTTCTTTATAACGACCGTTTACTGTTAAAATTGACTATTTCATTTATCAAATAACCTAGGTTAACTCAATCTTAATCCTGAGCTATCTATGAACTCTTGTTTGTTCGGGATTATCCTTTTATCTGCAAACGGTGAGAGTAGTCCAACAGCACTACTCAATAAGCTTTCCATTTTGGGGATAAGACCGGATGAATAGTTGGGGATATAGCCTTGCAAGATGGAATTCACTCCTTCTGATTTAGGGTTAACGAATAGGTTGTTCTTTTAAGTACTGATTCAAGGTCTTGAACAATCGAGGCCCCACCTTCTCATGATAGAGAAAGGATTTGATTCATAGAGATTATGAATCAGAATTGTTCATTAGAGGGTCAGTAAGAACTTAAGAAATAAATGTATTCACAGGGGTAAAACGGTAATTTTGATCTAGTTGTGATTACGCACAACCTGTGAAGGATCGACTTACTGATTATGGTTATAAAGTGGACATAATATTTCTATAGTGAGGGAAATTCAACTATGGGCTATAGTGGAGTGTCCCATTAGTTAACAAATGGGGATTAGATCAGACTAATGAGTTTAGGTGATTAATCTCAAATTGTTGGAGCCCATGATCTGTAGGTCCACGAGGTCCCCCTACTAGCTCGTAAATAGTTAAGCTTTAGAGTAGCTTAAGAAATTAATTTGAAACGTTCAAATTAAAATTAAATGGAATAGGAGAATATATATTTAAATATGATTTAAATATATGAAGATGGTTTTGTGCAAAAATTAATTTAATATTTGATATTAAATTAATTAATATTTTTTAAATTAATTTATGAAATTAATTTTAGAAATTTGATTTTTAATTTTTTAAAATCAAAATTGAATTTTAAAATCGAGATTTTGGTTTTAAAGATAAAATTGGAAAATTTGGATTTCATGCACAAATGGAAAAACATGGTTTTCCATTATCATCTTCTTCATGCTCACACAAAGCCCACTTCCTCTTCTTCATTAAACTCCAAGCATGAGCTGCAAGCCATGCATATCTCTTCTTTGTATGTTCATCTGCAATAAATAAAGAAGAATGAAATTATTTGAGGACATGCATTACACAAAAATTTTGAGAGAAAATTTTAGCTGGAAGAAAGGGTTCTTCGGAAGTGTGCTGCTGTGAGCTTTCTCTGTTTTACATTGCTTCAAGCTGTTCTTGAGTCCCACAACTCAGTCTAAAGCTCCAAGACGATAGTAGGGAAGATATTGAGGTAGTTCACGGTGATCTTTGGTGAAGACTGCTAATGTTTGATAAAGTTCTTGAAGAGTTCTACAAAGATATGATCCAAAACCCTCTTATTTAGATGAGCATGGTTTAATCTCTACCAAAATTAGTGAATATGAATGCTTATGGATCCTTGATACATCCGCTGCATGTTATCTTACTCTAACAGTTTGCTCACTTTGATGTTTTCAGGATTGATTTTAGATTTTTTGTTGTTCATTTTTTATTTGATATGTAAAAGGCCCATTGTTTTGGGCATAAACATTTCTTATCGAGTCTATATTCATTGTTCGTGTCGATTGTGATCAAGGTCCAACTTCAATTTGGTGGAAAACAGAGCAGTTTTGGTCAAATTCGGATGAATGGGGGATGAACGGCAAGGATTCTGCCTTACAATGTTAGGGCAATGTTGCAACGCTCCAGTCGCAACATTGTAACACTGTGCGGAGCGTTGTGATGCTACAAGTGCTGTGATACAACACTAGGATGCCAGCATTGGAACACTGGTGGAGAGCTTTGCGATGCTCCGCGACGCTTCAGACATAAAGGTGCGGGTTTCAGTGGTTCAACTGTCGATCCAGCGGTTCGAGTTCTAGGCGGTTCGTGTTCCAGGTGATTTTTCCTTTATTTTATGATTATTAAACGTAATAATTACAATCCCGGTCAAAATTGATGCTTTTAAATTACACATGTGATGTATGGTTATTTTTGTTTTAATATATGTCATAATGTATGTCATATAGAAAAATCCCACTATAGGATCTACATTTTGTTCACACATCATTTTTAATATAAATGTTATATATAAAGTTTCATAAATTATACTAAGCATGATCATACATCATATTGTATAAATGTTATCAAGTATGATTGCATGCATAAATAACATTTTCATGCATCATTTATATTATAAATGTTATAATATATAATTTAGATGTATGGATGTAATTTATTTTCATTACCAAAGTATACAATTGTTATGTATGTAATGTAATGAAAAAGGAGATACATGATTAGGTTTTAATTGTTTCACTTAATCTTTATAATTATTATAAGTTAAATGAAATTAGAATTAAAATCTATAATAAAGAGTTGAATGCTAACATAGATTAATTTTTTTTAATAGTTTAAAATCAATTTCACATTAGACCTTGTTTAATAAATATTTCTAATAAGATTAGAAATAGGTTAATCTTTTAAATCAGTTTAATAGGATTAAATTGGATATACATAAAATGTTAAATTTGTAACAAGTGTATTTATAAAGGACCTTTGTCTACGGATAGTTCTATTTAGGTTGGGGTATTTAAGCTAACAGAAACGAAATACCCCTATCTGGGAACTGACTTGGAAGGTAAATTAGATAGATTTGTTACAAGTATGCAATGAATGATTAAAGTTTTTTAAAATGTTTAATGAACAGTAATCAATATTGTTAAATTACCCAATGTAAATGTTACTTTGGGCAAAGTTAACAAACACTTTGTAAAATTAATTAGCCTAATTTTCTAAGTTAACAGTCATAGGTAATACACTCAGTGGGAGCAAAATGAGGTATATGATTAAAGTTTGAAGTGAAATTTCATGCTTGGCCTTGAGACACCTTCTCTTGTGTCCTCCTACGGATGACATTTGTATGAATTTTTACTCAAACTCCATAAATTGATATGATTGCCTTAATTTTTGCCCCAATTGGTTTTTACGTACGGTTGGCTCGTTGGGACAGAACACTAGAATCTAAAATGATGGGGTTACACTTACAAGAAAATGTTGAGCAAGTTAACATTTTCTAGACAAAACAATGGTGACTAATTATTATACGAATAAGAGTTATTTTGGTGTGATTATTAGTTGTATTGTCCCAATTCAGTGAAAGGGGTAATTGATCACCCTATATGGTGCCTTTACCCTACCCCAAAAGCATTATTGCAAAATAGATGTCACATAGTGTACATTATAATTTTGCTAAATTAATTGGTTGTATAATTGGGTAAGGCATTTAATAACTAATATATGTAAATTGTATGGTTTTAGCAATTTCCGCATTTAAGGAAGAGGAATTGCACCAAATATTTGGTAGATCAGAAGAAGGCCAAATAAGGTAAATATGATCTACTCATGTTGGAAACTTGTTGAGTGGAGAATGATGATTCTGCCTGGATAATTGATTTAGGCATCATTAACCATGTTTGTTCTTCATTTCAGGGAATTAGTTCCTGGAGGTAGTTGAAAATTGGTAAGATGACGATACGGGTTGGAACTGGACACGTCGTCTCAGCTATTGCAGTGGGAGGACTCCGTCTTTGTTTACAAAAATCTTATCTTTTATTAGAGAATGTTTATGTTATTCCTGATTTAAAAAGGAACTTGATTTCTATAAAGTGCCTATTAGAAAAATTGTACACTTTGAGTTTTAATATGAATAAAGCGTTTATCTAAAAAAATAGTGTTGAGACTTGTTCCACAAAGTTAGAGAGTAACCTTTATGTGCTAAGGTCGTTAGCATCAAAGACCCTTCTTAATACTAAATTGATTAGAACTATTGTAACAAACAAAAAAAAAAAAAACAAAAAAAAAAAGCACAAAAAGTTTCTCCTAAAGAAAATGCCTATCTTTGGCACTTAAGATTAGGTCACATAAATTTCAATAGGATTGAGAGGTCGGCTAAGAATGGACTTCTAGGTGAGTTAGAAGAAAATTATTTACCAGTATGTGAGTCATGCCTCAAAGACAAAATGACAAAAAGATATTTTACCGAAAAAGGTCACAGAGCGAAAGAATCTTTAGAACTTATACATTCAAATCTCTATAGTCCTATGAATCTTAAAGTAGGAGGAGGGTTTGAATATTTCATCACCTTTACTAATGGTTATTCAAGGAATGGGTATGCTTACTTAATGCAACATAAGTCTGAAGCCCTTGAAAAGTTAAAGGAGTATCAGCTGAAGTTGAAAATGAATTATGAAAGGAGTATAAGGCTGAATTTGATAATGGTCAAGATCAAAATGAACTCCAGTAATGGATAAGGTCGCTTTAGGTTTTGCCTCAATTGTATTTTTTCCCTTTGGATTGGCTGCTTAGGGTGGATCTCTAGGGCCTAAAATAGCAGGTCACACTTACGAGAGGTTGTTAAGTAAGTTAAAGATCTCTTGACCAAATCAATGATGACTAGGCGTTATAGGAGCAAAAGTTGTTCTGGTATTAATGACTGGTTGAGAATTTCTCAATTCAGAGGAGGGATAATTGACCTCCATTTGGCAGCTTTTGTCCTAAAGCTTTGAAACGTCATTATGAAACTAGATGTCACATGGGGTTCATGTTAGTTTTGCTAAACCTTATTGGGTGTTGTATGTTTTTTCAACAGGTATTTGCTTAAAACCTAATATAGCTCAATGTGTTTTTGTTTTCAGCAACATTTTTTTATTTCCGTTTAATGCCTCCAATTTGACCAATTACATATAGTGGAAAGAGTCTTGTAAAACCTATTTCCTGGTAAACGACCTCGAATTTTTGGTTGAGGAATGTCCTTAAGTCCCAATCCTTGATGCACCGCGAAGTGTTTGTAAGGCATATGAGGTGTGGATGAAGGCTAATTCATTGGCTCGACTTCACATTTCGGCTAGCATACCTGATGCTTTAGACAAAAGGGTTGAGAACATGGTCATTGCAGGCGAGATCATGGACTCGTTGCAAGATTTGTTTGAACATTAGTTCTTACTTTTCGAGCACAAAGAGATGGATGACAAAACCAGTACTATCAGTTCCCAAGTTAAACTCCAGGAAGAGGAAGCAGTTGTTGCTGATTCTATTAAGGTTCATCAAAGAGAAGTGTTCTCTGACATGCAACTTGGAGCTTATTTAGGTTCTGATACTGATCCCACTACTCTCCAGAAGAGGAGGATGTCTAAAGACAATAAATCTGATTTATTGATCTTGGAGACATGTTTAGTAGAGAATGATGATTCTGCCTGGATCCTAGATTTGGGTGCTACCATCTATGTAGGTTCCTCTTCCCAAAGATCTAGTTCCTAGAAAATGTTGCCACAGGGAGAGATGACTCTTCGAGTCAAAACTGGTGAGGTTTTTACAGCTGTTGCTGTAGGCAGGCTGAAGTTATTTTTGGACAAAAAACGTTATCTGCTACTGGATAATGTTTTTGTAATTCCTCATATTAAGAGGAACTTAATCTCGGATTCTTGTCTCATTGAACAAGGTTATACCGTATTTTTTTCTGAATAAAGTGTTTATTTTCAAGAATGGAATAGAGATTGGTTTTGGTTTGATGGAAAGTAATTTGTATGTACTAAGGCTGTTAGCCATAAAAGCCTTGTTTCACACTGAAATGTTCAGTACGACAACAACAACCCAAAGACCAAAGATTTCTCCTAAGGAAAACACCCATCTTTGGCATCTAAGGTTAGGTCACGTCAACCTCAATAGGATTGAGCAGTTGATGAAAAGTAGACTTCTAAAGAGTTTAGAAGAAAACTTATTGTCGGTGTGTGAATCATGCCTCGAAGGCAAGATGACCAAACGACCTTTTACTGGAAAAGGTTATAGAGCCAAGGAAGCCTTGGAGCTTGTACATTCTGACCTGTGTGGTCCGATGAGTGTTAGAGATCGAGGTGCGCATGAATATTTCATCTCTTTCATAGATGATTATTCAAGGTACGGGTATCTCTACCTAATGCAACGTATGTTTGAAGTCCATGACAAGTTCAAGGAGTATAAGGCTAAAGTTGAAAACTTGTTAGGTAAGAAGATAAAAACACTACGATTTGATCATGGTGGAAAGTATTTGGACCTCCAATTCAAGAACTATATGAAAGAACATAGGATTGCGTCCTAACTCTCGGCCCCCGGTACACTTCAGTAGAATGGTGTATCAGAAAGGAGAAATAGAACCTTGTTGAACATGGTTCGGTCTATGATGAGTTATGTTCATCTTCCAGACTCGTTTTGGGGTTTTGCAGTGGAGACTGCATGTTACATTCTAAATAATGTTCCATCGAAAAGTGTTTCCAAAATACCTTTTGAGCTATAGAGAGGTCGTAAAGGTAGTTTACGCCACTTCTGGATTTGGGGGTGTCCGACACACGTGCTTGTGACTAACTCGAAGAAGTTGGAACCGCGTTCCAAAGTTTGCCTCTTTGTAGGCTACCCCAAGGAAACAAGAGGTGGATACTTCTATGATCCAAGTGAGAACAAAGTGCTTGTCTCTACCTATCTTCTTGAAAGAAGACCACAAAAGGGATCATAAGCCACAAAGTAAGCTTGTTTGACGAGAGATTTCTAGTGAGACTGAGACTACGGAGGGTTCAATAAGAGTTGTTGAGGTCGATGCATTTAGTCAACCAGCTCAAGAGTTGAGACTGCCTCGATGTAGTGGGAGGGTTATGAACCCACCGGATCGCTACATGGGTTTGACTGAAGCCCAAAACGTCATTTCTAATGATGGATTGAGAATCCATTATCTTTTAAGAAAATAATGGAGGACGTTGACAAGGATGATTGAATTAAAGCCATGAACCAGGAGATGGAATCTATGTACTTTAATAACGTCTGGGAGCTTGTGGATCTACCTGATGGGGTAAGACCTATTGGGTATAAGTGGATCTATAAGCGAAAGAGATGTGTAGATGGAAAGGTGCAAACCTTTAAGGCTAGACTCGTGACAAAGGTTTATACCTAGGTTCAAGGAGTTAACTATAAAGAAACTTTCTCATCTGTTGTCATGCTCAAGTCTATCAGGATACTCCTATCTATAGCCACATTTTATGATTATGAGATATGGCAAATGGACGTCAAGACTGCCTTTCTTAATGGTAATCTTGAGGAGACCATCTATATGACTCAACCAGGGGGGTTTGTAGTTCCAGATCAAGAGCAAAGAGTTTGCAAGCTTAATAGGTCCATCTATAAGCTGAAACAATCGTCTAGATCATGGAACATTAGATTTGAAACTGCGGTCAAGTCGTTTGGCTTTGATCAGAACGTTGATGAGCTTTGTGTCTACAAGAAGATCATCAACAGCTCGGTAGCTTTCCTAGTACTGTATGTGGATGATATCCTACTCATTGGGAATAATGTAGGGTATCTAACTGACATTAAGAAATGGTTAGCTGCCCAGTTCCAAATGAAAGATTTAGGTGAGACACAGTATGTTCTAGGGATACAGATCATTCGGGATCGTAAGAACAAGAGGTTAGCCTTGTATCAGGCATCGTACATCGACCAAATGTTGATTAGGTATAGGATGCAAGATTCCAATAGGGGTTTGTTACCCTTCAGGCATGGAATCATTTTGTCTAAGGATCAATGTCCTAAGACACCTCAAGAAGTTGAGGAGATGAGACAGATTCCCTATGCTTTAGCTGTAGGAAGCTTAATGTATGCAATGTTGTGTACCAGACCCGATATTTGCTATGCAATAGGGATTGTCAGTCGGTATCAGTCCAATCTAGGATTTGATCACTTGACAGCGGTCAAGACAATCCTCAAGTATCTTCGGAGAACGAGGGACTACATGCTCGTGTATGGAGAGAAGGATCTAATCATTACAAGATACACAGACTCTGACCTTCATACCAATCAAGATTCTCGTAAATCGACATCAGGGTCAGTGTTCACTCTGAATGGAGAGGCTGTAGTATGGCGAAGCATCAAGCAAGGATGCATCACGGACTCACTATGGAAGCAGAATATGTAGCCACTGTAAAGCAACCGAGGAGGCTGTTTGGCTGAGGAAATTCTTTATAGACTTGGAAGTCGTTCGAAATATAGATTTGCCAATCACTCTTTATTGTGATAACAGTGGGGCTATGGAAAATTTGAAGGAGCCTCAGAGTCATCGACGGGGCAAGCATATAGAGTGGAATACCACTTGATCAGGGAGATTGTGCATCGCGGTGATGTGATAGTCACGAAGATCGCATCAGAGCCCAACGTTGTTGATCCCTTTACAAAGGCTCTTACAAGTAAAGTATTTGAGGGTCACCTAGAGAGTCTGGGTCTGTGGGGCATGCGACATCTTGTCTAGGGAAAATGGGAGATGATACTGGGTATGCCCTAGTTTATTTTATATTATACATGTATTTATCTTGTATTATACATTAGTCTCCTGAAGCATTCAGACAAGTGGGAGATTGTTGGGATTGGTGTCCTAATTCTCCCAGAGTCTCGTTGTTTGTAATCTATACACATTGTTATGAATAAAATAAGAATTATTTCATTCTGGCATTTACTCATATCTAATAAACAAAGCTCCATGATTATTGTATGTAAACTTAAGCATGTATATGAGTCATAAAAATGGATCATGCCTTAAGTGATAACCTAAATAGGTTTGTAGTATAAGGATCAAGGAGGGATTCCTGATCCTGGTGACACTACAGATACGGCCTGTTTTGTAGAGTTTGCAAGTGTTGTGAATCTACTACAAATGGTAGATCCTAGCCATTCACATGGAGACACGCGAGTAGAGGTGTCCTATACAAAAAGTTTGTATAAGACCAGACCATGAGATTATTCATCTCTGTATATAACGTCGTTGATATTGGAGACTTACATTTCACCTAAATGACCATAGGTGACATGACCTCAATCCTGAGTGTTTTGGGAACTTCTATTTTTTAGTGTGGTCCTTTGATTAGTATGGGTGAGAATGACCAGATTGCCAACTCAACATGCCTACCATGTTGGGGACTTGTCTGATTTGGGAGCTGGGAACTCAGTTACACAAGATGGAATTCACTCCTTCCCCAAAGCAAGAGTAAATAGATAGATTGCTCCCTTAAGGACTGATTTCGAGGCTTGAACATAGTGGCCACAACTTCTCTTTGGAAGAGAGAACTCAGTCATAGTAGAACTATGACATATGTTCATTAGAGGGATCTGTGGTACTTAAGGAGTTAGATGTAATGACAGTGGTATAACAGTTACTGGCCCAATTTTACTTACAAGCGATGTGTGAAGGGTTATCGCACTATTGATTGGTGGATATGGACACATAATATATTTGTGGTAAGAAGAGTTCAACTGTCGGTCTTTAGTGGAGTGTCTGGCAGTTAACAGATGGTGGATCCCGTGACTAAAGAGTTTAATCAGTTATTCACGTACCATTGGAACTTCGAGCTACAGGTCCATAAGGTCCTCTTGGTAGCTCAATGGATTAAAGTTGAGGATCAGTTCTTGGTGTTGATTTGAAGTGTTCAAATTGACAAGAGGTAATTTGATTATATATGATATGATCGGTATAGTGTATGAGATACATCAAGTGGAGGATTAATGTAAATGAGATTTACATTAAGTACCATGAAATAGAAAAAGAGTTATTGTTTATATGTTTCATGAGATGAAATATTAAAACTATAGGTTATATATATAGTATGGTAAGTTGGTTATCATATATATTTATAATATATTATTTATTGGATAATTATCTCTTTTGTTCTAATAACCAATTGAATGGGAGGTTATTGGTGGTTTCATGATAACTGTGAGATAAAAGGAAAAATGTGTTACTAAATTTAGAAGTTTGAATTATTTATTTTCTCGAAATGTTCTCAGAGTGGCTGTCAAGTAAATGAGATTTGCTAAACGACAGCTGAAGAGAGATTAGACGATCGTGGAGTATTTCTATAAGATAGTTTACTCAGCTGGCCGATAGTTAAATGATCGTGCAGCTTTTGCTAAACAATCACGGAGCTTATTCTAAACGATTGGGCATCGTCTATACAATAGACCTTGTCATCTCTCACTTGCTCAATCGTTTACATGATTATTCTTCCTCCGGTCTCGCCTCTAACCAAGTCCACAAAAAGCCTACACTTCTAGATTCTCGCACCGAGAATACTAAGGTAGCCATTGTGATGGTGTCATACTCAACTCGATTAAGTCGAGGTGGAGGCCGTTCGTGGTGTTCATGGTCTTGGAGATCATTCTGTTCGTGGTTGCTATGATTGTGTAGTGTAGCAATCGTATTGTTCGAGCACTCGGGTTGCAGTCTTGGAGTCTATTCGAGCATTCGTGATCAAGGGAGATTTAAGATGAGTCTTCAAAGGTATGTTTGTTCTATCCCTTGATCTTTAGAAAATCATGCTATAATTTTGTTTTGTGCATGACTGTATGTTTCTGATTCTTGATTGTAATTGTTAATGTTCATATAAGATTGAAATTTGGAACGATTCTTCTGTTGCTCATGGAAATCCTCATGTCTGATTTCTATCAAGTGGGACTATGATCTATTGTTCATTAGAGGGATCAGTGGTATTTAAGGAGACAGATGTAATTGCAAGGGCAAAACGATAATTTGGCCTAGCTGTACTTACAGGCAATTTGTGAAGGGTCATCGTACTGTTGATTAATTATATCCAATGGACACAGAAATATATCTGTAGTGCGAAGAGTGCAGCTGTCGGTCTTTAGTGGAGCGCCCGATAGTTAACTGATGGTGGATAATGTGATTAAAGAGTTTAGTTAGTTATTCACATACTGTTGGAGCTTCAAGCTAGAGGTCCATAAGGTCCCCTTGGTAGCTCAAAGAATTTAAGTTGAGAATCAGTTTTTGGGTTAATTTGAAATGTTCAAATTAATAAAAGGGAATTGAATTATATATATGATATAATTAAATTGATGCAATTATATATGATATAATTGACATAATGTATTTGATACATTATTGTTTAATTGGAGGAATAAATATTTGAATATGATTCAGATATATTTTCTATGAATAAGTTTCATAGTTATTAAATTTAATATAAATATGATTTATATTAAATGTCATATGATAGAGAAAAAGAATTATGGTTTATATATTGTATATGATGCAATATTAAAACTATAGGTTATAAATATAATATGATAAGTTGGTTATCAAATTTATTTATAATTATTAATTATTTGATAATTAAACCCTTTTTCTCTCTAACTACCCTTAGTGGGAAGTTAATCTAGTGTGTTGACGAATGTGAAATACTACACGAATCTTGAGAGCTATGCGATAGCCTCACTTTCTCTAAACGATTGAGATTTTTGCTATGCAATAGCTTATGCCTCCTCGATCGTCTTCCTCCTCCAACTCCAAACTCCCCTTTAACCAAAATTAGCTAGGGCCCACCACTCTTGGATTCTCACATCGAGAATACCAAGGTCACTAAGTGGTAGTGTCCTCTTTTTGGTTCGAGTTTCTCGTTGTTGTTTGCTGCTGTTCGAGGAGAGTTTGTGACTTGTTCGACATGTTGGTTAATGAGTTAGATCGAGGGATTAACGCGAAGAAGGGTTCTTCAAAGATATAGTCTCTTGAATTTTTGTTTATTGTTAGAAAGCATGCTGTAATTTATCTTTTATGCATAATCTATATTATTGACTGTAAATGTTTGTGTTCAATCGAAATGGAATTTGGACGATCCGCTTCCACTCAAAGGTTCTCTTTAAAACGAGTTCCTTCAAGAGACATATCCTCACATGAGATCTTCTGTGGCTAACACTTCAGGTTAGTATTTATTACATCTTTTGTTAACTGAAACATATCCTAAAATCTTTTAATTTTTATTCCTCAAATGGTAGCTCTTCATCCATTAGGAGAAAAAGCGAGCACTTGCGAAACATGGAGTTGGAATATAAAGTTTTTAAGTTTTTAAGTTGTAGAATTGTCTAAAATTCAATTGTAGATAAGTTTATAAGTTTGTTCTTTTAGATTTTCATAAACATCATATGCTAAATATTCTTTTATTCTAGCCTATTTTCAACTCTATTGACTCCAATAAAATCACAGACCCTTAACCATATATTAAAGCTCATCAACCAAGAGATAATTAGAAATTTAACAACTAAATCAAAGAGAATTATAATGCCAAAGTTGAATTAAAAACCATATTAGTCACCAAACATGCATTGCTAGAATTTCACCCCCTCCAACTCAAATTAACGTTAATTGAGTACTTAAATCATGCTCTGATACCAATTGATAGATTAAAGATGCAAAATGCGGAAGCTAACAGAATCATTAAGCACTTTAATTACACTTAATTTGAGTTCAAAGGATGCTAAAAAATAGTTTTTCTAAAACAAGGGCTTCACCTTTGTAAATTCCCTTTTGATCCTTGCTCTCTACACGAAATTGGATCTTCAAATCACCAGTAGACCAACAAGAGGATCTTCTCTTCTATCTTCAGACATGGATTGAGTGGTAGAAACTCAAAATTAGGAGGAAATGGATAAAGGATTAGAAAGGGTTTGAGAGAATTTAAAAAATTCTCATAATTTTCCAATAACTTAGCATGCCTCTTTCCAATTTCTGAAATTGAAGTATTTAACAAGTTCAAGCATGCAAGCACTTAGACATTCAACTAATTGACACTTCAGTTAGCACTAAGGGAATGCTTGATGGGTGTGTTGGAGTTGGGTTAAAGCCCACTCGGTGTTTGATGCACGCTAAAATTAAAACAGTGGGTTTTAAACCCCACCATTTTACCTCCTCAATTTCTTCCCTCGTTTCACGCCTCATTTGTTAAGTTCTTATTATTCCCCCCCGCCCCCTCTTCTCGTCATGCGTTTAATTAATCACCTCTCTCTCTCTCTTCTCATCTTCTCCCTTCTTTCACCGTTTGGTTTGTCTTCTTCGTCTGGTCTTTTCGTTCTCCTTCTGGCTAGAATGGGTTGTATTTCTCTTCATCTCTTCGTTTCTCTCCTTTTGTTTCTTTGTATGCCTTTTTTTTTTTGTTTCTTTGTATGCCTTTTTTTTTTTGTTTCTTTGTATGTCTATTCCTCCCAGACTTCTTTGGTTTCTCTTAGATCGTGTAGATACGGACGATTTTCTTGTAGATCTAACCATTTTCTTGGTACATCTAACTATTCTTTTAGTATACATGGACGATTTTATAGTTGATTTGGTTTTTCTTTCTGTTGACATCTAACTTTTTTCGATTACTTTGTTCGACGCTGAAGATTTGTATGTTGTTCTCTTCATTTCCTCTTGGATGTTTGATATTATTCCTTTCATGTTTGATATTCTTCCTTCCATATTTGATTTTCCGATTCCGGACTATCAAAGGTTTTATTTTCTGATTTCGATTCCGGACTGTCTAAAGTAAACCTCTATAATTTTTTTTCCTCTTATAATTACTGTCCACTGTTGTTTCCACTAGCTCAAATGAGTTATATATTTTTTTTATCCATTTATATTGTATTAAATCTGTCTCTGTTCTTCTTTCCTCTATTTTTTTTGTTATGTTTCCTGACTGTTATCCATACTTTTTTATTCAGATTTCCTCTTGCCGCTTCAATATTTAAGCATGTGCCATTCCCTTTCCGTTTTCTTATGCTTTTCCATCAAATTTGGACAACGAGTTAATTCTTGGTAGGGGATGCTGACCGTGTTATTGGAGCTTGGTGGGGGGTCAAGCCACCCCAAGAACATGTCTGTTTGCTTTTTTTTTTTTCCCTTGAAGGCCGATGATGATTTGTTCTTTACGATTTGAGTATGATTTTTGTTTTAATTTTATTTCTGCATTTTCATATTTGAGTATGATTTATGTTTTAATTTTATCTATTTACGATTTTTAGATTAAAAAAGGGCATGCATCTCTGCTCAACCACCAAATTAATATTGACTTGACCATTACTTAATTTATTTATTTTTGAGTTGACTGTCTTTAATATGGGTTTACTATAATTATTGTTTGAATTTATTGAGGTTAGGTACACTTAAGTTTACCTAACTTTCCTCACCAACCATCTTATTGTATTCTCTACTTATATCTCAATATGTCCTCATATTTTTTAAGACTTCTCCAAAGACTACTTTGGTAAAGTGTGTTGGTAAGTCCCTGATCCTTCCTTTTTATTTCAACTTTCTCTTAAATCCGTTTTACATTCTAGTATGTGCTATCTGGCTATTGCAATATACTTTGTCTCCTTTTTTCACCTCTAACTTCAACTTATTCCATCCATATAAGGTATGCTTCCTTCTTTCCTTATAATCGAAGTAAGATCTGTCGCTAACATTTTCCTTTTTTTTTTGTTAGGCCCTAAATCGATTATTCTACCCCCTAGTCATGGACTGTCTCGACCCCTTCATTCTGCACATAAACAAAGGTAGGATCTCGTATATTTTATTACTACTTCAATCGTATGAATATACACTATGGTCTAACTGCACTTCTTTTTTCTTCCATGTAGAGCTCAAACTAATTGAACATAGCTAATAGTTTGAGGTTCGTAAATTTTAAGTTCGGAGCGATCTTCGTTATTGTCTATTCTTTCTTGTACTTATTGGGGACTATTTAATTAAAATATATTATGGTTATGTATTTTGGACTTGTGTGTTGGACATTTTCCCACATTTTCTCCCTTGTGAGAGAATATTGGATTTTTTTTAATCCTCTATATAACAAAATGTTATTAGGAAAACGATTATTTTGTATTGATAAATTATGGGTTGTATCAATTTAAATCTTCATTTATCAAATGAATTAATTTAAATCATAAGTTTTCTCAAAAGTATATTAATTTTACATCTTCCATTACATTCGATTTGGATCAACATAGTATCAAACTTATAATTTTGTTAATTAAATCCCTACATTTTCACAAACGAATGAATTTGAAATTATAACTTTGTTATTAATTCTATTGATGTTTTCAAATATTAATCCTGCATCAATTTTAATTGTTCATTTTACTGATCTAAAAATGATTATATGTTTTGCATGATATTTTTAAAATAAGTCTAAGGAGTATTAATTAATACACTTATGAGAAGTTCAAAGTATTAATTGATACAATTATTATTTTACGGTTTAGAATTATACAGTATAAATATAAAAATGTTCAAAATGAAAACTTTTCAAGTAAAACATGCTAATAAAAGAATAATAATAACATAAGAAGTAAAATATGCTAAAACCCACTATATCTACCTTAAAAACATGCTAACATAAGAAGAATAATCACAAGATTTTCCAAGTTATTTAGGATAAATTGATTTTTAGTTTGATGTTTTTACTGATACCATATTCAAAGTTAATAGGTTTCTATTGATGTTTTTATTTATATCCTTTTAAGTTTTAACTAACATTTTAAAACTACACACATAAAATAATTCAAACAACATATATTGAAACTTTGAAAATAAGAAAGACATAACAATAAATGAAGAAGGTCTTAAAATAAAAATTTGAAAATTAACTAGGTACATTAAAGTATTCAACCAAATTTCTAAATTTTTGGGTGTGAGATGACAAGGGCCTTCCAAGAAATAAGTTAAGGTACTTTGGTATTTTCATATACATTTTTTGTCCACTATACAATTTCTTTGAAAATTTTAACCATCAAATATTGACTAAAACCTAATTGTCTAAATTGTTGTATAATATGAAAGTAGTATTTTGTTTTATTGTACATATATTACATTTTAAGTTGATATTTATTATATTAGTTACACAGAGTTGCCGTAACTATAGTTACAAACCAACTCTAAATTATGCATAAATTGTAAACTACTATAATAGACAATTCCAAAAATTGTAGACTATAATATCAAATTTTATGCAAATCCAAATATATCAAGTATTGTAATACTTATATAAACTTTTGTCATTATTACGTAGAGACATTTATAATGTGTCAACTACAATATCTAGTTGCACACTTTCGTTTATTATATGTAGTAAAGGGTTGTATGAGGGGACACTTATATCATAAGCTTTGCATCCTAACTTCTAAAAAGACCATTCACTTCAACGTTCATTACTGGTATTGACTACACCGGTTCTGAAAATATAGGTAGATGGAAAAACACAAATTCTATATTGTTTTCATTGGTTGTATTCTAGGGATCTACCTATTCTGGCATGAATGTCATGGACAAGTCAATGGATATAATGGGGCATTATACAAGTCATATGATACATTCGATGAAGCGGAGCATACGTATAGGTCTTACAATACAACGCACATTGGACAAGTTAGTAACCAGGGCATAGGACAATGTAGTACAATTATTGCAACTGTAATAGGCTTCATTTTTGGGATGATCATAATGTATACTTGGCTCGTGATAGTCAGATATGAGTGATGTACTACGTTGTCACGACTTGTCATTTTGTAACTAAACTAAGGTTCACTAATTCTATGCGTAATTCATCCTTTCAGGATCTGCATATTTCCTCCATTACCCTAGTAAGATGGAGACGATTCAGAAGCTGTTTAAAATCACAACAAGTATTACTGAGTCTCAAGGACGATTATTCTTCACTTTGGCAATGCTGCTTAACAATAATAGAAGGATAGAACAATAACAAGTGAACGTTAGACACTACATTCGACAATTGACATTCTTTTGCCTCATTTACGAGAGTGACTTGGCGTGTCGTGAGAGTACTCGAATGAATAGAAGGATGTTTATGATTTTATGCAACATGATTAGAATGACGAGATATTTTGAGCCAGGTAGATGTGTTGGTATTGAAAAGATGGTGGCAATGTTCCTACACATTCTTACTCATGATGTAAACAATAGAGTAGTACACACACATTTTTCGAGATCTGGCATGAAGGTTCCAAGATATTTCAATGCAGTTCTTATAGCAATAATACAACTACGCACGATGTTGTTGAAAACCCCCGAACCAGTTACAAGTGCATGTACCGGTGGACGATGGAAATGGTTTAAGGTAGAAAAAAGTTCCAGTACTATTCTATTAATTCACCCGAAAGAAATTGTGCTGACATCTTCTTGAATTATTATGATTAAACAATTTGAGTGTATGTGAGTACAGTACATACGTGAAAGTGAATGTGAGTGTTGTAGATCAACCATGATATAGGACGAGGAAGGGGGGAATTTCCACAAATGTTCTTGCGATATGTAACCAAAATGGAGAATTCATCTCCGTTCTTGGCCTGGCTGGGAGGTCTCGACCGTCGACTCTAGGGTCCTGAGGGAAGCAGTTGTGCAACCACACAGTTGAGGGTTCCAAAGGTCTAAAAATCACTTATGTACATTAGCAACCTTCATTTACTCCATTAATAGACATGTATTACAATCCCAAATTGTACAGGGTACTACTACCTGTGCGATGCTGGCTACTCTAATGTTGAAGGATTTTTGGCTTCATATAGAGGGGAACGTTACCATCTCTCAGACTAGTGTGGCACGGGCAACACACTGACAATACCAACTCAACTTAACTCTGCACAATAAACATAGAAAATTTAACTCTTCAGATAATAATTACCAACTCAACTCTCTGCTCTATCACGCACCAAACACCCCCTAAGTGAGTGGGCAAGGTGTTGATTTGTGGAAAAATCCACTAAAATACCAAAATTGGGATAAATCCACTAAATGCATTTCAATATTTTAAATTAATTTAATTTAATTTAAGAATAAATTAAATCTTAATTCAATTTCTATAAATTGAATTCAAAAATGAAAAAAAAAATTATTTTTAATTTTATTAAATAATTAAACAAAATTAATTAATTAATTAATTAATAATTTAATATCAAATATTAAATTAATAAAACATCTAATTTAAACATGAATCTCTATTCTTGTAAGAAATATTTAAATCAATATTTAAATATTTTAAACTCTCCAATTTATGTTTAATTTCGATAAATTTAAACGTTAATTATATTGAATATAATTATCAAACCCTAAAAATTGAAATTTGAACATTTCAAATTCCTAACCCTAATTTTGAATTTGAGCACTTCAAATTTGCTCGATATTCTAATCCAAGGTTTAATATTTTACGAGCAAGTAGAGGGACCTTATGGACCTACAGATCATGAGCTCCAACGATTTGAGATTAATTGGCTAAACTCTTTAAACCAAATAAATCAATATTCGTTAACTACCGACACATACCACTATAACTCGATAATTGTACTCTCCTCAATGTAGATATATTTAAGTCTACTTGATTTCACCATCATTAGTAAGCCAATCCTTCATAGGTCGCTCGTATTTACAACTTGGTCAAAATTACCGTTTTATCCTTGTAAATACATCTTGCTCCTTAAGCTCTCACTGATTCTCTATTGAACAATTGATTTATAGTCCAATAATAAACCATATCCCTCTCGGCCATGAGAGGGTGGTGCTCCTTTTTTCAAGACCGGGAATCAGTACTTAGGGGAATAACCTATCTACTAACCCTAAAATGGGTAGGAGGAAAATCTTGCAAGACTATGTCCCCACCTATCTCTCTAGTCTTATCCCCCAAAATGGGAGGATTTTTTAGCAGTGTTGTTAAAGTACTCTGATTTATGCAAATAAAAGGATAATCCCAAAAAAACAGAAGTTCACAGTTAGCTCAGGATTAAGATCGAGTTACCCTAGGCCATCGAATTGAAATAGTCAGTTTTAACAGTAAACAGTCATTATAAAGAAAAGTGACTATTTCATGGTCCGGTCTTATACAAAATTCTTTTCCATAAGATGCCCCACTCGCATGTCTCCACATGAACGATTTCAAGATCACATCGTTTATAATAGTATACAAAGTAGGTCACATCCATAGTGTCCTCAGGACAAAGTACCCAATTTCATCCATATACTTATAGACCTTTTTGGCTATATACTATAACTTGTTCCACTTTTATGTCTCTACATAAAGTTAAAATATTCATACTATAGCCATCGATTCGTTTATTAGATTTTATAATATAATGCAATTTCAATTTCAATAAAACTTTTATTGAATAAATTATTCAATAATACTTTTATTGATAAATAGATTATGTTTCCATGATTACGAACTGCGAGTTTTAAGACATTCCTAACAATTTCATGTTTGATTTTTCAAATGAAACGCTTAATAATTTTATCGAACATCAAATACAAAACACATTCAAAGAATTCAGAGCAAATTTGCACAGATATTATAAGAGTTGTAGTAACCCTGGGCAGGCACGTGTCAACCCACTTAGCCGGCTTAAGAATAGATTCAAAGATTGGCATTTTTTGTGTGACCATCTTGAGAGTGAAGAATTTTAGGTTATAATAATTAAGGACGTCTAGTTACATACTATCATGAACTTCATTTACTATTATGGAATATCTTTTCAATTTTTTTTTTTTGTTTGAATGTAGAAAATTTCGCAGACGAATAGGAAGAATAGAGAGAAATTATCATTCGATCACGTAGGTGGTTGAAGTCGTTACTGCAAATTCAATCTAAGCTGCAGGAAAAACAAGGCCGACAAGTGGGATGAGTTGACCTATTCAAAGAAACGTAGTTTAAAAAGTGGCAAGTTTGTGAATCAGGCAGCTGAGGATGCACATGTAATCAATTTGTTTTATTTTCACTTTTTTTTAATTTGTAAGTTCAGTCACTTGTACTTACGCAACTTAATTAATATCAGCATAATCAAATGTTAAAATTTCAATCGAACCCCAATCCAAAAGGTTCCCAACCACTAACAGGGGGATGAAATTTATGAAATAGTTTAGGTCTAGGGTGGGGCCCTAAACCTAAGTCAATGAGGAGTAGCAGCTCTTCGAGTTCATCATCTACTCAAGAAATGCATGATAGGGAGGTGGGAGAACTAAAAGCCAATGTTGTACAGTCACAATCAAAGATTAAGGAACTTGAAGACGTTCAATGAAAGAGGATCATGCAAGATAGAAAGAAAAGACGAAAAATGATTGAAGAAAACGATCATAGAGAGAAGGATCATCGAATCAAGTATGGTTATTATCCTGCAGTTATAGTAGCAAAGTAGTTATGTCTTACTATTAGTTTTATGATAATGAATTGTTGGCTATCCTACAGTTATGGTAGCCAAACAACTGAATTGTTGTGTGTTTGTGGAGTTTTTGTGTGTGTTTGTGGAGGTTTATCATGAAGTTTAAATGTTGTGTGCGGTGGGTTGAGATTAGTAAAACTTGTTTTGGAGTTGAACTTGGAGTTTTTGTGTGATTGAGGAGGTTTATGAAGTTTGAATATTGTGTGGGGTGGGTTGAGATTAGTTAAACTTGTGTTGGAGTTCAACTTGTGGTGTTATTGTATGTTGTGGAGGTTTATGAAGTTTGAATGTTGTATGGGGTGGGTTGAGATTAGTTAAACTTGTTTTGGAGTTCAACTTGTGATGTTTTTGTGGAGGTTTATGAAGTTGGAATGTTGTGTGGGGTAGGTTGAGATTAGTTAAACTCGTTTTGGAGTTCAGCTTGTGGTGTTTTTGTGTGTTTGTGGAGGTTTATCATGAAGTTTGAATGTTATGAAGGTCGGTTGAGAGTTCTTTATACATTTAATCTTGTTATATATAATAATATGCTCCAATTAATGTAATTGTAGGTAAACTACTGTTTTAGCCAGATTTAAAATTAACCATCAAGGCCAAAATTCCACACACACCAAGACTACCTTACAAACCTTTATGTATTATTTTACTTCCTTATCAGAAAAGGGAGATTGAGTGAGGTAGGAGAAAGAAGTAGGAGAGAGATGTCGGCGAGATAGTTATTCAACGATCATGTGTACGATATGTGAAATAATAATCTTGAGTTAGCAAGATTCAATATATATACATACAACAAACCAATTCATTAGTAATTGAGCAGCAATATGAAATGTATTTTGGTGATATGTTTTACAGATTAAAGAGAATTAGAATTATTGCAGTTTTTGAAAAGAATACATGGACAATAATATATTATGCTCTAAAAATTGAGATAAAAATTGAGATTGTCTAGTTTATGTCATAAAAGATTTGAGAAAATAGGGGTATAGTTGAAAATTAATCAATAATAGCAAAGCATAAAACTAAAAAATAAAAAATGAAATAAAAAACAAACAGAAAAAAAAAATAGAATCAATCTCATTTACAAAAAATGCATAAGATACCCCAACTCAACTCAAAGTAGGGTTGGCTTCGCGTAATACGGGGGATGACTTTTGTCGTTCTACACCATCTTCAAAATAGGGTTTCACTCCTTGCCCATTTACCTTGAATGTATTTGTGCCATCCTCATGCGTCAACTCTACTGCTACTTTGGTATTCCCTGGGGTTTCCGTGTTGCTGGGCAAGACTTCAGGCTGCCGATTGTTCAACTCACTCGCAATCTGCCCCACTTGTATCTCTAGAGTTCTGATGGAAGACGCCTGACTTTTTAGCAATGCGTCGTTCTGGGCGATATACTCCTTTAAGAGGTTTTCAAGCGGAGATGTTGAACTTGACGCATGACCTCTTCTATTAAAGGTTTGTTGGTGCGGTTGCTGCGTTGACTTGAATCCAGGCAGCAGTCCTTGCCTCTGCTGTTGGTTTACCCTTGAGTGGTGTGGCTCCTGTTGATTACCTGCCCAAGAGAAATTTGGATGGTTCTTCCATCCGGGATTATATGTGTTTGAGAATGGGTTATTTTTAATAAAGCATATCGATTACGGATTTTGTGGGCAATCAGAGTAGGAATGGGGATTTCCACAGCCCACACAGCTAACCATGGGCTATACGAATGTTTCTACCTGATTTACCTTTTGCGGGTTTCATGCATTCCCTAGTGACATATTCTACAAAAGGTTTGTCATAGTAGCCATTTGTGCAAAGAACGTGGCTATTGCATTAGAGTCAATAGAATTCACATTCTGATATCGCCTCTTTCTTTCTGCTCTTGCTCATAAGTGTCATCCACCCAATCTATGTTATGCTTGGCTATGCGGTCCAATATTTCCTTAGCTTCAGTATAAGATTTGTCCATGATACCGCCAGCTGCAGCTGCGTCGGCTGCCATTTGAGATGCTCTATTTAATCTGCCATAGAAAGTCTCCATCTGGATGGTTAACAGTAATCCATGATTGGGGCAATTCTTGACTAATCCTTTAAAATGCTCCCATGCGGCGCTCAAGGTTTCAAATTCTTCTTGCTCGAAGTTCATGATCTCCCTCCGCCTCTTTGCATTTGTGGTGGATGGGTAGTATTTCTGCATGAATTTCTCCACCAACTTTTCCCAGGTTGTGATCTCACCAGGCTCCAAAGAACTTACCCATTGCTTTGGATTGTCACGCAGATAATACGGGAATAAAGATAGCCTAATAGCTTCTGGGGTGATTCCAGGAATCACAAACAAGTTGCACGTCTCCAGGAAACGTTTAATGTGGGCGTGACGGTCTTCTCCTCGAGCACCCCCAAATTGTCCAGCTGTTTGGAGCATTTGTAACATCACAAATTTCATCTCAAATCTTGTCCCATCTGGCGTTGGATATATGATCCTTGGTGAGAAATCATACAACCCAAGAGACGTATACTTCCTCATGGGACGCGTACTACTGTTTGCCATTATGATAGGATTTTGTGTGGCGTGGATTAGCTGTTGAGCTAAGTTTTGATTCGCTTGTTCGTCCGCCATTTTTTGTTGCCTGGTTTGTTGTCCAAGTAGTTGTTGCCTTAACCTATGGCGACGATTAGATCGATTTCTTCGTCGGAAGGTCCTTTCAACTTTGAGGTCATATACAAGTTCAGGAGTGCTCTCCCTGCTTATAAACGTTTACAAGCTTCGGCTTAGCTCGTAATACTCCCTCAGCTGAAGTTTTCCTACAAAAGATACAAGCAAAATTTCTGGTTTGTTTTGTTGCTGAATCCCCGGCAACGGTGCCAAAAACTTATTCATTGATTTCATGATTCGAGCTTAGAAGTGTATTGTATAAAATAATTGGAAAAATAAGTATAAATATGAATGATGCGTTGATGTGTTTATGATGCATTAGTAACGCGTTGATGCGTTAGTGATGTGCAACAGGATGCATGACACTCCTCTATTGACGTTCAAGTTTTCCTAAATCAGATCTAAGTATAAATCCAACTTCGGTTCCTGGTAAGTCCAGAGTCAAACTCAGGGATTCAGATTAAAGCTAACGCAGACCTTGTGTTGTAACTGTTGTAGAGATATCCTAAGTGTATGTAGAAATGAGTTATTTACACTAAGATGCTGTGTGTGTGTGCAAGAAGATACAAAAGGGTCGAGTAAAGAATGATGGATCGTGTGAAAATGGAGTTTAATGCAAATGATATGCGTCGATCTAAGTTGGATGTACACAAACAAGAATATGAATCGAATGAGATGATTTGTTTATCTCCGTTTATGCGTTAGACTTTATTCCACACTTCTCAATACGAATATCATACAATACCTATCTCTAGGATGTATGCGTCAAACACAAGATGTAATAAAACACAAGTGCGTCTATCTCTAGATGTACTAAGCGTTTCTAACTTGATGTTGGCTTACTTATTCTCTCGAATAGTTTAAGCTAAAGATGCTTTCACCAATTGATTTAGTTGGCTTAAGCGTTCGGAATGGAATTTTGCATGAAGTTATAGATGCATCCAACATAAACAAGAAATAAACAGTGGCAAAGTATGATAGATCAAATATGAGAATTTATAAAGAAATTGATTGTCTTTAGAAAACCAATACTTAATCAAATGAGAAGATGAAAGCGATAAGTAGGATGAAATGAAAGGAGTCAAGCCGCAGAGTACAATCTCTTGTCCTCTTTGGCTCAATACTAGTCGTGTACAAACAATTGTGGAAGAATTGGAAGAAATGTCTCTCTCGAGCTCAGCTTCCTCCGCTCCTTGATCGGCGATGGTGGTGGTTCTCTTCCCTCTTGTTCTTCTCGGCACCACAGCACAGCTTTAAAGATCTAAGATTCTAAACTAAGCTCCGACTATCTAACTGAGACTGAGAATGAGACTTCTCGAACTCAGAACTGTTTCATCTGATGGGATTTCTTCTATTTATAGGCGTCAGTCTTCTCCAACTTGATGATGGGCAGCATTAAATTCCATATCCTGGTCAGCCGCCTGACACTCAGATGTTGTTCAGACGCTGCTTACTGCAGGTGCCCATACTTGTAAGTGGTGATTTGACACAAACAACCTGAATCAATGAATCTTCCTTGCGTTGAATCCCTTCGACGCATGCCCCATGCGTTAGACTTTACCTGCGACACTTTTCTTAATCATGCGTTAGCCTTTTATTGAGATCCTACAATATCATGCGTTAGTGCTGCAGTATTTTAGCAATAAACATTCTTTTGCATGAGTTTGATAGTGTTCAAGTAATTCCATGCGTTTTCTCTAAAAATTATGAGATTTTATCATTAAAAACCCTAATTGTTCCAACTTTTGAGCCACAATAACTTGTATTTCTACAAGTTATCAGTAACTAAACCCAAGTTCACTGATTCTAAGTGTAATTCTTCCTTTCAGGATCTACATACTTCCCCCATTACCCTAGTAAGATGGAGAATATTCAAGAGCTATTTAAAATCATAACAAGTATTACCGAGTCTCAAAGACAATTATTCTTCACGTTGGCAACACTGCTTAACAATAATAGAAGGATAGAACAACACCCAGTGAATGTTAGACACTACATTCGACAATTGACGTTCTTTTGCTTCATTTTCGAGAATGACTTGGCGTGTCGTGATAGTACTCGGATTAATAGAAGGATGTTTATGATTTTATGAAACATGATTAGAATTATGAGATGTTTTGAGCTAGTAGATGTGTTAGTATTGAAGAGATGGTGGTAATGTTCCTACACATTATTGCTCATGATGTGAACAATAGAGTAGTACGCACACAATTTTCGAGATCTGGCGAGAAGGTTTCGAGATATTTCAATGCAGTTCTTATAACAGTAATACAACTATGCACGGTGTTGTTGAAAAGCCCCGAACCAGTTATAAGTGCATGTACCAGTGGACGATGGAAATGGTTTAAGGTAGAAAAAAATTCCAGTATTATTGTATTAATGCATCCGGAATAAATTGTGACATCTTCTCGAATTATCATGATTAAAAAATTTGAGTGTCTGTGAGTACAGTACGTACATGAAAGTGAATGTGAGTGTCATAGATCGACCATGATCTAGGATGAGGAAGGGAGAAATTGCCACAACTGTTCTTGCGGTATGTGACCAAAATGGAGAATTCATCTTCGTTATGCCAGGCTGGGAGGGCTCGGTCGTCGACTCTAGGGTCCTAAGGGATGTAGTTACACGACCACACAGATTGAGGGTTCCAAAGGGTATAAAAATCACTCATGTACATAAGCAACCTTCAGTTACTCCATTAATAGACATGTATTATAATTCCAAAAATGGTACAGGGCACTACTACCTATGCAATGCTGGCTACCCTAATGCTGAAGAATTTTTGGCTTCGTATAGAGGGGAACGTTACCATCTCTCATACCAACGTGGCACGGGCAACACACTGACAACACCGAGAGAATTTTTCAACATGAAGCATTAATCAGCAAGAAATATTATCGAGCAAGCATTGGACTTTTGAAGGGCCGATGGACAATTCTTAGGGGCAAATCCTTCTACTCGATACAGGTCCAATGTCGAATGATAACCACGTGTTGCCTGATTCACAACTTAATCACAAGGGAGATGGGGATTAGTGCTTCTACCCTATACAGATCCAAGAATTCTACTTCTATTGTTACGGAGGGAAAGAATATTAAATTTATTGAGACCTCGAACGAATGGACCAAATTTAGAGATGATTTGGCTGTCGAAATATTTTTTCGATGGCAAATATCATGATTAAGTTTTTTGAAGAAAGACATATTTGAACATCTTATCTATTTATTGAATAATATTCCCATGCTTCAATTATGTCGTGAACATATTTAATTTGACTATTTCAATCCACAGTTTTAGTTTTTTTATTTTATAACATGTCGCACGAAGCTGTTTAATTTTCAATAATGTCTTTACGATGTATGCATGGATGAATTAGAATGGTAGGCAATGGAAAAAGATCGAAACACATGTGGACAAAAGCCGAGGATGCTAGGTTGGTGAATGCCCTAACCTCTTTGGTGGAGTCCAATTGGAAGTCTAACAATGGTACCTTCCGACCGGGACATCTACAACACTTGGAGCAAATAATGGAGGAGGAGTTTCCCGAGTGTGGCCTTAACCAGAATACCATCGAATGCAAGATTAAAAGTCTAAAGAAACAATATTCGGTATTAATGGAGAAGTTAAATAAATCAAGGCTTGGATGGAACGAGGAGTTTAAGTGCGTTCAGGTGGACAGGGAGATCTTCGACGTCTAGGTTCGAGTAAGTTTTTTAAAATATTAAACAATGTACACCGAACCTATTTTTGTATAGTTTCTAATATTACTTCCATATACGAATGTAGAGTCATCCTAACGTGAAGGGATTTTGGAACAAGCCATTCCCCTATTACGAAGAACTATCAAGTGTATTTGGGAAGGATAGGGCAACCGGGAACTATTGCAAGCCACCAGTGGTGATGGCGTCAAATTTGTTCTGGAAAATGGAAAACGAGATTCGGCTAGGGTCACAAGAATACCCTACCCCTGATAATGAATAAACCCAACTACCTGAGGATGCAATGGAAGAAGATCAAAGAGATATGTCACAGGGAGAGCAGGTGTACCAGATATTTCCACCAGTATAGCAAGTGTATCAGTGGAGCCATTTAGATGAAGTGAGAGGAAATGACTCACATTCCATAATGAAATGATTGACATCATGTAAGCTACAGTACTATACACGCCTACTTGCTCAATCCACTAGACTGACCACCTAATATTTCAACCCTAAAAAAACATATATTTTGTGATTTTTTTTTTTTTTGAAACGGCCACATGTTCACGGTTGATATTATTTTTGTGATCTTCAGAACAATGTTACTATACTACACTATCACATTTTCACCATCATTAGCAAATGGAAGGTAATTATTCTATGTACAATTTCAGTTTCAGATATACAATCCATATTATATAAACATAAATTGTTAAGTTATCTAGTTATTCAACGTTCATGTGTACGATATGTGAAATAATAATCTTGAGTTAGCACGATTCAATATATATACATACAATAAACCAATTCATTAGTAATTGAGCAGCAATATGAAATGTATCTTGGTGATATGTTTTACAGATTGAAGAGAATTAGAATTATTATAGTTTTTTAAAAGAATACATGGAAAATAATATATTATGCTCTAAAAATTGAGATAAAAATTGAGATTGTCCAATTTATGTCATAAAAGATTTGAGAAAATAGGGGTATAGTTGAAAATTAATCAATAATAACAAAGCATAAAACTAAAAAATGAAAAATGAAATAAAAAAAAAACAGAAAAAAAAAAAAAGAATCAATCTCATTTACAAAAAAATGCATCAGATACCTCAACTCAACTCAACTCAACTCACCTCAGCATTTAAACATAGACTTTCAAACTCAACTCAACTCTACACGCCAAACATATACAATAATTACCAACTTAACTTAACTTTACACAACAAACATAGACAATTTAACTCTCCAGATAATAATTACCAACTCAACTTTCTGCTTTTATCATGCACCAAACGCCCCCTAAGTGAGTGGGCAAGGTGATGATTTATTGAAAAATCCACTAAAAACCCAAAATTGGGATAAATCCCCTAAATGCATTTCAATGTTTTAATTTAATTTAATTTAATTTAATTTAAGAATAAATTAAATCTTAATTCAATTTCTATAAACTGAATTCAAAAATGAAAAAAATTATTGAATTATAATTGATTAATTAAACAAAATTAATTAATTAATTAATTAATAATTTAATATTAAATATTAAATTAATAAAAGACTAATTTAAACATGAATCCCTATTCATGTAAACAATATTTAAATCAATATTTAAATATTTTATACTCTCCAATTTACGTTTAATTTCGAAAAATTTAAACGTTAATTATATTGCATATAATTATCCAAACCCTAAAAATTGAAATTTGAATATTTCAAATTCCTAACCCTAATTTTGTATTTGAACACTTCAAATTTGCTCAATATTCTAATCCAAGGTTTAATCTTTTACGAGCAAGTAGAGGGACTTTATGGACCTATAGATCATGAGCTCCAATGATTTGAGATTAAATGGCTAAACTCTTTAAACCGAATTAATCAATATTTGTTAACTACTGAGACATACCAATATAGCTCGATAGTTGTACTCTCCACAATGTAGATATATTTCTATCTAGTTGATTTCACTATAATCAATAAGTCGATCCTTCATAGGTCGTTCGTATTTACAGCTTGGTCAAAATTACCGTTTTATCCTTGTAAATACATCTTGCTCCTTAAGCTCCCACTGATCCTCTATTGAACAATTGGTTTATAGTTCAATAATAAACTATGTCCCTCTCGGCCATGAGAGGGCGGTGCTCCTTTGTTCAAGACCAGAAATTAATACTTAGGGGAACAACCTATCTGCTAACCTTAAAATTGGTAGGAGTGAAATCTTGCAAGACTATCTCTCCAGTCTTATCCCCAAAATGGGAGGCTTGTTGAGCAGTATTGTTGAACTACTCTCACTTATGTCAATAAAAGGATAATCCCAAACAAATAGGAGCTCACAGTTAGCTCAGGATTAAGATCAAGTTACCCTAGGTCATCGAATTGAAATAGTCAGTTTTAATAGTAAATAGTCGTTATAAAGAAAAGTGATTATATCATGGTCCAATCTTATGCAAAACTCTTTTCAATAAGATGCCCCCACTCACATGTCTCCGCATGAACGATTTCGAGATCACATCATTTATAATAGTATACAAAGTAGGTCGCATCCATAGTATCCTCAAAACGAGGTACTCAATCTCATCCTTATACTTATAGACCTTTTTGGCTATATACTATAACTTGATCCTCTTTTATGTCTCTACATAAAGTTACAATATTCATACTATAGCCATGGATTCGTTTATTGGATTTTATAACATGATGCAATTTCAATTTCTATAACACTTTTATTGAATAAATGATTCAATAATACTTTTATTGATAAATAGAATATGTTTCCATGATTACGAACTGCGAGTTTTAGGACATTCCGAACAATTTCATGCTTGATTTCTCAAATCAAACGCTTAATAATTTTATCGAACATCAAATGCAGAACTCATACAAAGAATTCAAAGCAGATTTGCTTAGATATTACAAAAGTTGCAGCAACCCTGAGCAGGCACGTGCCAACCCACTTAGCCGGCTTAAGAATAGATTCAAAGATTGACATTTTTTGTGTGACTATCTTGAGAGTGAAGAATTCTAGGTTATAATAATTAAGGACGTCTAGTTACATACTATCATGAACTTCATTTACTATTATGGAATATCTTTTCAATTTTTTTGTTTGAATGTAGAAAATTTTAGAGATGAATAGGAAGAATAGAGAGAAGTGGGATGTGTTGACCTATTCAAAGAAACGTAGTTTAAAAAGTGGCAAGTTTGTGAATCAGGCAGCTGAGGATGCACATGTAATCAATTTGTTTTATTTTCATTTTGTTTTAATTTGTAAGTTCAGTCACTTGTACTTACGCAACTTAATTAATATGTGCAGAATCAAATGTTAGAATTACAATCAAACCCCACTCCAAAAGGTTCCCAACCACTAACAGGGGATGAAATTTGTGAGATAGTTTTGGGTAGACGACCCAACCACATAAAAGGTCTAGGGTGGGGCCCTAAACCTAAGTCAACGAGGATTAGCAGTTCTTGAAGTTCATCATCTACTCAAGAAATGCATGATAGGGAGGTGAGAGAACTAAAAGCCAATGTTGTACACTCACAATAAAAAATTAAGGAACTTGAAGACGTTCAATGAAAGAGGATCATGCAAGACAGAAAGAAGAACTAAAAAAAAACAATTGAAGAAAACGATCATAGAGAGAAGGTCCATCGAATCAGGTATGATTATTACTTCATATTTAATTAGCTAATATGTTATTATCCTACAGTTATGGTAACAAAGTAGTTATGTCTTACTATTAGTTTTAGGGCAATGAATTGTTGGCTATCCTACAGTTATGGTAGCCAAACAACTGGATTTTCGTGTCTTTGTGGAGTTTTTGTGTGTGTTTGTGGAGGTTTATCATGAAGCTTGAATATTGTGTGGGGTGGGTTGAGATTAGTTAAACTTGTTTTGGAGTTCAACTTGTGGTGTTTTTGTGGAGGTTTATGAAGTTTGAATGTTGTGAGTAAGTACTTCAATTTCTGAAATTGAAGTCGATGAAATTATGAATTTTGGAAATTCTTTAAAAATTTCTTATGAGCTCTCAACCCTCTCGAAAACTACTTCCAATTCCTTTCAATTCAGAGTTCCACAACCTCGAATCCAAGGTTTAGAATAGTAGGGGAAGATTCTCTTTGCAGGCTACTGTAAATTGAAGGTCAAATTCATGGAAGAGTAGAAGGATTAAGGTGGAATTCTTCAAAGGTAATTGAACTGAAACCCTTGTTGTGAAAAAATTGTTTTTAAGCAGGCTTGTAACTTAAATTTAAGTGTAACTAGAGTGCTTAATGATTTTTGTTTCTTCCACTTTATGCATGTTTACTCCATCAAGCAGCACAACATAGGAATCTCACGGTTCAAAACTAATGGAAGAGATTGTAGGATATTGACACATTTCTCTTCACCCACTTACCACGAACTATCTCACCTTGCTATTGACCCATGCAAAACACTTTCCGAGTGGAGGTCACTCTCAGGGTGACTCGAAACCTAGCATGAATCTCATGGTGTGAACTCTTAGGGAACGTGAGAGCTAAGAACAATCATATCGTATATGTTATTAATCTCCCATTGAAGTGTTCTAAATGTTTTGGTATATATTTTTACTTAGGCATATTTCAGCCAATAAACACCCCTAAGTTTTATGTGTTTATCTAAGTATAACATTTATATTTGGATTTAACCTACGATGTCTAAGTGATAAAAACCATTTTATTATCTTACACCACACGTATGCTCATAAACCAGTTAACAACGCTCAACAATTCGACTAAAATCCCAAGTAGGAGGTGTTACATTGACCGTCCAACTTAAGTACCTCCAGACTAGACAGGATTTGTAGACCAATTGAGTTTGTAAACCATGTTTTATAATAACGACCTATTTTAACTATTAAAACAAGTTGTTTTGTAGAAACTAAGTGAGCATGTATTTTTATCTTTGTTATAGATTTTAAATTCTAATTTCTTTATAAACTTTATAAAACCATTAGACAGGCTATAATATATGCTAAGATATATAAATTAACAATTATAACAATCAATTTTTAAGTCTTATTGAAACCCTACTCATGCATACTATATATATTATAACCAATTATAAAAATATATCAATGCAAGAAATATGCTTTCCTATTGGAGGGGATTTTAAAATCTACCATGCATACAATAATGCACAACATGTCTGATTTTAAAATAACATACATCGTATAGCATAAATATTTAAAAACAATACTGATAGGACCAACTTTGGCATCTTCCAAAAAGCCAAAAAACTAATATTACAAAAAAACAAAGACAAAAAAAAAATACTTTGAGAAAGCCTCTAGACTGTTCGAAACCGGACCCGAAAGACACCTCTAAGGCTTCAAAAATGGTGAACCAGTCCAAGGAACCAAAACCGGCGAACAGGCCATCTTCCTACGAATCGATCATCTGCCTTGTGGTGGTTTCTGAAGCTGGGATGAGTATGTTTGCAACGCTCCCATCCCAGTGTTGCAATGCTCGGCTCAAGGCATGAACAACGTTGTGACGGCTCTAAGAAATGTCACGAACACTGCGAAGGTAGTGGCTATTCTTTCCAGTTATGCTACTAACCCTGCTTGCTTGAATCTTTCAATTATAGGGCCTATTTTTAACTCTATTGACTCCAATAAAATTAAGACTCTTAATCATACATTAGAGACTCATCAACCAAGAGCCAATTATAAATTTAACAACTGAATCAAAGAGAATTGTAATGCAATGTTGAATTAAAAAACCATATCAATCACAAAAAATGCATTTGCTAGAATTTCACCCACCAAACTCAAATTTAACGCGTAATATGAGTTGCTTAAATCATGCTCTGTATCTCAATTGATAGAGTAAATATGCAAAATCTAGAAGCTAATAGAATATTAAGCTACTTTAATTGCATTTATTTGAGTTCAAAGTATGCTAAAAAAACAGTGTTTTCTGAAACAAGGGTTTTTAGAATGTATAACCTTTTAGATTCCTCCTTATCCTTGCTCTCTACAAAAATTGGATCTCCAAATCATAGTAGACACCAAGAGGATCTTCTCTACTATCCTTAGCCTTGGATTGAGTGGTAGAAACTCAAAATTATGGAGAATTGCATAGGATTGGAGAGTTTGAGAGAATTTAAAAAATTCTCTCAAATTTTCCAATAATTTCATACATTCCTCTCTCCATTTCTTAAATTGAAGTATTTACAAGTTCAAGCATGAAGCACTTAACTTTCAGCTAATTGACACTTCAATTAGCACTAAGTGAGTGGCAGATGGTTTGATTGTGAAAAAATCCACTAAAAAACAAAAATTGGATAAATCCACTAAATGCATTTCAATTTTTTAAAAATTTAATTTAATTTAATTTTAAGAATAATAAATTCTTATTCGATTTTGTTCACAGGTCGTTCGTATTTACAACTAGGTCAAAATTATCGTTTTACCCCTATAAATACATCTTGCTCCTTAAGCTCTCACTAATCCTCTATTGAACAATTGGTTTATAGTCCAACTAATAAACCATGTCCCTCCCGGCCATGAAAGGGCGGACGTTCTTTGTATACATGTCCTAACATATGTTATGCAGTTGGAATTGTCAGCAGATATCAGTCCAATCCTAGATATGATCACTAGACCGCCGTTAAAAACATCCTCAAGTATCTTCGAAGAGCGAGGGACTATATGTTTGTGTATGGTGTAAAGGATCTGATTCTTACTGGATACACTAATTCTGACTTCCAGACCGATATCGATTCAAGAAAATCAACTTCGGGGTCAATATTCACTCTGAATGATGGAGCTTTAGTTTGGAGGAGCATAAAGCAAAGTTGTATTGCTGACTCCACCATGGAATCAGAATATGTAGTTGCTTGTGAAGCAGCCAAAGAAACAGTATGGCTCATAAAGTTTCTATCTGATTTGGAAGTTGTTCCAAATATGCACTTGCCAATCACCCTGTATTGTGATAAAAGTGGAGCAGTTACTAACTCAAATGAACCCAAAAGCCACAAAAGAGGAAAGCACATTGAGCGAAAATACCATCTCATCAGGGAGATGGTACACAGAGGAGACGTGATAGTCATGAAAATAGCCTCTGAAGATAATCATGCTGGTCCATTTACGAAGGCCCTCCGGGCTAAAATGTTTGAGGGTCACCTAGTAGGATTTGGACTATGAGTTTCATAAATCTAGGGCAAGTAAGAGAATGTTAAGGGTATATAGATGCCCTAATTTATTGTATTCTCTCAATACTCAACATTGTATATATATGTATATATGTAAATCCACTAGAGTTTAGTCCAAGTGGGAGTTTGTTAGGTTATATGTCCTAAAACTTGCGGTTTATAATGTTAAACATTTTCTATTATCAATGAAGATTCTATTGATATTTATTCAATAAAACTGTTGTTGAATAGGTAAGTTGTACTTGTGTAGACTAAATCCAATAAAATAGAAGATCCATGGCTATTACATGAATACTTGAACTTTATGTGGAGACATAAAGATGGATCAAGTTCGAGTAAATAGCCAAAACAGTCTATAGTATATGAATAAAGTTGGGTACTTCATTATTGTAACACTATCAGATGCGGCCCACTTTGTATATAGTACAAACGATGTGATCCTAAGTCGTTTATGTAGAGACATGCAAGTAGGGGCGTCCTATGCAATGAGTTTGTATAAGACTAGGACCAAGAAATAAGACACTCTTACTTTATAATGCTTTTTACTGCTTAAGACTGACCATTTCAAATCAATGACTTGGGTAACTTGACCTAAATCCTGACCTAACTACGAACTCCTATTTATTCGGGATTATCCTTAGATTTGTATAGGTGAGGGTTAGCTCAACAGAAGAGGCTCAATAAGCCTACTATTTTAGGGGTAAGACCAGGTAGATAGCTGAGGACATATGGTGCAAGACGGAATTCACTCCTACCCGATTGAGAGAGATTAGAGAGGTTGTTCTGTTAAGTACTGATTCTATGTTTTGAACAAGGGCCCCACCCTCTCATTGGCCTGAGAAGGACTCGGTTTAGTGATTAGATCACAAACCAATTGTTCATTAGAGGATTAGTGAGACCTAAGGAACAAGATGTAATTTCGAGGGTAAAACAACTTTAGACCTAGTCGTTGTTATGAACAACCTATGAAGGGTCGACTTACTGATTATGGTTAAATTAGGTGGATAGAAACATATCTACAGTGAGGAGAGTGTAACTACTGAGCTATACTGGTGTGCCTCAGTAGTTAACAAATATTGATTAATTTGGTTTAAAGATTTTAACTAGTTAATCTCAAATTGTCGGATCTCATGATCTGTAGGTCCATAAGGTCCCTCTACTAGCTCGTAAAAGATTAAATCTTGGATTAGAATATCGAGTGAATTTGAAGTGTTCAAATTCAGTTTAGGGTTTCAATTTGAAGTGTTCAAATTTCAATTTAAAGTTTGAATATTGAAGTGTTCAATTTCAATTTATGGTTTGCACATTCATATTTGATATAATTAAACGTTTAATTTTGTTGAAAATTAAACCTAATTGGAGAGTTCAACATATTTAAATATTGATTAAATGAATAGGGATTCATGTTTCAACTAGGTGTTTTATTAATTTAATATGAATTTCAAATTTCAATTATAGAAATTGATTTTTTTTTGTTTAATTTAATTAAGTTACAATTAAATTAAATTAAGTTTGAAACTGGGTTGTAGTGGATTTATGCAAGTTTTAGACTTTTTAGTGGATTTTTCCCTAAATCAACACCTAGCCTACTTACTCTAATGCCATTTCAAATGTCATATGGCTGAAAGAATTAGTGCTTGCATGTTTATGTTAAATAAATGCTTAAATTTCTGAAATTGAAATGGATGAAATTCTAAAATTTTGGAAATTTCTTAAAAAATTTCTTTGAGCTCTCAAACCCTCTAAAAAACTACTTCCAATTCCCTCTCAATCAAGAGTTCCACAACTCAAATCCAAGGCTGAGAATAGTAGGGAAGATTCTCTTTGCGAGCTACTGTAAATTTGAAGGTCAAATTCATGGAAGAGTAGAAGGATTAAGGTGGAATTCTTCAAAGGTAATGAACTGAAACCCTTGTTTGTGAAAAATTGTTTTTAAGCAGGCTTGTAACTTAAATTAAGTGTAACTAGAGTGCTTAATGATTTTGTTTTCTTCCACTTTATGCATGTTTACTCCATCAAGCAGGCACAACATAGGAATCTCACGGTTCAAACTAATGGAAGAGATTGTAGGATATGTTGACACATTTCCTTCACCCACTTACCACGAACTACTTCTCACCTTGCTATTGACCCATGCAAACACTTTCCGAGTGGAGGTCACTCTCAGGGTGACTCGAAGCCTAGCATGAATCTCATGGTGTGAACTCTTAGGGACGTGAGAGCTAAGAACAACATATCGTATATGTTATTAATCTCCCATTGAAGTGTTCTAAATGTTTTGGTATATATTTTTACTTAGGCATATTTCAGCCAATAAACACCCTAAGTTTATGTGTTTATCTAAGTATAACATTTATATTTGGATTTAACCTACGATGTCTAAGTGATAAAACCATTTTATTATCTTACACCATTCACGTATGCTCATAAAACCAGTTAACAACGCTCAACAATTCGACTAAAATCCCAAGTAGGAGGTGTTACATTGACCGTCAACTTAAGTACCTCCAGACTTAGACAGGATTGTAGACCAATTGAGTTTGTAACCATGTTTTATAAGATAACGACCTATTTTAACTATTAAAACATGTTGTTATTAAAACTAAGTGAACACGTATCCTATCTTTGTTATAGATTTTAAATGTCTAATTCATTTTATAACTCTTATAAAACCATAGACAGGCTATAATATATGCTTAAGCATATTAATATAACAATTATAACAATCATATTAATCTTATGAAACCCTACTCATGCATACTATATATATTATAACCAATTTATAAAATATATCAATGCAAGAAATATGCTTTCCTATGGTGGGATTTTAAATCTACATGGCATACAATATGCACATACATGCTGAATTTAAATATAACATACATCCTATGCATAAAATATTTAAACAATACTGATATGGACCAACTTTGGCATCTTCAAAAAGCAAAAAACTAATTTATTACAAAAAAACAAAAGACAAAAAAAAAAACTTGAGAAAGCCTCTAGACTGTTCGAACCGACCCGAAGACCCTCTAAGGCTTCAAAAATGGCTGAACCAGTCCAAGGAAGCCAAAACCGGTCGAACCAGCCATCTCCTACGAATCGATCATCGTGCTTGTGTGTTTCTGAGCTGGGATGAGTAGTGTTGCAACGCTCCATCCCAGTGTTGCAATGCCTCGGGCTCAGGATGAACAACGTTGTGACGCTCTAAGAACATGTCACGACACTGCGAAGGTAGTGGCTATTTTTCCAGTTTATGCTACTAACCTTGCTTGCTTGAATCTTCAATTATAGCCTATTTTTAACTCTATTGACTCCAATAAAATTACAGACTCTTAATCATACATTAAGGCTCATCAACCAAGAGCCAATTATAAATTTAACAACTGGATCAAAGAGAATTCTAATGCCAAAGTTGAATTAAAAACCATATCAATCACAAAAAATGCATTGCTAGAATTTCACCCACCAAACTCAAATTAACGTTAATTGGTTGCTTAAATCATACTCTGATACCAATTGATAGAGTAAAGATGCAAAATCTAGAAGCTAATAGAATCATTAAGTACTATAATTACACTTTTGAGTTCAAAGCATGCTAAAAAACAGGTTTTCTGAAACAAGGGTTTTTAGAATGTATACCTTTATAGATTCCTTCTTGATCCTTGCTCTCTACACAAAATTGGATCTCCAAATCATCAATAGACCACCAAGAGGATCTTCTCTACTATCCTTAGCCTTGGATTGAGTGGTAGAAACTCAAAATTAGGAGGAATTGGATAAGGAATTGGAGAGAGTTTGAGAGAATTTAAAAAATTCTCAGAATTTTCCAATAATTCAACATGCCTCTCTCCAATCTCTGAAATTGAAGTATTTAACAAGTTCAAGCATGTAATCACTTAAAATTTCAGCTAATTGACACTTCAATTAGCACTAAATGAGTGGGCAAGATGTTGATTTGTGAAAAAATCCACTAAAAACAAAAATTGGGATAAATCCACTAAATGCATTTCAATTTTTAAAATTAATTTAATTTAATTTAAGAATAAATTAAATCTTAATTCGATTTTTGTAAATTGAATTTAAAAATGAAAAATTGATTTAATTTTAGTTGATTAATTAAATAAATTTAATTAATTAATTAAATAATAATTTAATATCAAATATTAAATTAATAAAACACATAATTTAAACATGAATCCCTATTCATGTAAACAATATTTAAATCAGTACTTAAATATTTTAAACTCTCCAATTTACGTTTAATTTCGAAAAATTTAAATGTTAATTATATTGAATATAATTATCTAAACCCTAAAAATTGAAAATTTAACATTTCAAATTCCAAACCCTAGTTTCAAATTTGAACAATTCAAATTTGCTCAATATTCTAATTCAACGTTTAATCTTTTACGAGCTAGTAGAGGGACATTATAGACCTATAGATCATGAGCTCTAACGATTTGATATTAATTGGCTAAACTCTTTAAACCGAATTAATCAATATTCGTTAACTACCGAGACATACCACCTTAGCTCGATAGTTGCACTCTCCTCACTGCAGAAATATTTCTGTCCACTTGATTTAACCATAATCAGTAAGTCGATCCTTCACAGGTCGTTCGTATTTACAGCTAGGTCAAAATTACCGTTTTACCCCTGTAAAGACATATTACTCCTTAAGCTCCCACTGATCCTCTATTGAACAATTGGTTTATAGTCCAACTAATAAACCAAGTCCTTTTCGACTATGAGAGGGTAGAGCTTTTTTGTTCTAGATCAGGAATCAGTACTTAAGGGAACAACCTATCTGCTAACCTTAAAATGGGTGGGAGTGAGTTGCATCTTGCAAGACTATGTCTCCAGTTATCTATCGTGTCTTATCCCCAAAATGGGAGGCTTGTTGAGTAGTGCTATTGAACTACTCTCACCTATGCAGATCAAAGGATAATTCCAAATAAACAAGAGTTCATAGTTAGCTCAGGATTAAGATCGAGTTACTTTAGGTCATCGAATTGAAATAGTTAGTTTTAACAGTAAACGGTCGTTATAAAAAAAAGTGACTATTTCATGGTCCGGTCCTATGCAAAACTCTTTTGTATAGGATGCCTCCACTCGCATGTTTCCACATGAAGATTTGGGATCACATCGTTTGTAACTGTATACAAAATAGATCATATTCATAGTATCCCCAGGACAAGGCATCCAATCTCATCTATATACTTATAGACCTTTTTGGCTATATACTATAACTTGATCCTCTTTTATGTCTCTACATAAAGTTACAATATTCATAATATAGCCTTGGATTAATTTATTGGATTTTATAACAAAATTCCATTTCAATTTCAATAACACTTTTGTTGAATAAATTATTCAATAATACTTTTATTGATGAACAGAATATGTTTCCATGATTACGAACTGCGAGTTTTAAGACATTCCCAATAATTTCTTGCTTTATTTCTCAAATCAAATGCTTAATAATTTTATCAAACATTAAATACAGAACTCATTCAAAGAATTCAAAGCAGATTTGCACAGATATTACAAAAGTTGTGGCAACCCTGAGCAAGCACGTGCCAACCCACTTAGCTAGCCTAAGAATAAATTCAAAGATTGGCATTTTTTGTGTGACCATCTTGAGAGTGAAGAACTTCAGGTTATAATAATTAGGGATATTTCTTTACATACTATGATGAACTCCATTTACTATTATGGAATATCTTTTTAATTTTTTTTAATGTAGAAAATTTCGTAGATGAATAGGAAAAATAGAGAGAAATTTCCATTCGATCACGTACGTGATCGAAGTCATTCCTGCAACTTCAATCTGAGCTATAGGAAAAACAAGGCCAAGAAGTGGGATGTGTCGACCTATTCAAAGAAACGTAGTTTAAAAAGTGGCAAGTTTGCGAATCAGGCAGCTGAGGATGCACATGTAATCAATTTATTTTATTTTCATTTTGTTTTAATTTGTAAGTTCAGTAACTTGTACTTATGCAACTTCATTAATATGTGCAGAATCAAATGTAAAAGGTTCCCAACCACTAACAGGGGATGAAATTTATGAAACGGTTTTGGGTAGACGACTCGGTCACGTAAAAGGTCTAGGGTGGAGCCCTAAACCTAAGTCAACGAGGAGTAACAGCTCTTCGAGTTCATCATCTACTTAAGAAATGCATGATAGGGAGGTGAGAGAACTGAAAGCCAATGTTGTACAGTCATAATAAAAAATTAAGGAACTTGAAGACGTTCAATGAAAGAGGATCATGCAAGACAGAAAGAAGAACTAAAAAAAAAAACAATTGAAGAAAACGATCATAGAGAGAAGGTCCATCGAATCAGGTATGATTATTACTTCATATTTAATTAGCTAATATGTTATTATCCTACAGTTATGGTAGCAAAGTAGCTATGTCTTACTATCAGTTTTAGGATAATGAATTGTTGTCTATCCTGCAGTTATGATAGTCAAACAATTGGATTTTCGTGTCTTTGTGGAGTTTTTGTGTGTGTTTGTGGAGGTTTATCATGAAGCTTGAATATTGTGTGGGGTGGGTTGAGATTAGTTAAACTTGTTTTGGAGTTCAACTTGTGGTATTTTTGTGGAGGTTTATGAAGTTTGAATGTTGTATGGGGTGGGTTGAGATTAGTTAAACTTGTTTTGGAGTTCAAACTTGTTGGTGTTTTTGTGGAGGTTTATGAAGTTTGAATGTTGTGTGGGGTGGGTTGAGATTAGTTAAACTTGTTTTGGAGTTCAGCTTGTGTGGTGTTTTGTGTGTTTGTGGAGTTTATCATGAAATTTGAATGTTATGAGGGTCGGTTTGAGAGTTCTTTATACATTTAATCTTGATATATATAATAATATGCTCCAATTAATTTAATTGTAGGTAAACTACTGTTTTTAGCAAGATTTAAAATTAACCATCAAGGCCAAAATTCCACACACGAAGACTACCTTACAAACCTTATGTATTATTTTACTTCCTTATCAGAAAAGGGAGAAAATGGAGTTAGAATAATAGAGGAAGAAACAAAGAATAACACTACATCTCAAATTACACAAGAAAAATCCTCGATTGGCAAACATAAGAGAAGCGAAAATGAAAACCCCAGCTGAAAAGGACGAAAATGGGGTTACAATTACAGGAGGAGGAAGGGAAAGAAGGAGAGAGATTGTTGAGTGAGGTAGGAGAAAGAAGTAGGAGAGAGATGCCGGCGAGATAGATGGAAGATCTCATCTTTTGTTTTGACGCAAATGACCAAGTTTTTTTATAAAAAGAAAAAAGTAAGTCTGGAAATTAACAAAACACTTTTGTAAACAAATTCTGTCCCAATTTAAAATAGGTCAACAACCTATTAAACAAAAAAAAAATTAAAAAGAAGAAGAAAACATACATTGTTACACCAAGAAGTTAAAAGTACTAAGAAACTTTCCATATGAATATAAACAAATAAGACTTCAATTACCATCACACGCGATGGATGAATTCTACCTCACATTCGTTGAACTAAAAAAAAAATTATTAAAAAAAGCAAAAAAAATATATATCCTCTAAAGTACAAATTAAATAAGGCAATGCAATTCAGGAAAAATAGCATGGATGAGCCAATGTGCCATGAACTTATAAGCCTTCTGTGTCAAGTGGACTCCATCCAACTAATATGCTCATTAGGATTTTGACAAACTTCAACTCCAGGAAGCCCACACATTTTCATAAGGTTAAAGTTGTAATTTCCTCCAACCCCACAACATGATTTTTGCAAAGAACCTTCATCAAATCCTGCTCATAGAAAATAGGGTTTAGAGAATTCAAAACATACAAATTTGAGAAACGTTTCAATCAACATCTAACTATATCAAGATTTTGTGTGATGTGAAAAACATACCTAGTACAAAAGCATGACGAAGAATCCAAAGGAATGCATTATAGTAATCACCATAAACGATAACGGTATGTGGATTCTCTTTCTTCAATACTTCAATCGCTTCTTTGACTTGATCATTGTGATAGCTGGCAAAACCATTCAAATCCTTTAAACAGTGGAGTTCATCATACGCACTTGTATCATTGGTTTGGAATCCAGTGGATAGATGGGGAAACATCCATTGGAAAGTTTCCAGGAACAACAACTCGAGTAGCACCATAGCTTTATTACTCTCTACAAACATCACAAAAAAAAATTAAGTATAAAAAACTTCTCCCATATTCATATGACGAGGAACCAAAAACAAAAACATGAAAAAAGAATATCTTAGCAACAAATTACCTCAACAGCAGACTTATGGATTGGACAACATCGGGCACCATATCTTTTACCTCTTGAATAGTTTTGCCTTGGAAGAGTGCATAGTTATAGTCATTGCCGCCAATCTCACCCACCAAGAATAAAGCATTGTACAATTTCTCGTTGCAATCTACACACAACATGTAGATATTTGTGAAACTATCCAACATTAAACAAAATGTAAAATTAAAGGAAAAAAACTTAAAGAAAATATATCTCAAAATATTTATATATTAATCAAAATGTATTTATCCACATTATATTAATCAAAGAGGTTAATTAGTTACCTCTTTGATTGTAACAAATGGAATTGAAATGAGAGAACATCCAATCAAGTTGATGGCTGAGAGAAGAGTTAGTAACTGGAGAAGATATTTTCTTTTGGAAAAGAAGTTCAGAAGACAAAGCCGTAGAACCAGCAACTGCAAAGTTGACTCCATGATTTGTCAAAGCATCTTTGTTCAAATAAGGACTCACCAAAGAAGCCCTGCATCTAAAGCTACAAATTGAAATCACTGTTACATGTTATTAGTCATGAATTATTGTGGAGCAATACAATGAATTAATAAACAAAAAAACATAATATAAAAGGTTAAAAATAATAGGTACCAAAGTAATCGATCATAAGTAGACCGTTGGAGCATCGACCAGTGGGATTGTTAAAGAACGATTCGCCGTAAGGAAGGTGAGAAAAAGGAGTGTTGAGATTTTTCTCGAATGAGATTTCCAGTGTCTGAAATAGAATCACCGAGTTGATAGATAGCGTCGAACATACAGACTTTTAGTAGATGAGCATTGAAAGAAGAAGATAGGAAAAGAAAAAGAAAATAGAGATCCAAAGAGATTTCGTTGAAGCAGCCATTATTTTTTCAACTTTGGAAATTTGAGTGAGTGATAATATGGTGAGATGTTCTCTATTTATAGGTTTAGTTTCTTCCAAATGCTTTTGGGAAAACAAAAGGCTTTCAGTTTCAAATTCGGATTTGCTCATCTTTTTACTTTTTAGTGAAGGAATTTTCAAATCCCCGGATTTCCTTTTCTTTTTCCTTTTTACGAATTTAAATTCTCAATTTTCGGACACTTATATTGTTTCCAATAAAAAAATAATAAATAAATAGTTTATTTCCCATTTTTATGTGTTTCTATGTTTCTGATTGTCATTAATTCTAATTAATGTTTCTTTTTCATTATTAAATTTTGCAATTGTATAATAGCTTTTCCAAACTTCTTTTCAGTTTTTTTTAACTTTTAATTTGACTAATTATTCCAAGTTTTTTTCCTAAAATTTAGGGAGAGCTATTAAATATTTAAATCTAAAAGTTGGAGTCTTATTTAGGTACAAATTTCAATTTTATTTCATACTAGCTTCTTTTGAATTTTAAATTATGTCAAAAATTTATTACACTTTATACTATATTTAAAAATACAAACGCTTATTTTATTATATTTAAGAGAAGATTTTTTTCTAGGTAGTTTAACAATGTGGAGTAGAGATTTGATGATTATTTGCTATTCAAGCAAAAACATTTTTAATTTTAGTTTGAAAAAAATTGAGGGTATCTCCAATCATGAACTACTCCCTACACTTTGAAGTCTGATGTTTAATCTCATATTCTTGTCAATGTTGTACATATTCTTATTTTTAGGATTTTGTTTCCAATCATTACTTTTTAGTTATTTTTTATGGTTAAATTTAAATACTATATTATTTATTTTGATTGATAAAATTTTGTCGACAAATTTCACTTTTTAATTATTTTTTATAGACTAAATTTAGATATTCCCAAAGTATTCTTTATTTCGACTAATTCAATTTTAAATATTTAAAAGTCAAATAAAGTGTATGCACAATCATGTGCACCCTACAAAATAAGTAGAAGAATAAGAGGAATAGTATGTAACATAAAGAGGCCGTTACCAACAACCACCTCCGGCACTCGCATTCACACTTTGAATGTGAAACAATCTAATCTAACAGTTTCATATTTTATTTTTTGAATTCTATATTTTTCTTAACAATTTTATAAAGTCTAAAACAAAAATACAATGAATTAAAATTAAAAAGAAAGACAAAATTGTATCGTTCAAAATATATAATATTAACTGGTATTTAAATTTTATCTATACAAATAGTTAAAAAGTGAAATTTGTGTACAAAGATTTATCAGTCAAACTAAAAATTAAATAATATTGTTTATTTGATACATTATAATATAAAAATTTATTTGAGAGGAAATAAACATTTGAATATGATTCAAATATTAATTATATGCATTGGGTTCATATAATTAAATTAATATGAATTTGATTCACATTAAATACTATATATTAATGAGAGAATTATAAATTATAAGTTATCTTATATTTGATATAATATAAACTATAGGTTATATGTTATATTCTATATAATATAATATGTATTATATAGTAAGGGGGTACTATATAATTATATATTAAATAAATTTAAATTAGTTTTAATTTATTTTTTATTTTTTAATTGAATTTAAATTAAAGGAAGAGAGTTATTAAAATAACTTTCCTCCCCTTTTTTCTCTCTTTAATTATACTTAGGAATGGTGGTTGAAGTAGATTCATCTTCTCTTTGTTGAAAGTACACACAAGGTCTCACAAAAGGCTTGGGTCTGCAATCGATTTCTCCTCTTCCCCAAGAATCAAATAAAAACTTTTCCTCTCAATTTCTCCTTTTCCTCCTGCTCCCAAAATTAATTTAAAAAGCTCACACACTTCTGTTATTCTCAAACTCTAAAAAAAATATAGAGGACTTTCTTGTGGTGGTGCCTAATGATTTATTTTGATATTGCTGCTGTTTGTTGAGATCGTGATTCAAGGAGATTTGTTGATCATCTCGAGAGGAACTCGTGAAGAAGATTTGTCTTCAAGAGGTTAATAAATTTTGAAACCCTAATTCTTCTCTTTACTAATTCTCTAAGTATGCTTAAATTTGTCTTAAATGCATATTTTATATTTTTTGTATTTTACGTTTTGTGAAAAACTAAAATTGGGACCGATCCCGCTTCCCCTTCGCATTTCATAGTCCTTCAATTGGTATAGAGCCAGAAGTCGTGTACTTGCAAGAATAGTCGGATGCCCCAACTTCAGGTTCATCATCAGCAACCTAACTCCTACTAGGCATATCTCTTAGGGATCGTTAACCTACAAGAGTGGTCGGACGTCCTAACTTCCTTTTCGTCATTAACAACCTGAATCCTACTAGACACGTCCCTTAGGGGTTGTGTAACCCATAGGAATGGTCGAGAACCCTAGCTTTAGTTTTGTGATCAGTGACCTAATTCTTGCTAGACGCATCCCTTAGGGATCATGTAACTTGCAGAAGTGATTGGACGCCCCAGCTTCATTTTCGTCATCTGTGACCTGACTTCTGCTAGACACATCCATTAGGGATTATGTAAACTATCCTAGCTTTGTTTTCATCGTCAACGACCTACCATCTGCTAGACACATCCCTAAGAGTCGTGTAACCTGTTAGAGTGGTTGAACACCCCAGCTTCCTTTTTGTCTTCGGTGACCTAACTCCTACTAGATACATTCTTGAGGGGTCATGTACCTATAGAAGTGTAGGATGCCCCAGCTTCAGTTTCAATGATCTGACTCCTATTAGACATATCCCTTAGGGGTTGTGTAACTTGAGGGATTGATCGTCTTCTTCAACTTTGATGTCAAACTTATGACTCCTGCTAGACACATCCGTTAGAGGTCATGTAGCCTGCAGAAGTGATTACCAACTTCAACAAAGTTTGAACTTGGAGACAGAGTGGAGGTAGATGGACTAGACTTTATCTTTGGAGATGAAGTAGAGCCAGGGGGATCAGACTTGATCTAGCATATGAGGCAGAGCTAGTGGGCCAAACTTAATCTCGCATATGAGGTGAAGCCAGACGAGTCGGTTTTAATCTTTAAAGATGAGGCGAAGCCAGGCAAATCAAACATGATCTTCTGAAATGAGGCAAAGCTAGGCGCATTGAACTTGATCTTTAGAGATGAGGTGGAGTGAGGCAAACAAAACTTGATCTTGCAAATTAGACAAAGTCTAGGAAAATTGAAATTATCTCTAAAGTTGAAGCGAAGCTAGGTGAACGAAACTTGATCTCGTAGATAAGGCGAAGCCTAGTCAAACCAAACTTGATCTTCAGAGGTGAGGTAGAGCTAGGTGAACCAAACTTAATCTCGCATATGAGGTTGATCCTGAAGGAACCTATAAAGGCCCTGAGCGGAAAGATAGTGATCGATCCCAATATTAGTTTTACACAAAACATAAATTAAAGTCACAATATTATGCAAAAAAAAAAAAAAGAAAAAAAAGAAAAAAAGAAATTTACAGCATGCCACAACATAAAAATAGAAAAGAAAATTAAGGTTTCAAGAAATCCTTACCTTTGAAGAACCTTTTTCTTCACACGATTCCTTCTTCAAAACAGTCAATCAAAATCGATTTCCAAATGGCCACCACCACGAATGTTATCTCTGTATTCTTTGGGATGAGAATAAAAAAAAGTTTAGTGGGCTTTATGATTTTTGGAGAGTGAAAATAAAAGAAGAGAGGAGAGATTTGGGAGAAAAAAATTGCAGAGATTTTTCTTTATTCCATCACACATAAAGAGCTTTATGAAGAAGAAGAAACTCTAGAAGAAAACCATCTTCCCACTCACTACGTGATAGTTGAGAGAATTAAGGGGAAGGAAGTTACTTCCCTCCCTTTATTTCAAAATTAAAATTACAATAAAAAATAAATTAATTCTATTTTAATATAAAACTATATATATATGTATATATAACCATATGTTCTATCATATATAACATATAATCATATTTAAATGTTTATTTTCTCTCAAATAAACTTTATATTATATATATCAAATTCATTATAGTAATTATATCATATATAATTAAGTAAAATTAATTATATCATATATAATCAATTCTCTTAATTAATTTAAACAATTCAAATTAATCCAAAATTGTTTCTCATTAAATCCTTGTTGAGCTACAAAGGGGATCACATGGACTTGTAGCTTGAAGCTCTAATGGTACCTGAATAATTAATTAAACTCCTTTAATTAAATTATTCAACATCATTAACTATGGACACTCCACTAAAGACTGACAGTTGCACTCTTCGCACTACAGATGTATTTCTGTATCCCTTGGATATAACCAGTCAACTATATGATGGCCCTTCATAAATTGCTCGTAAGTACAAGTGAGCCAAAATTACTGTTTTGCCTTTGTAGTTACATTTAACTTCTTAAGTACCACTGATCCCTCTAATGAACAATAAGTCACAGTCCAACTATGACCAGATCCCTCTCAGGCTAAGAGAGGGTGTGGTCCTATTGCTTAAGCCTCAGAATCAGCTTTTAAGTGAGCAATTTATCTACTTACCTCGACATCCAGGGAAGGAGTGAATTCTATCTTGTGTAGTTGTGTTTCCAGTTCCCAAATCAGACGAACTCCCAAAATGGTAGACATTAAGTCAGCGATTTGGCAACTCTCACCCATGCAAATTAGAGGACCGCCTTCATAGGCAGAATTTCACAACTCACATAGGATTTAGGTCATGTCACCTAAGGTCATCCAGGTGAAATGTAAGTATCTAATATTAATGATGTTATATAGTGAGACTAGTCATTTTGTGGTCTGATCTTATACAAACTTAGGATACCTCCACTCACATGCCTCCACATAAATGATCAGAATCAGATCATTTGTAGCACTTTACTACACTTGTAACATCTACAGAGTAGTTCGTATCCATAGTGTTATAGGGATAAGGTACCTAGCCTTATCCATCTACCACAGACCGTTTAGGTTATCATTTAAGCATGATCCACCTGTATGTCTCTACATACATGTTCAAATTGCATAAAATGACTTAGGATCTTGGTTTATTGGATTGAGTAAATGCTCATAAAATAACAATTATTTTATTAGTAATAATTTTTTTTTACAATGTTTACAAGCTACGAGAATACAAGAGAGATTTAGGATACCAATCCCAACCGCTCCAAGCGAACCGAACTTGATCTCGGAGATGAGGCGAAACAAGGAAAGCCATACTTGATCTTAAGAGATGAGGCAAAGCTAGACAGACCGAACTTGATCAGGCAGATGAGGCAGAGCCAGACGAACTGAACTTAATCTCGCATATGATGTGGAGCCAAGCGAATCAAACTTATCTTGAAGATGAGGCAAAACTAAGCGGGCCAGACATGATATCGTAGACGAGGTAGAGTCAGGCAGGCCGACTTGATCTCACATATAAGGTACGGCTGCACCATAATTTTGGAGAGGAGGAAAAACTACGCCAACATTTTCGGAGAGCCACACCAAACTTTTGGAGAAGAAGCGGTGAAGCCTTCAATCTTGAACTTGAAGAAACAAGGTGCACCATTCTAGGTGAGCGAAGCCACAAAGTTGAAGAAAAAACATTGAACTTTAGGCAAGCGATGTCTTGAACTTGAAGCAAACAATGCCTATTCAAAGCTTCTTTCTTTAAGCGAATGTAAAAAAGTTCAAATTTTCGAGGAAAATATTTTTTTTGTATACATCTAACTTACATGGGCTTGAGTGAAACAACTTGCGCCTTTAATTTACTATGTCATCTACTTACTAAGAATTGACATCTTTAATTTGTTATGTAGCCCCTATTGGGTTTTATGTCCTAAAACTCGTGGTTTGTAAACAATAAACTTATTTTGTTATCAATAAAGATGTTATTGAGGTTTATTCAATAAAGTTGTTATTCAGTATATGAATTGCTCATTTCGTTTTTTAGAAAAGAACCTAAATCCAATACACTAAGATCCATGGCTATTACATGAATACATGGACTTTATGTAGCAACATAAAAGTGGATCAAGTTCGAGTAGATAACCAAAATGGTCTATAGTATACTGATAAGGTTGGGTACCTTATTTGGGGACACTATCGATGTGGCCCACTTTGTATTGATACAAACGATGTGATCCTGAATCATTCAAGTGGAGACATGTGAGTGGAGACGTCCTAAGCAAAGAGATTATATAAGATCATACTAAGAAATAAGTAACTCTTACTTTAGAATGTTGTTTACTATTTAAGACTAAATATTTCAAAGCGATGACCTAGGTAATTTGACCTTAATCTTGAGCTAACTATGAACTTCTGTTTATTCATGATAATCCTTAGATTTGTACGGGCAAGCGTTGGCTCAACAGTGTCAGCTCAATAGGCTTCCCATTGCAGGGGTAAGATCGGGTAGATAGCTAGAGACATAGGGGGCAAGATAGAATGCATTCCTACCTAGTTTTAGGGATAATGGAGAGGTCGTTCTCTTAAATGTTGACTCCGAGTCTTAAACAAGGGGGTTGCACCTCTCATTGGCCCGAGAGGGACTCGGTATTATGATTGGATCACAAACCAATTGTTCATTAGAGGATCAATGGGACTTAAGGAGCAAGATATAATCTCGGTGGTAAAACAACTTTTGACCCAGTCGTTATTACAAACAGCCTGTGAAGGGTTGACTACTGATTATGATTATATCGAGTGGATAGAAAATATATTATAGTGAGGGGCAACTACTGGGCTTTAGTGGAGTGACCCAGTAGTTAACGAATGTTGGTTAATTGGGTTAAAGAGTTTAGCTAGTTAATCTCAGATCATTGGAGCCCATGATCTATAGGTTCATGAGGTTCCCCTATAGCTCATATCGGACAAAACCTTAGAACATTGTGACAAACGAGGTTGAAGTGTTCGAATTCAGTTTTGGAGTAAAATGTTGAATATATCTTATATATTTAACCGAATGTTTAATTATGAATTAAACATATAAAGAGAGAATTGGAGATATTTAAATAAGATTTAAATATCAAACTATGAGTAGAGATTTATATTGATTGGGATTAACGTTGGATTTAATAATTGAATATTAAATTAAATTAATTAATTAATTAATTAATATTTAATATTAGTTTATTTTTAAATGAATTATTTGAATTAAGTTTGAAATTAAATGGAATTGGTCAAAATTGCAACAAAAGTCAAGATGTTGACTTTAGACTTTGAGAAGTCAAAAAGTCAAATTGTAGACTTTGGACTTTTAGAGTCAAAGATAGATTTTTCTAGTTGGAATATCCTATTTTTGCATTGCTAGGTATCAATCCCCCTAATCCCACTTTGAGTTAGTGGAATTTGACTGTCAAATTCTTATTAATTAAATTTGCATAGATTACATGATTTGGCCTATAAATAGAAGAGTTCTATGATGTTTAATCTTCTTGGAAAAGTGGAATTTTATGAGGTTATTTTAGAAAAATCTTAACTTAATTTCTCTCAATTCCTTACCCTTTTCCTATCCAAATTGGTCACTTGCCAGATCTCACTATCCCGTTATAAGATCGGAGAATAGTCTGAAAGACTCTCGTGGTGGTCTATGAACTGTTCGTGAGGAGATTGGAGCGAATTGGAGAAGAATTAAGACTACAAAGGTTGTATACCCTCCATCCCTTTGTATTAATTTAATTGCATGTTATTTTCTTTTGAAATTAACATAATTAGATTACTGTAGATGCTTATTTTATCCATTGCGCATGTGTTTGTTCCATCAATTGGTATTAGAGCATGCTTAAAGTACTCAATTATTATTATTTTAGTTTTGGTGGGAATTTTTTCCATGTGATGAATGATTATGTGCTAAAATAGATAATCTTGACTTTGGCATCAAAGTTTCTCTCTTGGGTTGTAATAATTATTGTAATTGCCTGGTGTTTACTGCTTCTGAATTTAAACACATCAATAAAGGAACTCTTGGTTGCTTGAGGGAGTGACAAAAAGTCATTTATATCGAATAATGATAAGTCTTTTGATTCTGCCTAGACTTTAGTGAACTTAAAGGAGCATCTTCACTCTTTACTGTGCTGACAAACATGACATGCAACGACTTGTCGTACTTCTTTTGAACAATCGTCACGAAAGTTTTTTGGAAAGAAGTATGCCAAAGTTATTAGACGTTAAGTTTAAAGGAAATCCTCATCTTCCTCCTACACGAGCTTTGGATTCCATGCCTTATTTTTTCCTTATTTTTCTGAATCTTCCATACCACTATAGCTCGATAGTTGCACTTTCCTCATTCAAGATTATTTTTGTCTACTTGATTTAATCATTATCAATAAGTCGATTCTTCACAGGTCGTTCGTATTTACAACTAGGTCAAAATTATCGTTTTACCCTATAAATACATCTTGCTCCTTAAGCTCTCACTAATCCTCTATTGAACAATTGGTTTATAGTCCAACTAATAAACATGTCCCTCCCGGCCATAAAAGGGCGGACGTTTTTGTTTGACCAGAAATCAATACTTAAGGGAATAACCTATCTGCTAACCCTAAAAGGGCAGGAGCGAATTCCATCTTGTAAGACTATGTGCCCAGCTATCCGGTCTTATCCCAAAAAGGGAGGCTTGTTGAGCAGTGTTGTTGAACTATTCTCACCTATGCAGATCAAAGGATAATCACAAATGAACAGAAGTTCTTAATTAGCTCAGGATTAAGCTCGAGTTATCCTAGGTCATCGAATTGAAATAGTAAATTTTAATAGTAAACGGTCGTTAGTGACTATTTCATGGTTCGGTCTTATTCAAAACTCTTTTGCATATGATGCCCCCACTCACATGTCTCCACATCGATTCTTGGATCATATTGTTGTAACAGTATACAAAGTATGTCACATCCATAGTGTCCCTAGGACGAGATACACAATCTCATCCATATACTTATAGACCTTTTTGGCTATTTACTATAACTTCATCCTCTTTTATGTCTAGACATAAAGTTAGAGTATTCATACTATAGCCATAGATTCGTTTATTAGATTTTATAACATAATGCAATTTTCAATTTCAATAACACTTTTATTGAATAAATCATTCAATAATACTTTTATTGATAAATAGAATATGTTTCCATGATTACGAACTGCGAGTTTTAGGACATTCCCAAATTTCATGCTTGATTTCTCAAATCAAACTCTTAGTAATTTTATCCAACATCAAATGCAAAACTCATTCAAAGAATTCAAAAAAAGAATTACACAGGTATTACAAGAGTTGTAGCAACCGTAAGCCGGCAAGTGCAAACACACTTAGTCGGCTTAAGAATAGACTCAAAGATTGGTATTTTTTATGTGACCATCTTAAGAGTGAAGAATTTTAGGTTATATTAGTAGGGATGTCTAGTTACATACTATCATGATCTTCATTTACTATTATGGAATATTTTTTTATTTTTTTGTTTGAATGTAGAAAATTTTAGAGACGAATAGGAAGAATAAGGAGAAATTACCATTCAATCACGTAGGTTGTCGAAGTCGTTCCTGCAAATTCAATCTGAGCTGTTGGAAAAACAAGGCCGAGAAGTGGGATGTGTTGACCTATTCAAAGAAACGCAATCGAAAATGTGGCAAGTTTGTGAATTAGGCAACTGAGGATACACATGTAATCAATTTGTCTTATTTTCATTTTGTTTTAATTTGTTAATTCAGTCACTTGTACTTACACAACTTAATTAATCATCAAGGCCAAAATTCAACACGCACCAAGACTACCTTACAAAGCTTTAAATCACTACATGATCGAACTTTGGGTTCGAGATAGATGGAAGATCTCATCTTTTGGTTTGACGCAAATGACCAAGTTTTTTTATAAAAAGGAAAAAGTAAGTCTGGAAATTAACAAAACACTTTTGTAAACAAATTCTGTCCCAATTTAAAATAGGTCAAATTCTGTCCCAATTCTAATTAATGTTTCTTTTTCATTATTAAATTTTACGATTGCATAATAGCTTTTCCAACTTCTTTTCAATTGTTTGTTTTTTTCGTGTGAACTTTTAATTTGACCAATTATTCCAAGTTTTTTTCCCTAAAATTTAGTGAGAATTATTAAATATTTAAATCTAAAAGATAGAGTCTTATTATATACAAATCTCAATTTTATTTCATACCAACTTCTTTTGAATTTTAAATTTTGTCAATAATTGAATACAAAATTAAATGTTTAAGAATTTATTAGACACTTTTAAACTTTACGTTATATCTAAAAATATACAAACGCTTATTTTATTATATTCAAGCGAAGGTTTTTTTTTTCTAGGTAGTTTAACAATGTGGAGTAGAGATTTAATGATTATTTGCTATTCAAGCAAACACGTTTTTAATTTTAGTTTGAAAAAATTGAGCGTATCTCCAATCATGACCTACTCTCTATACTTTGAAGTCCGATGTTTAATCTCATATTCTTGCAAAGGTTGTACTGCAAAATACAATATTCTTATTTTTAGGATTTTGTTTCCAATAGTTACTTTTTAGTTATTTTTTATGATTAAATTTAAATACTATATTATTTATTTTGATTGATAAAATTTTGTAGAAAAATTTCACTTTTTAATTATTTTTTATGGATTAAATATAAATATTGCCAAAGTATTCTTTATTCCAACTGATTCAATTTTGAATATTTAAGAGTCAAATAAAGTGTGTGGACAATAAAAGGAACAATATGTAACACAAAGAGGCCGTTACCAACAACCACCTCGCAGTCGATGACACCCACTTTTTGGCACTTTTTGTTTCCAATGATTGTGTATACACACTTTGGATGTGAAACAATCTAATCCAACAATTTCACATTTTACTTATTAATTTCGTGTTTTATCTTTTGAATTCCATATTTTTCTTATCAATTTTATAAAGTCTAAAACAACAATACAATGAATTAAAATTAAAAAGAAAGACAAAGTTGGTATTTAAATTTTATCTATAAAAATAGTTAAAAAGTAAAATTTGTCTACAAAATTTATCAATCAAATAAATAATATAGTATTTAGATTTAATCATAAGAGTAATGATTGGGGAAAAATCCTAACAATAATACCACAAGTTGTCTTGAAGTAAAGTATATTGAGTCAACTTATTTACAAATATAGCAAAATGTCACTATCTATCAATGATAGACCACGATCGTGGTCTATCATGATATATAGTGATATTTTGCTATACTTGAAAGTACTTTAAGCAATTTTACTATTTAAAATAACTAGCCAAATACTACGTGTGCTGCACATGTTTTATAGAAATAAAATAAATACTTGAATAATTTAAGAAAAATATGTAATAGAAAGTACATTGGTTTAAGTTTGTTTTTTTTTTTCACAAAATCAAGTCTTTTAAAATTTTGTGATAATTATCTCTTATTCGCACGAGGTCTTCGAAGAAACGTGTTTTGTGGAGTTGAACTTGTGTTGATGTGGATTTGATGCAGATGTAGTTCGATCTCTAATACTTGATTATCTGATTCTCTCTCAATTGAATGCATACGTTTGACTTGAGGAAGAAGAGCATGTGACGTTCTTGAAGTTGAAGTCTTGGAAGAATGTTTTTTATCTTCAGGACCAGAGCTTCAAGGAATAGTTTAATCTTTTAGAGGGTTATCCCTAGGCTTTTGGAGTCTAAAATTTTTTACCCCTCAAATGAACAAGAACTCTTCTATTTATAGAGTTATTAGGTGGGTTTGGATTTGGTTGGTCAATGGACTTGGCTCTTTGGACCCAAATAATTGGATTTATGTCTTATCTAAATTAAGCCTATTTTTGAGTTCAATTGGACTTTATCCCAAATAATAATATCAAATTGGATCAAATTAATTTTATCATCCAGCGATCATGATGAGAACACGTGACATCATTGGGATTCACCAATCTATGTCCTCAATTTCAACTTTGGACATTATGACAACTTCTAATTAGTCCAAAATTCAATAATTTATTAATTTCGTCATTAACTTGTTCAATGACGTGACAATTTATGAATGTCCAAAATTTCTCATTCAGCAAATACTCCTTTTCGAGATTTATGCACCATGTATGGGTAGATGAGTGCCGAAAAAAAATAAAGTTAGAACAAAAATACAAGTTATTTTCTCTTTAAGTTTGACTTTATTTGATGTGTCAAATTAATCAAACTATGAACTTAGTACATAAGTTTGATTAAAATTTGAGATATAGTTTGAAATATGACCAAATTTTAATTTGATACAAATTTTTTGTCTTATCTACAATTTAATTTGTGGGAAGATAAAATTGAATGATCTGAATTTGGGATAAAAATTTGGAATATGATCAATTTCTAATTTGAGATTAATTTCAGGACTTCAACCATACCTTTATTTGACTTAGGGATAAAAGTCCAAACTTGATGATATCATTTTGGGATAAAATTTGGAATATGACAAAATTTTGGTTGAGATAAATTTGGGGTTTTATCTTTAAATTTGATTTGTTTTGATTTGATTGAGAATAAACTTGGAAATTTGAATTTGGGATAACATTAGGAATATTTACCAAAATTTGTTTTATCTTCATTTTCTCTCTGCCAGAAATACATAGAAGGTCTAAGTTTACTTTATCTTCGGATGAAAGTGGAGCCATGCGGATCTGACTTGATCTTGCATATGAGGCAAAGTCAGGTGGGCCAAACTTAATTCACATATGAAGCGGAGCCAAACGAGCCGGACTTAGTCTTTAGAGATGAGGCGGAGCTAGGAAAATCAAACATGATCTTCCGAAATGAGGCGGAGCTAGGCACATTGAACTTAAACTTTAGAGATAAGGTGGATTGAGCAAACCAAACTTGATCTTGCATATCAGGCAAAGTCTAGGCGAATTGAACTTGATCTTTAGAGATGAGGCGAAGCCAGGTTACCAATCATCTCACATTATAAGGTGGATCCTAAAGGAACCTGTGAAGGCCTGAGCGAAAAGGTGGGGATCGATCCTAATTTTATTTTACACAGAACGCAAATTACAGTCACAAAAATTTATGCAAAAAAAAAAAAAAAGGATTTACAGCATGCCACAACATAAAAATAGAAAAGGAAATTAGGGTTTCAAGTTTCAAGAAACCCTTACCTTTGAAGAACCTTTTTCTTCACACGATTCCTTCTTCAAAATAGTCACTATCAAAATTGATTTCCAAATGGCCAACACCACGAATGTTACCTCTGTATTCTTTGGGACGAGAATCTCAAAAGTATAGTGGGCTCTATGATTTTTGGAGAGGGAAAGGAGAAGAAGAGAGGAGAGATTCAAGAGAAAATTTTTGCAAGAGATTTTTCTTTATTCCATCACACACAGAGAGCTCTGTGAAATTGAAGGAACTCTCAGAAGAAAACCACCCTCCTACTCACTAGGTAAGAGTTAAGAGAATTATTCGACTGGACTTTCTTTTAAGCTACCTACATACCCTTTATAATTAAAAAGGATTAAGTCATAACATAGTTCAACAGAGTTTTTTTTATTATTATTTTTTGCTTTTTTTTACTAGACTAAACTTAATGTTTCCTTAAAGCTGCCTACATGCCCTTAATAATGAATAGAGATCAAGTCATAACATAGTTCAAATAAGTTCTTTTTTAGTCGTTCACCATTTTAGATCAAGCGAGCCAAGAGCATCATGCAGTTTAGGCTCTTGCAATAAGGAGCTTCTACATTTAAACTTCAGAAGCTCTTATTTCATCATGGCTTCGTTCATCTTCTTCATTTGTAGGATTCATCAATATGATGAGTTTTGGCTTCACCATCAAAGAACCTTCTGTATTTATGTCAACAGACAACTTCCTTTTCATACGTGAAGGGATACGAGTGTGAATCTTTTTGTCGTTATTTTCTTTATGAAATAGTTTTGCCTTCAACATTTTCATCTTTCTTTCATGTTGATTGCTGTCATCTTGAGACGATCAAAAGTAGATTTTGAAGGTCAATCTTTCTTTAATGTAGATACTTAGCCTCTTAAAGGCTGAAGTTCGAGTGGAAGTAGATGTTAAACAATGATCTTCTTCTTTCGTCTTAGTCATGCCTAATCTTTGGAAGATTGGAGATTGAGTAGTTGAAGGCTTGATATGATCGAAAACAGAAGTTATTTGCTAAGTTTATTTTGAATTGTTACTTATTCAGCGGTTATGTGATTGCTCTTGGCAAC
>NC_052353.1:33996722-34029592 GCF_009727055.1 Benincasa hispida
TATCCTCTTTTATAACTTCTAGTCTCCCTAGAATTTGCCATAACACTACTATTATCACAATAAAGGGTGATGGCCATTGACATATTAGGAAAAAGCTTTGTAAAAACTTCAAGCTAGACAACTTCCTTAGTAGCTTCACAACCAGCTACATACTCTGCCTTCATGGTAGAGTCAGTAATGTAGCCTTGTTTTGTGCTACGCCAGACTACAGTTCCTCTGTTATGAGTGGACACTGATCTTGATATGGTTTTCCTAGAATCTTTATCAATCTGAAAATCAGAAGTCAGTATATTTTGTAAGAATTATATCCTTAGCTCCATACAAAAGCATATAGTCCCTCATTCTCTTAAGATACTTGAGAATGGTCTAACTCACACCAATGATCATATCCTAGATGGATTGATTTTTACTGACTATCCCTATTATATAGCAACTTTTGGGCCTTATACCAACATAGCATACATTAGACTGCGAAAAACCGATGCATAGGGAATCCATCTCATTTCCTCAACCTCTTAAAGCCTTAGTATACTATTTCTTAGAGAATACAATTCCATGCCTAAAAGGTAATAAACTCCTCTGTTGCATCGAATATCTGAACAAGTATCTTTCCAATATACGATGCCTGAGCAAGGCCAATGTTTTGTTCTTAAACATCCCTAAATGATTTATATCTTGGAACAAACTATGCCCCTGATAGCGAGAATTTTGGTGTCCCTCCAAACCCTTTGCTATACAAATAAAATTTATAAATCACCAAACAAACACTTTATACCAACTAGTAGTACAAGTAGCAAGTCGGGGGTCAAACCACAGAGAGCTAATATGGATTCCTAATATAACAATTCTGAAAATTATCAATCAACAAACAACTTAGCTTGGGCACTTGTAATTTAATTCATTCCTCAATAATTCTATCATAGACTACTCAAAATTTTGTGTGAGATTATTTGAACTAAAAAAAACTTAGCTACTCGATTAGAATCCTAACCAGAAGTCCATAAAATAAGGTTAATTAAAAGAAGAGCAAGGATCCCCAACCAATCAATTAACTAACATGCTTTAAGCTTTAAGGAAAAACTAAGCCAATTAATTGGTTTCCATCGCTAATCGATTAATTGAGTGAAAATTGTCTAAGTTAGAAAGTAAATGCTTGTTAATTGGAATCCCTAATTAACACAACATACTGACTTAACTTTTGCTTCTAAATGATAGCTACCTAGCGATTACAAATTAGGGCAAATCAAAGCAGTCAATTAAATGTGCATAGTTCATTTGTCAGATTATCCCATACACGAACACTGAAAATTTATTGAAGAAAAATTCCATAAAGTCACAATAATACTCATGGAATACAGAACGAGTCTCAAGAATTACATTGGAATGAAATTAAACTAACTAAATCAAGCTAAGTTTTTACCCTTTAGCCACGGAATATGTCAAAAATCAACACGATTGGTAAAAGGGAAGAACTTATTACAAGAAACTAAAAGAAAAAGCACAAAAACAAAATTAGAAGAGAACTGGCGACGCTCAAAGTCTGAAGAAGAAGGAATTTTTTTCGTGTGTTCTATCCTAGGCCCAAGGGGACTATTTATAGAAATCGAGGAAGCGTCACTCGACGCTACACAAAGTGTCGCGACACTGCCCTGCGCTCTTCAGTCGTTGTTCTGCTTCAAGTCGTAGAGTCGCAGACTTGGAAGTCCGCTTCACGTCGTAGCACCGTGACTCTGTGGATGGCGTCGCGGCGCTACCCTGCCTCTCCCCAGCATGATTGCTACTATCTTACAGCGTCACGCAACGCTCAAATCGAGCGTTGTGACGCTCCGACAAGGCTGAGGACGTTGTTTCTGTGGCTTTCTTCCTTAATTTGTTCAATTTGGTGTTATCTTGGGCATTTTAGTGTCTTTTTAACCCGAACACTTAACTTGATCGCCTGTGCATTTGATTTCTACAAAATAATCAATTAAAACACATTAAGTAGCTTATTGTTGGAATGTACCAGCAGGCATTGGAAGCGACAAGGATCGATAAGCACTCTAATTCATTAATTTTGGCAGAAAAGAAAGCATGCTACAGCAGAAATAAATGGGTTTCATGACATACCTTTGTAGAACTTCTTCAAAGCTTGTATCCAGTTGCAAATCTATCTGCATCTTGATATAGACCACCCTAAGATCTTTTCTATTATCCTCTTAGTGCTCTAGATTGAGTTGTGGAACTCAAAATAAGCTGGAATCAAGGGAATTTGGAGACAAACTCACAGTAGCAACCCAATGAAGAACTCTTTCTTCTCACGAATTTTTCAGCAAAATTTAATCGGTTGCAATGCCTCAAAATCACTCCAATCTCTTCAATATATTACAGACCATCATGCAATAAGAATGGCTGTATGAGATGCAGCTTATGCTTGGAGTAAATGAAGACTTAAGATGGTGGGTTTAGAGTGAGTAACTTGAAGAAGACAATGGAAAAAGCCAATTTTCCATTTTGTGTTTTTCCTTCTTTTTCAACTTTTGATAAATTGATTTTATAAATAAATTTATAAAATTTAAAGCATTATTAATTTTACAAAATTAATTTTCTTAATAAAATTAATAAATAATTATTTAAACAATTTAAATAATTCTAATTAATTTAATATCAAATATTATAGAATTAATTTTACACAATTCATCTTCATTTATTAATTATATTTAAATATTATTTCTCCAGTTCCGTTTTATTCTAATTTGAACATTTCAAATTAACTTATCACGCTATTTCTAGAGCTAATCCATTTATGAGCTAGTAGGGGGACCTCACGGACCTACAGCCATGGGCTCTAACGATCCAAGATTAATTGGCTAAATTCATTAGACCGAACTAACCCCACATTCGTTAACTAATGGGTCACTCACTAAAATCTATAGTTGAACTCCCCTCACTGTAGATATATTATGTCTACTTGATATAACTATAATTAGTAAGTTAACCTTCATAGGTTGTTCATAATAACGACTGGGTCGAATCTCTGTTTTACACCCTGAAATTACCTCTTGTTTCTTAAGTCTCACTGATCCTCTAATGAACAATTGATTTGTGATCCAATCAACAAATCGAATCCCTCACCGACCAATAGAGAGGTAAGGCCTATTGTTTAAGAACCCAGAATCAGCAGTTAAAGGGAACATCCTCTCTACTAACCCTAATCGGGTATGAGTGAATTCCATCTTGCAGGGCTATGCCTTCAGCTTATTCATCTGGTCTTATCCAAATAATGGGAGCTTATTGAAGAAACGTTGGTCTACTGCTCACCGTTGCGGATCAAAGGATAATCCCGAACAAACAGAAGTTCATAGTTAGCTTAGGATTAAGGTCAAGTTACCTAGGTCATCGCTTTGAAATCGTCAGGTCTAGTACATCGTGAATTATCAATCTCGGCCTCTGTACTCTATCAACTTTCAGTGTCTCAGACTTGTGCTACATTAGGAAAAGATATCCATATCTTGAATAATCATCAAATAAAGAGATAATTCCATATCCATCTCTTGCCTTAACATTCACAGACAAAAAGTTTGAATAAACAAGTTCTCAAGGCTCTTTTGACTCTATAACCTTTTATAGTAAAAGATTTTTTTTGACGTCTTGCCTCTGAAGACATGACTCACATACAAGTAGGAAGTTTTCTTCTAACTCGCTTAGAAGTCCACTCGTAATCAAACCTCTTAGTCCAATTGACATTTATGTGACCTTAATCATAAATTCCAAAAGATGAACATTTTCTTTAGAAGAAATCTTTTGTTCTCTTATGTTGAGTAGTTGTAGTTCTAAACATTCAGTATTTTAGAAGCATTTAGATGCTGAACGGCCTTATCACATACAAATTACTTTCTAAATTTGCAGAACCAATATTAACACATCTTTAGAAATAGAACGCTCTATAGTAAAGTTTGATTGAATAATTTTGTTCAAGCAAACATTTTAAATAATAGAATAATATATATTAAATCAAATTTAATATCTATATCTAAAATTAAGTACTCAATAACTTAAATATCACATATTTAATTTCATTTGAATCATATTCAAATTATGTATCTCACATAACCTATAGTTTAATATGAATCTCATTCATATTAGTTTTAATTTTAATCTATAATTTTAACATGAAACGCCATTTTTATTAATTATAACTCTATAGTATTATATGAATCTTAGTCATATAACTAATACCTAAATCTATTCAAATATTTATCTCTCACATATTATAAAGTATAACTTTGAATCTATATTCAAAATCAACTTTATATTATAATGTATCTATATACATTATACTAATTGTATCTTATACAACTAATTTCTTTATTTAAGTTGAACAATTCAAAGTGATCTAAAATTAATTGATTCTTGTTTTCCTTAGTGAGCTAACAAGGGAACCTTATGAACCTGAAGATTAGAAGCTCCAAGTGATACAAGATTAATTAATTAAATTCTTTAATTAAGTTAATTAACATTCATTAACTACAGGTCTCTCCATTAAAAGATCTATAGTTGCACTCTTCGCACTGTAGATATATTTCTGTGTCCATGGATATAACTAATCAATAGTAAAGTCGATCTTTCATAGAATCACTCGTAAGTATAGCTAGGTAAAATTATCGTTTTACCCCTGTAGTTACATCCTAACTTCTTAAGTAACCAGCTGATCCCTTTAATAAACAAACAGTTTATAGTCAATTCCTCCTGGGTCAATGAGAGTAGGGTGATGTCTCAATGTTCGAGACCCGAACATCTACCCTTAAAGAGAGAGCAACTCATCTACTTACCTTAAAGAGGGGAATGAGTGAATTTCATTTTATGTAGCTAATGTTCCCAATTCCGTACTCGTAAAAAATCTCCAAAAAATGATAGACATATTAGAGTCGGCGAATCATGGCCACTCTCACCCATAACAGATCAAAGGACTGCCCTCATAGAAAAGAGTTCATAACTCATTCAGGATTAAGGTCAAGTCACCTATGTGTCATTCTATGAAATGGTTAATCCTCTTCAATTAATGGCGTTACAAAGAGAGTAAATCATTTTACGATTTGGTCTTATACCCTTTGTATATAAATACCTTCCACTCGCATGTTTTCACATGAACGATTGAGATCAGATCCTTTGTGACACTTTGAAACTCTTGTAACAATTACAAAGTGGACTGTATCCGTAGTGTCACTAGGATAAGGCAGCCCAATCTTATCTATATTCTACATACCATATATGTTATTACTTGGATATGATCCACCTGTATGTGAACCACATATATGTTTAAGTTACATAAAATAACCTGTATCTTAGTTTATTGGATCGAGCTATGCAATCTAAATGTCGAATAAACTTATTTTACTAAATAAATAATTTTAAAATATACAAATTACCAAAACACCACAGAACCCATGATGATTCAGGATACCAAGCCCAAGATGATATATATTAGGACTATGTGTATGTCTACTGAATTTACTCACAACATATGCAAAATCAGATCTAGTATAATTTACTGTGATTATATTTCGATAACTTCTAGATTTCTCCATAAGTTTTTGAATATCTAAATCACATAGCAACCATAAATCATCAATCAACATTCTGGTTTTTCAAGATCTTAAACATTCACAATGATACAAAAATGAATGACTTTATATTTTCAACCAAATGAAAACGCATGTATGTATACTTATGTACACATAAGATCTTGAAAGCCCTTATAAAAATCACTCATTTTATATAGTTGGACAATATCTTAAACTACCATCAAATTTGACAAGCTTCCACATAGATGGATTATGCATATTTTTATACTACCAACAAGTAAGGTATTAGACAAAATACTATTACAAAGCTCCACTAAATTCAAAGTAATAATAATAATAATTTTTAATTTCTTGGAAATTAATGTTCAAATATAATTTTTTTTTTAACATGACATTTTATGAATCCCATGGAAACTTTATTAAATATAACACTTGAAACATTATTTCTATCCATGCTAACATGATAATTAGACTTGCTAAAAGTTATCATTATAACATCCAATTTGAGATATGAAAAGCAATACAGTAAAAATAATATTATTGTTTTCTTAAATCACATGCCATGAGACAATTTGCTACTCATGAACTATTTACATATATATGTATGAATATGTATGTATGTGTGTGCATATATATGTATGTGTATACGTACGTATGTATGTATGTATAAGTATGTATGTATGTATATATATCATACTCAACTATAGGAATGAAACAAAATTGCTAAATTCTCGTGGCATATATAAAAATTTAAAATATTTGTTGCGACGTTGAACTAAAAATATAGGAAAGCTAACCTATATTAAAGTTCATTCAAATTCAGCGATAGAAAGTTCATCTATTTTAAGTTATATTGATGGAAAAATTACCAACCAAAATATCCTCAACATATTTAAAAAATAAATTTGGATTTGGACCAAAATTTGAACCAAATCAAGAAAATCTCACGGTCATCACTATCCAAATTGACAGTGACTAAAGAAAATAAAAATTGGAAGTGTTTGTGAAACAAACCACTTAAACCACAAGAGAAATTCAAACTCTCTAACAAGAGCTGATATGAGAGTGCCTACTTTCTATCTTTTATTAATTTTATTTCTCAATTTGGAAGAAAAATCTTTCTTAATTTTAGATAAACTCTTAGCAATCTAAAAAACAGAGAATTGAACTATAATCTCTATCAAAATTTCTTTCCATCAACAAAAATGAAGCTGCCATGATTAAATTAAAATCAAATATTCACTAAAAAAGGTAGAAATATGAAATTAAATGCTTGCTATAGAAGAAATGAAAACCTAACAATCTCAATGAGCTCTATTGCGCCAAAGAAAGTGAAGAAATCGAGTATATCCACTAGGATATTCATATTTTTACAGAAACAATGATTTTTTTTTTCTTTTGAAGTGGAATAATAGTTCGAGATTTTGAAGTTAGCAAATTCGTTTTGATCAAGAAAGTCATGTTTGAACTCGTCTATGGCACAATACGACCGTGTTGGATTTTAGATTGTGAAGCCTAACGATATTAATTCTTAACACAAATGACTCATTTACTTCTAAAAATATTATAATGTCATTATATAATCACACTATATAGCCTTAAGCAAGAGGATATTTCTATTTTTATATAATTATGATTGTTTAGACATACATTTTCTTTAAATTATACTTGATTCCTTCCAGAAATAATCTTAAATTCAAAGGAATATACACACCAAATTAATATTCATCACTCCCCAAACTTAGATCATTGCTTCTTTTTTTTTTTTTCCCTTTTTCAAGCAATCAAAATAACTCATCAAGAAAGAGCACAAATAAAAGCTCTTTAACTATTTTCATTTTAAAGGAAAATGTCTTTTAAACTTAGAGAAGTCTCATACTTTAGTGCCAATCATAACCTTTTAAGTATACTCACATGAATTCCAATTTCTCTCTTTCAAAACAAAACTTTGCTTGTCTATTCTAGCCGTCAAACTTAACCCTCCAACTACTAGTCATTGAACTTAGGATGGTCCTTGTGCTCATAAACTATACTTTAAACCTGGATCTAATGCATCAAGTTCTGGGAGGGATTTGTAGGTTGAGCATATTAGTTGATCAATTTGGTCTGTATAGTTAATTTAGTCCATATAAAACATTTCCAACTTGTCTTTAAGTTATTCGGAAAGCACAAATATTTTCTTCTACATTTTATTAACCATAACTTAATATGTCAACCAGCACAACCTATAGTCATATAAAAAAAAATATATCAAAATAGCATTGCCATTGGCACGAATTAATACTTTTAAAATCATTGAGATTAAATTAATTATTTATTTACAATTATGAATATAAAATATATATTTCTAAAGTCGTACAAGCACCAGTGGTCTAGTGGTAGAATAGTACCCTGCCACGTACAGACCCGGTTCGATTCCCGGCTGGTGCAGTTCTAATTAATATTTTTGGGGCAATTTCTTTTCGTTTCTTCTCTTTTTTGAAAAATTCATATTTTGGCCCTAAATTACAATTATCGATTCCTGGGAGAATTTCTTCTTTACCTCAAATATATTTTAATGTTGTGACTAAATTTTAATTACCTCAATTATCCATTCCTATTAACATTGTTATTATTTAAACTTTTTAAAAAAATATAGCTGGGTTAATATGGGTATTCTGCTGATGAAAAGATGAAGATTCACCTTTCGTGCAAATCCTCGTCTTTTCGAAAGATGAGAAAATATATATCTAAAAAAAAAAAAATTTGCGGTGCAATAGTTTTCGATTTCTTTGGTTAAAAACAAAGTGTTATTAGGGTAATTTAGGATCTGTTTGGTTCACAGTTCGGATTCTGTTTTATGTTTTCAGATTTACCAAGTTCAGTAAATATGTGTTTGGCAGATAACTCAAATTGTGTTTCTGAAAACTGTTTTCGAATTTCTGTGATCCAAACAAAGAAAACAACATTTTTATGTTATCATTGTATTCAGAATTTGAATTTTAAAATTTAAAATGCATAATTATATTAAATAAAGATAAAAATATTTAAAAATATAGTATGCTACGTTATAAACTCAATTCAATTTTTTTTAAAATATTAAAACATGTATTATGTACTTATTATGAATTAGATTAAATTCCAAATTTGGTCCTTATGGTTTGGATAAAGTTAAAAGTTATTCTTTAAAATTTAGAATTTAGTTATAACTTCATATATAATCCCTATAGTTTGTTAAATCCTCTTAAATAGTCTCTACCATAAGAACTATTTATAAAAATTTTATCAAATTATATGAGTAAACTCTAATTATAAACCATAAAACCTATAGGGACAAAAGGTTCAATTCATCCTATACATTACGTAATATTACAAAATAATAATTATACAATCTTTTAACATAAATCATATTCATAAATAACTTAGTATTCGCTTATTATCAACTAATATTTAGTGGATAACTACAACTAGTTTGCAATTTTTTTAAATTAAAATTCAATTTCTTAATTCTGCTACCAAACACATATATGAAAATATGAAATACAATTATGATTCATTTAATTCCTTGTTTTCAAATTTATGTTTGCAGATTCTCTACCAAACAAGCCCTTCTAGTGGATTGTTATAGGGATATATTATCAAAAAGGACTATATGAGAAACATTGATTTTCTCCTTTTTTTTTCCCTTCTAGTGGATTGTTATAGGGATATATTAGATAATTTCACATTTAAAATCATTAAATAAATTATTTTGCCCCTATTATTTAGTGTCATACACAATAAAAAATCTAACTTTTCTCCTATGCTTTTAGAATCAAACATGAATGGTATTAAATATTTTTTAAAAAAATTAGTTTCCTTTTTCAACGTGAATGATATCTCATTCATTTAAAAAAAGAACTATTTCAATTTTGATTTATTTTTGGGACTTGACTTAAGAGTAAATCAAATTTTCTCTATATTTTAAAAAAAAAATAGTTTTATTTTAATTCATATATCTCAATTCATTAGAAAAAAGTTTCAAATTTGATTTATTTTTAAGATTTGATTTAAGATCGAATCAAAATTTCTTTATAAATTCGATCTTTACACTCCAAATTTTCATCAACTATCTTTTTCTCCATTCCTTTCTCATGTTTTTTCTCTTTTTCTACTTCGTTAACAACTTTTTCCTTTCTTGCAATGTTATGTTTAGATCTTTAACTTCAACTCTAAATATTTTTCCATAATTGATAAGGTGTTTTTTTCTCGGAATCTCAATCCTCCAATCACATTCATCTTTCTTTCACCGTTCCTTTTTTCCTTTTTATGAATAGTTTTTATAATTGGGTGTGAAATTAAATTTGACTCCCCATTTTTTCCTTTTTTTTTCCTTTTTATGAATCTTTTGACTCCCCATTTTCCCTTAGTTTTTTTTTCAAAATTCCCTTTTTGCCTTTTTTTCCCTTAATTTCCCTTTTTGCTCTTTACGTAATTTTTTTAAAACCTCATTTTCTGCTCTTCAAATAACTATTTTTCTAACGTCTCGTACCCTTTTATTATAAAACCTTTCGACCCCTCCCTTTTAAAAGCTTTCAAGTATAACTTGTTCTTTATAACACGATCGAAACTCTTTATAAACAAAAACTTTCATAAAATTAATTTGTAGTACGGTGAACTATGTTCAAGATTTCTGAAAGGTTAATAGTTGTTTCATTTAGTTTTATAATTTTTTAAAATTTTGGTAATGGACATGAATGAATGGTCATTGGATTCATGTACTATTCACCCATTATCATGATTTCTTCAAATTTTCTCACTCCATCAAACATCTTAAATTTTTACAGCTCTTTAGAATTTGTGTGAATGGAGGATTTTCATGGATTTTTTTTTTTTTTTTTGGCAAACATAGACAATGAACAAATCATTTGAAATTTGTGATCATGTTATGAAGATTAGGTTTGGATTTGACTTGACTGGTTTTTATTTATTGAAGTGTAGAATTTTTATAAGATTGTTTCTTTTTTTATTATTATTTGATATATTTATAAGTGGTTATATTAGAGAATCTCTCGCTTTTCCCTTTTATATTTCTTCATAATAATAATTTGTAGATTTCTATTTTGTATCTTAGTTACAAATATATGAATGCTACTCCTCATTGATATTTATGCAATCCCCGAAGTTCTCCTTATAATGCTTAAAAAGGTACAATTATTTTTTCATTTAATATGTACATAAAAGATACATAAATCATTTTATTCTTAAATTCTGGACTTGAAAGGCAATTTAAAGGGTATTATGATATTTTGATATACAATTTTGTGAATCTTTTTATTCAAGTTGTGTAAGTTTTTATGGCATATGTTTGTTCATCTTCATTTATAGTTCTGGTATATTATTAAGAGGCTTTATTGTTATTGATATGTTTCATTGCTTTTTTTAATTACAATTTGAGATAAGTTTATTTTCAATTGATATTCATATCTTAAAGAGAAAAAAAAAAAAGTTGATTGAGATGAGGTAGAAAATCATTGGATAAAAAAAAATAGAGAACAAAAAGGGGAGTGGGAGATATGGAGGGAGAGTAGAGAAAATTAGGGAATAACTTAAGAATGAATAGAGATATAAAAATAGGGAGTTATTATGTAAAAATTTATTTAATTTTATTCTTAATTTTGAAGATACAATCATCTATTGCATTACATCTCCATAATCTCATAATTTTAGGTCTCCATCTCCATAATCTCCTTTTTGTTATTAAAAATTGGATAAATGAGAAAAAGTGAGAAAATAAAAAGAAATAAGATGTTTAAATGAATTGTTTTCAATTTCTTTCTCAACTCAAGATAACTTTAAATAAATTGATTGTTTTGGTAATGAAGTTTCTTTTATATATATATATTTGAGCGTCCTTAGAAATGAAGAGTTCTTCTTATTCATTTAAAATTTTGATATTTAAAAAGAGAGAAGAAGTGGGAGATCTTTTAAAGATTGAGGAATGAAATAACATTGAGATGTTATTATTTCAAACATAAAACTTTTTTTTTTAAATCTTTCATTTGTATCCGTTATTTTTTTACATTCATAATCATTAAAATTGTTTTTTTCTTAATTAATTATATGTAAATTTATTTGATTGTGAAAAGTCAATGGACAACTAAATTTATTAATTTATTTTTCTACGTGTCACTAATGTACCATGAGTATTTATGCATTTTTGTTTAATTTTTTATATTTCATTTTTCCTTTTTCAAAATTTCATTGTGTTCTTTGTTTTCATTCTTCTTCTACTTTTCATTCAATAATTCAAGTTTTCTTGTATTTTTTTTTCACAACATAAATTTATAAATATATTAAAATATTTTTAAATTTTCTCGAATTAATAAAATAGAATAACTTTAGAATTTTATTCACTTAGGTATTGTATTATTTAGAATCTAGGGCACACATAACAAATTATTATTATAGACAATTTAAATCAAATACAATGGAATGAAACAGACTACAACAGGAGCTGGAGGTCTTATAAAAATAAATATATGAATAACCAGGCTTTTATTTGTTCTTTTCCCTCTAAAGTCACTATCTTCGAATTATTACTTCATGAAATAATAATTAAAAAAGGTTATTATGTTACTTTTGTATCATTTTTATTTCACAAACTTTATTTGTATCATATTTTAATTTTATTCATCCATATATATATATTTTTTAAAATATTCATCCATATATTTTTATATATTTTTCTCTGGTATAGTTTTAAATTTCACATCAACTATTTCAATTATAAGTGTATTCATTCAAAAAAATTTATTTACTTATTGTCTAAAAAACTTTCAACACCATTAAAAATATCTCATATCCATGGTCAATTAACTTGAAAACAAGAAACTATCTTTAAATTAATTCTTTTCATGTCAATATTTACTTATTAAACTCCATGAATGTTAGATAAAAAATTTATGTTGAAAAACTATTAAATTACAATTAAAAATTTATTCTAAACATTTATGTAAAAAAAGATTTAAACCACATGCATCGTACATGTCTCCCAACTAGTACTATATAAATGGTGGAGAAACACTCATTTAGTGGATGATTGTAGGGATATATTAGATAATTTCATATTTAAAATCATTAAATAAATTATTTTGCCCCTATTTTTCAGCCTCACATGCAAAAGAAAACAAAATCTAATTTTTCTTTCTATTTTTTTGAAATCAAATGTAAATGGTATTAAATATTTTTAAAAAATTATTTTCATTTAACAGGTATGATATTTGATTTATTTTTCTTATAAAAAAGCAATTCAATTTTGATTTAATTTTAAAATTTGATTTAAGATCAAATCAAATTTTCTCTATAAATTCGATCCTTATATTCCAAATTTTCATTGATTATTTTTGTCATGAATCTCAATCTTCCACTCTCTCTCACTATATACATTGAGTTTTTATTTTAGATTCAGACTAGATTGAATAACAAATCTATATTTCTACCATCTAAAATGAGGCTACGGGGGAGAACATTTGATTTCCCCTTTTACCCCTTTTATGGATGGTTGTAGAGATATATTAGGTAATTTCACATTTAAAATCGTTAAATAAATTATTCTACCCCTATTTTTTAGCATCACATGTAAAAAAATAAAATTTTTCTGCTATTTCAAACGGTATTAAATATTTTTAAAAAATTATTTTCATTTTAACATCAATGATATCCCAATTAATTTAAAAAAGAATCGGTTCCCATTTATTTTCAAAACTTGATTTAAGATTAAATCAAATTTTCTCCATAAATTCATCCCTTACGCTCTATATTATTATTGATTATCTTTTCATCTCTTTCTTTCTCAAGTTTTTCTGTTCACTTTTTCTATTTCGTTAGTAACTTTTTGTTTTCTTTTGCAGCGTTATGCCTGGGTAAAGTGCCTTTTTTCTTCAATAATCTATTTTTTATATGGTAAAACAATTGAGTATAAAATATGTATGAGCTTTGCCATTGAAAAGAATCTCAATCCTCCACCTATGTTTACCTTTCTCTCACCGTTCTTTTTCTTTTTTCTATAGATACTTTTATAATTGGGTGTGAAATTAAATTTGATTAATTGTATACATTGAATTTTGATTTTAAATTTAGACTAGATTGAATAACAAATTGTGAATTTTCAAAACTAAAGGAATTAAGAAGTTAATCAAATCATCCGATAAAAAAATAATTAATGTTTGTTTGAAATGGAATTAAGAAGAAGCAATGCAAATAAGTTTTTAAGGTTTATGTCCAAGAAAAGAAATACTATTAAAAAACCGTGGAAAAAAATAATAACATTTCAGTTTAAAATAAAGTTTCAAATTAGAAGATAATCACATTATCCAAATCTAAATCAATTTTTTTTTACTAGACGAATGTATTAAACATTTTTAAAGAATTAATTTCATTTTAACATAAATGATATATCGATTCATTTTTTTAGAAAAATCAGTTTCAATTTAGATTTATTTTCAAAATTTTGATTTAAGATCAAATCAAATTTTCTCTATAAATTCAACCTTTACATTCTATATTATCATTGATTATCTTTTCCTCTAACTTTTTGTTTTCTTTCTGCAGTGTTATGCCTAGATAAAATGTCTTTTTTCTTCTATAATCTATATCTTTATATGGTAAAACAATGGAGTATTATTTATAAATTTTGCTATTGGAAGGAATCTCAATCTTCCACTCACGTTTATCTTCCTTCCACCGTTCTTTTTTTTTTTTCCTTTCTATGAATACTTTTATAATTGGGTGTAAAATTAAATTTTGCATACATTGAGTTTTGATCTTAGATTTAGACTGAATAAATAACGAATTGCGAATTTTCAAAACCAAAGGAATTGAGATTTGAAAAGTTTTTAACATAAATTCTATACACAATTACAACTATTTTATAATAAATGATGGTTGTGTCTTTTTAAAAAAGAACAACGAATAAAGTGTAAATTGGAAAAATAAGATAAAAAAAAGAAGAAGAAGTTAATCAAATCATCCAATAAAAAAGTAATTTTTATTTGAAATAAAGTTTAGAATTAAGAAAAAACACTGCAAACAAGTTTTTAAGGTTCATATCTAAGAAAAGAAATAATATTAAAAACAGAGAAAAAATATAATAACATTTTACTTCAAAATAAAGTTTCAAATTCGAAGATAATCACATCATCCAAATCTAAATTAAAATATATTTTTTTACTACACGAGTTATTAAAAATATTAATAAAGTTAAAAGGATAATCAAATTATCCAATTCTAAATAAATAAATAAATAAGAATTTTGTGGGTGAAAAAATTGTATGTTTTTTTAATTTAACGAGGATTATCATGAAATTAAAAAAGTAAACAAAGATCTTTTGCTTAAAATAAAAGTTTGAAACTAACAAATAAAATCATCTAAATCAAAGTAAATAAATAAAAATATTTTTTTAAACTAAGAGATGATTATCACGAATTAAAAAAAAAAAAGAATGGAAAAGATATTTTGTTTTAATTAAAATTTAAAATTAGGAGGATATCTAAATCAAAATAAACAAATATTTTTTAGAAAACTAAAAGACGGTTATCACAAAAATTTAAAAATATATATTTTTTGGATTTAAATTAAAAATTGAAATGAAGAGATAATCAAATCACTCAAATAGAAATAGAAAATAATTATTTTTAACTAAGAGACTATTGGATGAGAAATTTTCGACCAATCACAAATTGTCATGTCATTTACCAAATTAATGACAAAATTACAAATAATTGAATTTGGGACTAATTAGAAGTTGACATATGTCCCAAATTGAAATTGAAGACATAAATTGGCTAATTTGGTGTTATGTGTTTTCATCATGATCTTTAAATTGAATAAAATTAATTTTTTCTAATTTGATATTATCATTTTGGGCTAAAATCCATCGAAAAATAAACTTAATTTAGCCAAATAAGACCCAAATACAATTAATTGAGTCCAAGGTCAAGTCCATGGACCAACCAAACCCAAGCCACCTAAGAACTCTATAAATAGAACAGTTCTCCTTCATTTGAGAGGTCAGAAATTTATTTTAGACATTTAGAGAAAATTCTCCACACTCATAAGACTCCTTGACTCCGGAAGATCGAGTCACTCCTTGAAGCTCAAGTTCTAAGGATACAGGTGTTTCCTCAAGTCAATTGTATGCATTCAACTGAGAGAGAATTAGAGAATCACGTACTAGAGATCGAACCACACCCACATCAAATCTACATCAACACAAGTTCAACTCCACAAAACACATTTCTCCATAACCTTGTGGGAACAATTTGGCATGTCCAGAGGAATATCTCTACCACTTATCTCTCTCTCAACAATCAAATCAAGCAATGACATAAAAGAAAGCTACATTCAAAGTAACTGTTGCAAGCGACAACTACATAGGACCTGTCACCCACAGTCGTTTTAAGAAGATCATGCAGGAACAAGAACAAAGTTCTGTCCACGTGAAGAAAATCTTGGAACAGCTAACAGAATCTTCTAAAGGCGGGTTCGTCACAAAAAAAAAAAAAAAAAAAAAACTCTTATTTCATAACTCTGCTTCAAACCGATCAAGGAAAGAATCACACATTGATGTGATATATGTCATAATGGTTGATGTAACGATCGAGGCAGCCATGGTAGAGATGGAGAGAAAACTATAGCTCCTAATGAAAGCTGTTGAGGAGTGATATCACGAAATCCCTACGTTAAGAGATCAAGTGCAAGCTCAAGAAACTGCTGAGATGAGTCAAGCTCTAGCTACCAAAGCCAATGACAAAGGAAAGACTTTCTTGCAGGAAAACTAGCTGCAACAATCCACCTTTGTTGCCTCCCTATCAATTCAATAGCTGCAGAATGTGATCAAAAACTCCATAAGGGCTTAATATGGAGGATCGTCACAAACTTCTTTTACGTACTCCAAGTCGTACACCAAGAGAATTGACAACTTGAGAATGTTAGTTGGGTATCAATCTCCAAAGTTCTACCAGTTCGATGAAAAGGGAAATCCAAAACAACATGTTGCTCACTTCATTGAACTTGCAAAAAATGTAGAAACCAGAAGAAATCTGCTAGTAAAGCAGTTTATCCAAACCTTGAAAAGAAATGCTTTTGATTGGTACATGAATCTGGAGCCAGAAGTGATTGACATTTGGGAATAACTAGAAAGAGAGTTCTTGAACCACTTTTACGGCATCAGGCATACTATTAGCATGATGGAGCTGACAAATGCCAAGAAGTAGAAGGGAGAGTCGATCATTAACTATATTAATCAATAGAGAGCTCTGAGTCTAGATTGCAAAGATAGACTCACTGAATTATTTGCAATGGAAATGTGCACCCAAGGCATGCATTAGGGACTTTTTTACATTCTACAAGGGATAAAGCCCCATACATTTGAAGAGCAAGCGACTCGCACCCATGACATGGAGCTGAGCATCGCCAATAAGGGAACTAAGGACTTCTTGGTTCCTGAGATGAGAAAAGACAAGAATTAAACCAAAGGCACTGAAAAGATCGCAAATAGTGCCACAAAATAATCGATGGCCATTCATGCGACCCCACTGAAATTTTCCTCCAAGTGAAAATAAACGAAATTTGAAAGAAAGCATGATGAAGGTGATTAGCGTTGCCCAACTCTTAAAGAAAGATAGGATAAGTTTTATCCATTCCCTAACATTAATGGTGCAGACATGCTAGAGCAACTACTAGAAAAGAAACTTATTCAACCGCCGAAATGCAAGCGACTGAAATAGTCAAGAAAAGTAGATGATCCTAACTACTGCAAGTATCATTGGGTCATTAATCATCCGTTGAAAAGTGTTTCATACTAAAGAAGCTAATTCTAAATTTGGCTCGTGAAAAAAAGATTGAGTTGGATCTTGATGAAATAGCTTAGACAAATCCTACCATAGTGGCAATTACTTCAAATGTTTCACCATCAACATCATTTTATAATCAAAGGAAAAGCTTGATCAAGTTTTGGACCTTCGAGCCTATAGTTGTTTTGTTTCCACAGAAGATCATGATGGATGACTCTTAAAGTAAGGATGAGTCTTTTGAAGAGGATGATGAAGAATGGATCATTGGGACTCGCTAGAAAAGAAGAAAGACAAGTTCCACCAAAAAAGAGTTGCACGTCTATCGCAATTATAGAAGAGGAGGCAAGACTCAAAAAATAAAGGAAAAAAAAAGGCATGGAATCCCAAGCTCATGTAGGAGGAAGATGAGGATTTCCCTCGACCTCGACGTCTAATAACTTTGGTAAACTTCTTCCCAGAATCTTTCATGATGATTGTTAAAAAAAATTACAACAAGTCGTTGTATGTCATGTTGTCAGCATAATAGAGAGTGAAGATGCTTCTTCAAGTTCACTAGAGGACTAGGTAAAATCAAAAGACTTGTCGTTATTTGATATAAATGAATTTTTTGTCACTCCTTCAAGCAACTAAGAGTTCTCTTATTGATGCGTTGTTAGATTCAGGAGCAAAAAGTTCAAACGCCCCAGCCCCTGTGGTATGCACATGTGCCTCCTGCTCCACGACCACAGGCTTTTCAGATGAATATTTATCATTGGGGTCAAAGGTTCATAATAGGCCTTTATTCGTCGAGAATAAAGAGTTGGTCGAATTCTTATTGATAATGGATCAGTTGTCAATATAATGTTGAAGTCAATAATGAAACAGTTAGGTATCTTGATGGAAGAATTGTCAAATAGTATGCTAGTAATTCAAGGCTTCAACCAAGGCGCTTAGCGAGCGATTGGTATGGTACATTTGGAACGTATTATGGCCCCTAAAGATCAATGCATTGTTCCATCTCATAAACTCGAGGACCACTTATAAGTTGTTACTGAGTCGTTCTTGGATTCATGGAAATGGAATGATAACTTCGACACTGCATTAATGCTTCAATTTCTATCAAGATGGTGTTAAAAAGGTTGAAGTAGACTCCAATCTATTCTCAAAAGCAGAATCTCACTTCATAGACACAAATTTTTACTTGAAGAATGATAAACATCGGAGAAGCTATGCCTGTAGAAAGCTCTATCATTAAAGGCAGAATAAACCCAAGCCAAAGCTACAAGCGGATGCAAAAAGTGAGTCAAGCAACGAGGCAAGTACTTCTGACTCTCAAACGAGTGAGGCACCCACTAGCCCTACGAAGACTAAAATTTTAAAAGATGAGAAAGCTTCAAATCCTCCAATCTTGTGTTATGTTCTTTTGTTAAGACGTAAGAAAAGTGAGTCACTATTTACATAATGCTCAAAAGTTGCCAAAAGCAATCACATAACCGTTGAAGAAGTAACAATTCAAAAGAAACTTAGCAAAAAACTTCCATCTTCGATCTTATCAAGCCTTCAATTACTCAACCTCCAATCTTCCAAAGATTGGGTATGGCTAAGACAAAAGAAGAAGATCAATGTTTAACATCTACCTCCACTCGAACTTCAGCCGTTAAAAGGTTAGGTATCTCTACATCAAAGAAAGATTGACCTTAAAAATCTACTTTTGATCGTCTATAAATGACAAGCAATCAATATGAAAGAAAGATGAAAATCTTGAAGGAAAAACCATTTCATAAAGAAAACAACAAGAAGATTCATAGTCGTGTCCCTTCATGTATGAAGAGGAAGTTGTCCATTGACATAAATACAGAAGTTTCCTTGATGGTGAAGCCAAAACTCATCATATTGATGAATCCTACAAATGAAGAAGATGAATGAAGCCATGATGAAATAAGAGCTTCTGAAGTTTAAACGCAGAAGCTCCTTATCGCAAGAGCCTAAACTGCATGGCGCTCTTGGCTCGCATGAGCTAAAAAGGTGAACGACTAAAAAAATACTTATTTGAACTATGTTATGACTTATTCCTTATTCATTATAAAGGGCATGTAGGTAGCTTTAAGGAAACTTTAAGTTTAGTCCAGTAAAAAAAGCAAAAAATAAAATAAAATAAATAAATAAACTTTGTTGAACTATGTTATGACTTGATCCTTTTTCATTATAAAGGGTATATAGGTAACTTAAAATAAATTTTTAGCTCAGTCCAGTAAAATAAAGCAAAAAAAAGTTTCAGTTGAACTACGTTATGACTTCATCCCTTTCTTTGAGGGTACGTAGGAAACTTAAAGACATTTAAGCCCAGTCCATAGAAAAAGGTGTCACAACCACCTAAGTGTAATACTACAAATTTAATGTTGTTCATCTCTAGTAAGGAACAAAACTCCAAATTGAAGATGATCATCTCTACTGGGGGCTGATGGAACAAACACTTATGCAGTGGAAGAAATAAAAGATCTAAAGTACTCTAATTATGTTAATTTCAAAAGAATAAGCATGTAATTAAATTAAAACAAAGGGATAGAGAATATACAACCTTTGTAGTCTTCATTCTTCTCCAAATTCGCTCCAATCTTCTAACGAACAGTTCATAGACCACCACGAGAGTCTTTCTGACTATTCTTCAGCCTTAGAACGGGATGGTTTGATCCGATAAGTGGCCAATTTGTATAGGAAAAGGGTAAGAAATTGAGAGAGAATTAGGTTAAGATTTTTCTCAAAAAATCTCATAAAAGTCCACTTTGCCAAGAAGATTAAATGATATAGAACTCTTCTATTTATAGGCTAAATCATGCCAATCATGCAAATTTAAGTTAATAAGAATTTGACACTCAAATTCCACTAACTCAAAATAGGATTAGTGTCTTCAAGTGGGATTGACATCTAACAATGCAAAAATAAGATTTTCCCCTAAAAAATGTTGAATTTTTCCACTAACTTGGTCAAAAGTCTATCTTTGACTCTAAAAGTCTAAAGTCAACATCTTGACTTTTGTTGCAATTTTGACCAAGTAAAAAAATTTTGACTTTTGTTGTAATTTTGACCAATTCCATTTAATTTCAAAATTAATTATAATAATTAATTTAAAAATAATTAATATTAATAATATTTTAATTTAATATTCAATTATTAAATCCAACGCTAATCCCAATTAATATGAATCTTTATTCATAGTCTTGATATTTAAATTTTATTTAAATATCTCTAATTCTCTCTTTATATGTTTAATTCATAATTAACATTAGGTTAAATATATAGAATATAATCAACACTTTACTCCAAAAACCAAATTCGAACACTTAAAACTCGTTTGTCACACTGTTCTAAGGTTTAGTCTCATATAAGCTAATAGGGGGACCTTATGGTCCTACAGATCATGGACTCCAATGATCCTAGATTAACTAGCTAAATTCAATAACCCAATTAACCAGTATTTATTAACTACCAGGTCACTCCACTAAAGCCTAGTAGTTACACTCCCCTCACTGTAGATATATGTCTGTCCACTTGATATAACCATAATCAGTAAGTCAACCTTTCATAGGTGGTTCGTAATAACGGCTGGGTCAAAAGCTGTTTTACCGTCGAGATTACATCTTGCTCCTTAAGTCCCACTAATCCACTAATGAACATTTGGTTTGTGATCCAGTCACCAAATCGAGTCCCTCTTGGGCCAATGAGAGGGTGGGGCCTCTTGTTCAAGACTCGGAGTCAGCACTTAAGGGAACAACTTCTCTATTATCCTTAAAAGCAGGTAGGAGTGAATTTCGTCTTGCACCCTATGTCCCCAGCTATCTACCCGGTCTTACCCTAAAATGGGAATCCTATTGAGTCAGCGCTGTTGAGCCAACCTTCACCCATGCAAATCTAAAGATAATCCTGAATAAATAAGAGTTCATAGTTAGCTCAAGATTAAGGTTAAGTTACCTAGGTCATCACTTTGAAATAGTCAGTCTTAAATAGTAAACAACATTATAAAGTAAGAGTGACTTATTTCTTGACTGGTCTTATACAAACTCTTTGCACATAATGCCTCCACTCACATGTCTCCACATGAACGATTCAGGATCACATCATTTGTACGAAATACAAAGTAGGCCGCATCCAATAGTGTTCCCAGGATAAGGTACCCAATCTTATCCATATACTATAGACCATTTTGGCTATCTACTCGAACTTGATCTACTTTTATGTTGCTACATAAAGTCTAAGTATTAATGTAATAGTCATATATCTTAGTTTATTGGATATAGGTTCTTTCTAAAATCGAAATGAGCAATTCATATATTCAATAGCAACTTTATTGAATAAACCTCAATAACATCTTTATTGATAACAGAATAAGTTTATTGTTTACAAACCACGAGTTTAGGACGTAAAACCCAACAAACTCCCACTTGGACTAAAACTCCATTGGTAACACATATATACACATAATGTTGAGCTTTTGAGTTTTAGAGAGAAATACAATAAACTAGGGCATCACATACCCATGGTTTGTCTTCACTAGGCATCATATACCCATATCTTCATTAGGCATCATATACCCATAGGTTTTTCTCCCACTTTCCCTAGATTATATAAGTCGTAGATCAAGACTCACTAGGTGACCCTCAAACACTTTAGCCGTAAGGACCTTTGTAAATTGATCAGCATACAGTAGACTTCTAACTTTCAACATATAGGGAATTAATCTTATATCCTCAACTCCTTGAGGTGATTCTCGATGCCATCATCAAGTATTGATGACATGAGTTTCTTCTAAACCCATGTTATTATCAGGCTTTCACACAACCCTCCCACTACGCTAAGGCATTCTCAAGTCTTGAAAAAGATGGATCTGACTAGTTCTAACAACTCTTGTTATATAACCAGCTTAATCAACAATGCTTGTTGATTTTCTGTAACATCTATGGAAATTTTGACGTACTACTAGCTTATCATAAGACTAGTGATCTCTCACATGGTATTCTTCAAGAAAAGTAGCATTTTTTCAAATACTTTTTTTTTCTTTTGGGTTGAAGAAGTATTTAGCTTTTGGGCAGCCTACGGATAGGCCTACTTTTGAATGACATTCAATCGTTTAGTGTTTTTCACCAATACATGTGTCAGTCGTCCCCAAATTTTGAAATAAGGTAAACAACCTTTAAGTGTTGTAAAAAAATTTTACGACCTCTCAATAACTTATATAAAGTTTCAAAAATCTTCTTAATGAAACCTATGTTCAAAAGTATATAGTAGTGTCTACTGTGTATACCTAAATCTAATTAGGCAACTGAGCATAACTCACTTATCAACCAAACCATGTCTAACAGAGTTCTGTTTCTTCTTCTCAATCCATCGCTTTGCTGAGGCATCAGGTGCAGAGAGTTGTGATTAGATTCCATGTTCTATCAAATAGTCTTGGTATCTCAGGTCTATATACTCTCTACCTCGATCTTATCGAAGTGTATTAAATGTTTTACCGAACAAGTCCTTAACTTTAGCTTTATACATCTTGAACTTTTCAAGTGCTTTAGATAAATTAGGTAAACATGACCGTACCTTGAATAATCATCTGATGAGATATCCATACCCTTTTTGTGCTTTAACATTTCTAGATCCACTGAGATCTGAATGCATGAGTTTCAAAAAAATTTTATTTCTAAGACCTTTTTCCAGATATTGATCTTTTAGCTATTTTATCCTCAAGACAAGACTCACATGTAGGTAAAGAGTTGTCTTCTAACTGGTTTATATGACACTTTTAACCAATCTCTCAATCGTATTGAGACTAATGTGACCAAATCTTAAGTGCCAAAGAAATGTACTCGAAGAAACATTTTAACTTTCGTTCTCTGTTTCAACCATTTTTAAATATCTCGATATTTTAAAATAACCTTCACTTTGGTTGGTTTTAACATATAAGTTATTTTCTAGTAGAACAAATAAAAATACTTCTTTTGCTAATGAACACTTCATTTATGTCAAAAGATACTTTGTACAATTGTTCTTATAAGAGATAGATTTCTTTACATCTCAAAAACAAAAGTACATTATCTAATATAATGAATCTATCTCTGGATAACAACTTCAGAAACTCTCATTGATTTTACTGAGATAAACTCTCCTGTTCAAAACCCTAAAAGTTATCTTGCCTTCTGTAAGCATTCTTCAGAAACTAGTTTCCTTGTTTTGCTTTTTCGGCTTTCTTCTCCGCAAGGTACTTTGCAGTTTCTTTTCTAGTGCCCGTCCTCGTTGCAGTATAAACATTTTCCTTTATCTGCAACTTTAGCCTTGCCTTTGTGGTCAGTATGAGTCTTCCCTTTCCCTTTACCCTTTTCATTAGAACACTATTGTTCTTAGAAGAAGTAGGGTCAAACTTTGTCCTAGAGGACAATCCTCTATTGATCTTATTCGTGGTGGCAACATTTACCTCCGCTTTCTATCCCTTGGATTTCAAGAGGGACTGATAATTCTTAAGCTTATTGAGAAGAGTAGTTAAGTTATATTCTATCTTGTTCATGATCGCATTTGTGCGAAACTATAAGAAGCTCTTCGAAAGAGATTCTAGAATAAAACTGACTTGACTTTTCTCATCTATGATAGCTTCGTTTACTTCTGCCATGTTGAAATGGACCATCATGTCCAGAACAGTTCTCTAACAGAGGTCCCTTCTTTCATATTGTGGTTATAAACATACTTGATGGCGTCATGTCTAAGGGAGAAGGATGGTTGTCCAAACATCCCCCGCAGAGATTCCATAATCTCTTTAGCAGTATGCAAACCATCATGTTTCTTAGCCAAAACATCAGATACGCTGGCAAGAATATAGACTCTGGCTTTTTCATTTTCCCTTGTCCACTTGTCATATGCATCCCAACAGTTCGATTTGCGTTTGAGCCAGAGTTTGGAGGACACTCCTCAGTTAAAAAAAATCTAAGATCATCGATTACTAGTATTGTATTCAAATTTGATTTCCATGTAGCATAATTATCCCCACTTAGTTTCTCAAAAGCAAGTAGTTGTACAAAAAACCAATCATGTTGAAAATATAAACAAAATCTATTAGTGAATTGCTATAAACCTTTTAATAATATCTAATCTGTCTAACCCTGCTTTGAGCCCGCCTTCTAAGCCTGAGAGAAAGGATGAAGGACCGCAGATACCACTCTTTTGTGATACCTACTACCCATCTGAACCTCTTTACTCTCATAAAACTTTAAGCCAAAGATGTAAACAACTGTTTGATTCAACTCATTTTATTACAAACATTACAATGTTTGTACAACTCTCAAGCTTAACTATAAAGTTTAGATTAACAACTATAAAACCCAGAAGTGTGACTGTGGCTGTGGCAGACCTTGACCTTAGCAACACCCTGGAACTGTTCACCTTTTGCTACCTGGGAAGAAAAACATGAAAGAAAAGAATGAGCTTCAAGAAGCTCAGTGAGTGGTAAGCAACTTCTAGAGTTTATTTCAACTCATAATAATACAAGTATATCACAAATATGAGGTTACATTCAAACCTCATCCTTGAATGAGTCTGAACTTGACTCTACCTACATGCACGGTAGATATTTAAACTGATACTTGAGTCTGTTCTCAAACTCTACCTACACACACGGTAGATAGTTAAACTGATACTAATCATTAATGCTTACTCTCTTGCGTTTGCTATGTTTCCTATGTGCACATAGATCCCTGATTATGGGCTCAGAAGCTAGGCCTGTCGGCCATCTGACCATCCCATATGAGGTTCCTCTCACAGGCTCAGGAACTAGACCTCTCGATCCTCTAACCATCCTGTGAGGTTCTGCTCTCGGGCTCAAGAACTAGTTTTATTGACCCCCTGACATCCCATTCACATATTCTCATTCTCATGCTATTTACTCATTCACAACATAAGCATATACATATATTCTATATGCTTAAGACTTAAAGGAAATTACCACTCACCTTGGTAGGGTAGGAACCTTCCTCTCTAGAAATTCCTTGGTTTCCTCGTGCTCCCTTTTGAACCCTAAATTCCATATTCAATTTTAAGCTTAGATTACTCATAGTTCCATGCTTTATTTTGAAATACTTCCTTCTACAAACATACTCTAAAATATCTCAGGAAGCTTATCTTAAAATCTTATTTAGAACTTTTTGTTGTTTGGCCGAAATTATCAAGTGATCAAGACTGGCCCAAGCTTACCTGAGAGCTTGACCATTCTGTATTTTCTTCATCCTCTAGCCTGATTCCTTGGAGCTTCTTCTCCAACAGACTTACCTTGAAAACTAGACTCTCTGAGCTTTAAGATAGCTTTAAAATCACTCAAAACACATAAGTATTCTGGGAGAACTTCTCGTCCCAATTTGATGCTACTTCCAGACCTCATTATCCGACAGCATCTCCTCCTCTTGGAACCTCATGATCTTCCTCCGAATCTACCCTCTAACACTCTTCCTAATGTTTTTCAAGAGGATTTTGGGTTATGAACTGAAGAGACACTCTATGGTGGTATTTATAGGCCAAAGGAACCGATCCTTCTCATTTCTTTAAGGCTTCCAATGCAAGACACCTCCTACTTTAGCAACTTTGGAGTGTTTACACCAAGCTTTACCACCACCTACTTCCATGTCATTCACCTACTTCCATGCCACTCACCTTCTTGCATGAAATTTGAGTTGTCTTCCTCATGCATAAGACTTCTTTGCATGAAACTCTATTCGTCCAGCTCCTACTAACTCAAGCTCAACCTTCTCTCGGTATAGCCACTTATTCGGATGAAGCCATCAGCCTTGTGTACCGTAAGCCTCAGCAACACATAAACATTTGGCCCATGGTCTAGCCCATCATATAGTTCTTGCACTTCATCGCACAGCTCTATCATTTAGTTAATCTCTCGTTGTTGATGCTTGATTTTATGAAGTGAAATTATGGATGATATGCGATGGTGAAATTCTGTTGTGCACTCAAGTTTCCTCAGCAGAATCTAAGTGTAAATTCCACTGAGTTTCTTGGTAAGTCCAGGGTCGAACTCAGGGACTTGTGAAAACAGATTGCGATGGTAATTTTTATGAAAACTTTGCGGTAACTAGAAACTCAATTAATTGTGGGTTTGTTGTGGATTGCGTTAATGAAAAATAAACAAATGCGGCGGATTTGAGAAAAGTCAGTTGTGTGATAGATGCACTGAGTATGCAGATGAACGGGTTGAGAAGATCTTTAGCTAGCGTTACTTAGGAATGCATCAGACTATGCAATCATGCTACAACCATGCACAGCAAGTCATTTTCCAATGCAAATGCGATGCTCCTAAGTCTAGGACGCATGTGTTGAATGCAAAAGTATCCATAGAGCTTATCCCTAAGTCTCTACTCTTTTCCTATGCGATGATGCAAAATGCATAAAGACAAGGTGACCGCATAAAATCATATCCTATCTCTAGGATGCATGGGATGCGTTGATAACAAATAGTTCTTATTCCTAAGCTACTATCTCTTGATTATGCATTCTAATCTGACTCTCCCGAGCCTAGATTCTAACCTGACCTTCCCAAGCCTAGATCATGTCCTTAGACTACCCTCCTGAGTATCTCTAATGGACGAATGAAGCATACATAATGCAAGATCTGTCTCTTATACACATCTAGATGTGTATAAGAGACAGGGACATCTAACTACGAGTAATGCGTTCTTTCTCAGACTAAACTCATACCTACTTGGCAGCGGAGTTGCGGTCATTTATTTATGCGTTGATCCTGGCGACTTACTTTCGTTTTGGCTTGCCCCCACGTGTGTCATGCGGACATCCAACTACGGGTAAGTGCCTTTCACAACTTAACTCTTATCAACATGGGTTTCCCATTGCATTGACAGTGGAGTTGTTATCCTCAAGGTCGAAAATAAATACCTTACCCCAAATTTAAAATGCGGCAATGTCCTCATTGCCAAAAGATTGAAATCAGTCATGGGATGTTCTTAGAATGCTTTGTAAAGAGATTTTGAAAGGAAGCTAGCAAACCCCTAACTTCTAGAAATATTTCATGAGGTAACTATTTTAAAGTTAAGTTGACTCTAGTATATATGAAAGAATTTAGAAGTATGTTTTTCATCATTGAAATCATAATGGGCAAAGAGATACCATGTGGTAACTTACTAAATTTATCCATGTCAAATGATTATGGTAATCAAAGAGGATGCGGTGATAAATCGTTTAAAACTAATATACGATGCGATAGTGTAAAATTTGAAATATAGATAAGGAATAATACACCCCCAAATTTGCATTGTCACTCGCAGTGTGTATTGATGCATCCATCTTTGCGGCGATCTATCTTCTTTGGATTGTGGTGATAGAGTAAGATAAGTGGCGTCCTTGCGTAACATCTCTGCAATCCAACGCCTTGATCGTTGCAAGAAAAACAGAGAGAAAGTCAAATTATTTTTAAACAGAACAAACTTTTTTTTTTAAGTAAAGAAAAAAAATATGCAATAATAGACAAAATTAAGATGCTGAAAGTTCATGAAGTATTAATGCAGGAAAAAGGATATTCAAAAGAGTTGTGTCCCTGATGAGGTTGAGTCATATAATAACTCAGGGACCACTTATTCCAAGTTGGGTTGTTCACGTCCATGGTGGCTTTTCCCTCTTTTCTTTGTCCTCTGGGATCTTTACTGCCTTAATCCGAAGTTTTTCTCCATGAATATTCATTACAATCTCCCCCTTGCGCACATCAATTTGAGGCGACCGGTCGAAAGGAGTGGTCGTCTCAATATGATGGGCGCATCTTCGTTCGCTGTATAATCCAAAATGAGGAAGTCTGCCGGTAGGATGAATTTATCGATTGAAATTGCGGCATCTTTCAACTTTCCTTCAAGGTGTATTCGAGATCTATTCGCGAGCAGGAGAGTTTCCTTTGTGGGCATAAGTGTGCTGGCATTCAATTGTTTGAAGATTGATAACGGCATTATGTTTATACTTGCCTCAAGATCGCATAGTGCTTGGCCACTGTAAGTCCTTCCGATAAAGCATGGTATCATGAAGATTCCTGGGTCGCCCATTTTAGGTGGGATCATAGCATTTTGCACTGCAGCCACTATTACGATCTTTTCTTCCTCATTTTCTTCCTCTTTCAATCTTTGCGGAGTTGCTGGTGGTTGGACTTCTTCTGTCTCAAGATCTAGAGGCTTAAGGGTGGATGCAACTTTAGGGTCTATTTTCTCGGGCTTCCCCAAACTATAGGTCAATGGATCTTCGGTTGTTACCGCATTCAAGTTGGTTGCAATGAGCTTCTCCACAAATTTCGCAGTCATGTTGTCGCTTAGCAAGTAGATTGCTAAGCATTATTCCTTCCATTACCCCCAGCATTGTGAGGGAGCTCAATTGAGCTCGGTAATGCTCCTTGCGGTCTATTTTTCAGCTCACCCACAATTTTTCCCATTTGAATTTCGAGATTTCTAATGGATGTAGCTTGATTCTGAAGCACTAATTCGTTTTTCTCAATGTATTGCTTCAACAAACTCTCTAAGGACGAAGATTGCAGTGTTTGTGAGCTGCTAGCTTGGCTATGCGCTGGACCGTTGTTTTGTGGGAAAAATCCGGATGGCTCTCCTTTTTGTGCCAAAGGTTGAAAGCTTTGTTGTTGATTTTTCAAGCAAAATTTGGGTGGTTTTGCCACCCGGGGTTATATGTATCGGAATAGGGATTATTTCTCATGAAGCATACCGACTGCGGGTTTGTTGGGCATTCTTCCATCGGTGAGCATCTCCGCAAATGACACAACTTACGTCGTTTGAGTAATTGCGCTGACTTGCCCTTTCTTCGCTCCCGTATTATTAATTGCGATGCCTTGTATCAAACTCATCATCGTAGTCATTTGATTTTGCAGGGATACGATGGCCCCATTGTTTGCGTCATTATCTTTAATTCTTAATCTTTGATCACTTTCCTGCCAATCCTCGTGATTTTTGGAAATGTGATCAAGTATACTCTTCACCTCCTCATATGTTTTATCGAGCAAACCAACAGTGGCTGCCGCATTGGCAGGGGTCTGCGAAGAGGGATTCAATCCTTGGTAGAAAATCTCCATTTGCAGGCAATCTGGTAAGCCATTATATGGACAGTCTCTTACCAGCCACTTGAACCTCGCCCAGGCATCGTTGAGCGATTCGTCATCCTCTTGTTCAAAATTTGTTATTAATTTCCTTCTCCTAGCATTCTCGGTTGGTGGAAAATACTTCTTCATAAACTTTTCCACCACCTGTTCCCACAAAGTTATCTCCCCTGGTTCGAGAGAATATGCCCATTTCTTCGCCTAATCACATAATAAAAATGGAAACAGAGTTAGTCGAACTTCCTCGGTAGAGATATTCGGGAACACAAAAGTGTTGCAGATCTTTATGAAGCCTCGATCCATCTAATGTTGGCCTCATGATTCCTGGTGAGAAATCATAGAAGTGAAATTATGGATGATATGCGATGGTGAAATTGCATTGTGCACTCAAGTTTCCTCAGCAGAATCTAAGTGTAAATTCCACTGAGTTTCCTGGTAAGTCCAGGGTTGAACTGAGGGACTTGTGAAAACAGATTGTGATGGTAATTTTTATGAAAACTTTACGATAACCGGTAACTCAATTAATTGTGGGTTTGTTTTTTATTGCGTTAATGAAAAATAAACAAATGCGGCGGATTTGAGAAAAGTCAGTTGTGTGATAGACGCACCGAGTATGCGGATGAACGGGTTGAGAAGATCTTTAGCTAGCGTTACTTAGGAATGCATCAGACTATGCGATCATGCTACAACCATGCACAGCAAGTCATTTTCCAATGCAAATGCGATGCTCCTAAGTCTAGGACGCATGTGTTGAATTCAAAAGTATCCATAGAGCTTATTCCTAAGTCTCTACTCTTTTCCTATGCGATGATGCAAAATGCATAAAGACAAGGTGACCGCATATAATCATATCCTATCTCTAGGATGCATGTGATGCGTTGATAACAAATAGTACTTATTCCTAAGCTTTTATCTCTTGATTATGCATTCTAATCTGACTCTCCCGAGCCTAGATTCTAACCTGACCTTCCCAAGCCTAGATCATGTCCTTAGACTACCCTCCTGAGTATCTCTAATGGACGAATGAAGCATACATAATACAAGATAATCGCATAGAATGAAGATTCCCTAGTTGTGCTAGCTAAATGCTTCTCAACCCATTCAACAAATTTAGCTACTCATGAGTAAATAACAGAGAGTGTACAAATATAGAGAAGGAAATTCCATTTTTATAAATGAGTTTAAGTACAAAATAACAATGGAGGATAAAGGTAGAGAGTCTGGTAGCAATTCCTTGCTGACCGAGGCATTTACACTGTCAATCTCTATCGGTTCCAAAGATATTCCTGCTTCCGCAGGCGTCGGCCCTCCCTCTGTTCTGGCAGCTTCCGACGCTCTCTCAAGCTTATTGGAACGATCTGTAGGCACAACCTTCTTCTCTCGCATTCGCCTTGAAGTAAAAGAAAATCTAAAAACCAGGCTAAACTCGTAAAATGGTGAACTCGTGAACTGATTAACTGATCCACCCCTTTTTTGAAGGATACCTCTTGTATTTATAGAACATCCAAGGTGAACGGCGATTTCTCTCTCATGATTCCATAGATGGGACGACTTTAATTCCCCTGACTGATGCGCCGAATAATTGTCACCAAAAAGCTGAATGTACTTGTTATCGTTAATCGGCTGTCAACTTAATTCTGATTTGACTGTCATTAACTTTCTGTCCCATCGCGATTAATTAGCCTTTCACTCAGATGCGCCCACCATGTTGCGCTGACCAAGTTGCGGCAATCCTTCTCGAGCAAATATTTGCGAACACGATCACCGCAAAGCCTTGCGGTAATGCTGCGCTCGACCAATGATTTCCTATGATCGCAATTTCCACCTTACATCATCGCATATTCTACACAAAAACACAAAAAATCAGCTGTTCTAATGCGACGAACGCATGCGACTGCAATATTATGAATCTGATGCTTTTTGGATGCAATTTAACATGTTTTATCAACGCAAGTCAGCATTGCAAAATGCATAAAGACAAGGTGACCGCATATAAATCATATCCTATCTCTAGGATGCATGCGATGCGTTTGATAACAAATAGTACTTATTCCTAAGCTCCTATCTCTTGATTATGCATTCTAATCTGACTCTCCCGAGCCTAGATTCTAACCTGACCTTCCAAGCCTAGATCCTGTCCTTAGACTACCCTCTCGAGTATCTCTAATGGAAGAATGAAGCATACATAATACAAGATAATCGCATAGACTGAGGATTCCCTAGTTGTGCTAGCTAAATGCTTCTCAACCCATTCAACAGATTTAGCTACTCATGCGTAAATAAACTAGAGTAAACAATACAGGAGAAGGAATTCCATTTTTATAAATGAGTTTTAGTACAAAATAACAATGGAAGATAAAGGTAGAGAGCCTGGTAGCAATTCCTTGCTGACCGAGGCTTTTCACTGTCAATCTCTATTCGGTTCAAAGATTTCCTAATTTCGCAAGTGTCGGCCCTCCCTCTTTCTGGCAGCTTCTGGCGCTCTCCCAAGCTTCCAGGAACGATTCTATCAGCACAACCTTCTTCTTCTCGCGTCGCTTGAAGTAAAAGAAAATCTAAAAAACCAGGCTTAAACTGAGAAGATGGTGAACTCCGTGAACTGATTAACTGATCCACCCCTTATCTAAAGGATTGCCTCTGTATTTTATAGAAGTCCAAGAGTGAACGACGACTTCTCTCTCATGATTGCACAGATGGGACGGCTTTAATTCCCCTGATCTGATGCGCCAATATTTGTCACACGAAAAGCTGAATGTACTTATTATCGTTAGTCGGCTGTTAACTTAATTCGGATTGACTGTCATCAGCTTTCTGTCCCATCGTGATTAATTAGCCTTTATCCAGATGCGCCCACCATGTTGCGGTGACCAAGTTGTGGCAATCCTTCTTGGGCGAATATTTACGAACACGATCACCGCAAAGCCTTGCGTAATGCTTGCGCTCGACCAATGATTTCCTATGATCGCAATTTCCGCCTTGCGTCATCGCATATTCTGCACAAAAAAAACAAAAATCAACTGTTCTGATGCGACGAACGCATGCGACTGCGCAATATTATGAATCTAATGCTTTTTGGATGCAATTTAACATGTTTTTATCAACGCAAGTCAGCATTGTTTAAGAACTTAAGTACTATGATAACGTGCATTTCTGCCCGTTATCAGCTGTTGCTTAACATCAGCCCTCTCACTGTCGTTCATCATCCAATCCTCTCGCTATTTGCCAATCGTCTAAGTGCCTATGCCCATCGCCATAGGCACTTACTCCCTATCACATAACTCAATCGTTAGTGATCTTCTCGCTCTCAATGATCTCACTATCGCGTATCTCTCATTGTAACGATCTTGCTGTCACTTCACGTCTAGCGTATAGCCTTATCGCATGCTCCT
>NC_052353.1:34029617-34046521 GCF_009727055.1 Benincasa hispida
GTTTAAGAATTAGTACTATGATAACGTGCAATACGATGCTCCTAAGTCTAGAACCACATGTGTTGAATTGAAGGCAAAAGTATCCATAGAGCTATATCCCTAAGTCTCTACTCTTCCTATGCGTGATGAGCAAAATGCATAAATGACAACGGATGTACCGCATATAATCATTATCCTAGTCTGCTAGGGTTAAGCATAGATCAGGGAAAAAAGAAAAGAGGGTGCACCTATCGTGTAGCTCTCACTGTCGCTTATCATGTAGCGCTGACACCTATCGCCAAGCGCATCTGCTTATCGTGTAGCACCATCGTCTATCATCTGCATCTATCGCACAATGCCCATCGTCTAGCGCTTTGCCTATCGTCTAGCGCTATAGTTTAGTGCCACTTATAGCTACACGATTGTCTGCCCAGCGCCTTGCGCTCATTATCCAGCTCTCTCGCTCTCGCTCATGCAGCCTCAAATGCATGAGCAACCTTTGGGCAGTGCCTCTTTGCCAACACTTCCGCCAACATGCATCCATACCTCAACACATGGTTGTCCTTGACTTTAAGGCTTAATTTCTTTTTAACCTTTACGAACTTTAGCCTCATCTCATGCATTAATGGTTCCTAACACCAAACGCATGGTTTCTTTTGACTTCACACTTAGCCAAATTTTCACTAGTTAAGGCTCAACTCAAAGCTACTCAAAGAAAATTTATTCAACACTTAGAAATTTTCCTTCTATTCAACATAGGATTTAACTTATACTTAGTTAATTTCCTTAATTACCTGCTTAAGTAGGGAAATTGAAATCCGGTTTTCACATAATAAGGTTTAATAAATAAAATAATGTACCCATCATTATTCTTGTACGATACTTCAGAGTTTTAAAGCAACATCTACTGAAGGGCAGTCTGCTATCCTCCTTTGAATTGAGACAATCTCAAGTAATCACTATTACCTGAGTAACTCATACTCTAATAGATCTTTTAGCTATCGTTTGTCTAGTCTAAAATATACTAACTCTTAGTAATTCCCGTAAATGTGACCCACCATTTTCAGACCCCAGAGATTGGCCCCATTAATGCTATCAAATTGGAGAGTCAAAGTCGGGAATCAACTTAAGAGACCCTATCCATTTCTAGAGTTTGAGTTGTTTCAAATCCCTATTACAACCCTCCGAAAGGATAGTCACTGAAAAGACGACTAGCTAACGCTGCTTAAAAATAACGAGCAGACGCAACATAAGAATCTCATGGTCTAACTTAATGTAGGAGACCGTAGGATATGTTGACACATTTCCTTAACCCACTTACTATGAACTACTTCCCCTATTAATCTTGATATTGACCCATGAAAACACTTACCCAATAAAGGTCATTCCTAGGGTGACTCAAAGCTGAGCATGAATCTCACGGTGTAAAATCTTAGGGACGTAAAAGCTAGAAACAATATATCTTATATATTATTAATCTCCCACTGAAGAATTCTACTTGTTTTGGATAAATGTTTACTTAGGTATGTTCCGGCTAATAAAACATACCCTAAGTTTAGGTGATTTTTTCAAGTATAACATTTATACTGGATTTAACCTATGATGTCTAGGTGAAAAACCAATTTTAAAACCTCAAATCGCACATGCATGCTCATAAAATCGAGTTAACCTAACTCATACACCGGCTCAATCTCCAGGTAGTAGGTGTTCCGTAAACCGTCAACTTAAATACCTCCAACCTTGGGTAGGATCTCACTAGATGAGTTATTCTTGTAACCACTAGTTTTACAAGATATCGACCTATTTTAAATATTAAAACAAGATTGCTTGGATTTCGTTAACCCTAAGTGAGCATGTCTTTATCTTTATTATATTTTAAAGTCTATCACCTTTTATAACACTTATAACATAGACAATAAACCTATAACATGCATTTAACATGCTTTATATACAATTGTATAAACATTCATTCCATGCATTAATATAACAACTTATATCAGAAACCATGGAATCCTGTACTGATGGAACACGAGACATACACAGCGGAATTAGGATCTAATTACACTCTAATTGCTCTTAAATTAAAGGAAATGAGCATGCATCATAAAGGAAAAATCAGTGAATTAAAAGTGTAGGATACTACCTTTGAAGCTCCCGAAAACTGCTTTTCCTCGTTGAATCTCGACCCGAACTCTTTCGGAACTACCACATAGAGTTGACCTACTATCCTTCTGGACTCAAGAACCAAGTTGTTGGGATCCGGTTGGTGAAGAAAACTGAGAGAGAGAAAGAGATGGAAAAATTAAGATGGATTTTGGGTAGGTTTGGTTTTACTCTTTTTTTCAGAGTTGCTGATTTTTTCTAAGCCCAAAATGATAAAACCAATGTTTTCAAAATTGCAAAACTCTTTTCATTCAAAATGAGAAGCCCAATTAATAGAAAAATCTATGCCATACAATTGCAAATGAACCAAATGACATATAAAAACCACAAACTATATTCCACTATCTTAGTAGAGGCTTAATGTCCCACTATAAGCCAACACCTAGCCCACTTTTTTTGTTTAAGTGGAACTATCCAACAAAAGTTTGGATTTTCCCACTAACTATAGTCAAGGCAAAATAGTCATTTGGTTCAAAGTCAAACTTTGACCTAAAAGTCAACATTTTGACTTTTTTATGATTTTACCGTGTTGACTAATATTTTGGACCTCCCAAGCATGAATCCGCATTCATGTTATCGAAATTTCAATCAAATTTTGAATATAAGGTCGGTCAAGAGTTTGGCTTTTCAAAGTCAAAAGTTCAACTCTATTGACTTTTTAATCTTTGACCATTTTCCATCATTTTCGAGCTTCCGAATATGAACATTTCAGTATTCTTGATATTTAAATCACATTTAAATATTAAAGCATATACTCTAAGCTGAAAAAAACCGACCACTATATCACATATACTTGTCGTTTCTCTCTCTCTACCTAATATTCGAACAATTCAAATTAATTCTATCATACTGTCTAGTTTATATATTCCATATGAACTAGTAGGGGAACCTAATGGATCTATTATGATCATGGGTTCCAACAATCCAAGATTAGCTGCAAACTCTTTAGATGGAGCTAATCAACATTCGTTAACTAACGGGTCCTTCCACTAAAGTCCCGTAGTTGCACTCCCCTCACTATAGATATATGTTTGTGTCCATTGATATAACCATGATGAGTAAGTTAATCCTTCACAGGTTGTTCGTAACTCGGCTGGATCATAAAAACCGTTTTACCCCCAAGACTACATCTTGTTCCTTAAGTTCCACTGATCCTCTAATGAACAATTGGTTTAAGGTCCAACCTATAAACTAAATCCCTCTCAGGCCAAGGAGAGGGTGAGGCCCCTTGTTCAAGACCTGGATTCAGTAATAAAGGGAACAACCTATCTACTATCCCTATAACGGGTAGGAGTGAATTCTGTCTTGCACCCTATGTTCCCAGCTATCCACCCGATCTTACCCCTGAAATGGGAGGCTTATTGCGCCAGCGATATTGAGCTGCCCTCACCTATGTAGATCTAAAAATAATTTCGAGTGAACAAGAGTTCATAGTTAGCTCAGGATTAAGATTAAGTTACCTAGGTCATCAATTAACGAAATAGTCAGTTTTATACATAAAACGGCATTTAGAACATAAAAAGTGACTATTTCATGGTTCAGTCTTATGTAAACTCTTTACATAGGATACCCTCACTCACATATCTCTATATGAACGATTCAGGATCACATCGTTTGTATTATCTACAAAGTGGGCCGCATCCATAGTGTCCCCAGAATAAGGCGCCCAACCTTATTCATATACTATAGACCATTTTGGCTATATATTTGAACTTGATCTACATTTATGTCACTACATAAAGTTCAAATTACATTAAATAGCCTCAAAACCTTAGTTTATTGGATTCAATATTACAATCTCAATAACAACTTTATCGAAAAACAAAACAGAATATATTTATTAATTTACAAACTACGAGTTTTAGGACATAAAATCCAACATGCACATGCATACTATACATTATAACACTTACAATATACTTGCAATGCATGCTACATGCTTATCCTATGATAGGATTTTAAATCTATATGGCTACAATATGCACATAGCAGATAAATTACTTAATCCATACATTCACAATGCATAATTAAATAAACCACACTAAAATGGACAAATTTTGGCATCCAAAGCTAGCAAATAGCTAAATTATTACAATAATAAACAGAAAATAACCTTGAACCGCCTGAAAACCATATGAACAAGCTCCAAGACATCAAAAAATGGGCCAAACTGACCAAAAACCACTAGAACCAACCAAAACCAGCAAACCAGATCGATCCAGACCATCTGGACTGGTTGAGCCATCTTTATTCGAGTGAACGCACGAGCAGACGGGTCAGGTGCAGGTCAGATGGAGCTCCAGAATGTAGACGCGGGTCGGCTGAATGGCTTGGGTTGGACACGCTGCTTGGGTTAGAGATGCTGACGCAGGTTGAAATGCTGAGCTAGGTCGCTCGTGCTGAGCCACGACAGAAAGCAAGTCAAACACAGGTGTGAGTCGGGTTTGGAGCAGCTCCAAATAACAGGCACTGTTCGTGGGGTCATGGAGTCTCCTCGGGTTGGGTCGTGGGTCGTGAACAAGGTCTGGGATCTCCTCTCGAGTCTAGAAGCAAAAAATCACCAAAAAGAAAGTTTTCCTCTTTGACGAAACCGAGCAATTACAACCTAAAAACAAATTTAATGACTCTAGCAAAATTACAGATCCTTCACGACACATTAAAACCCATAAAACACCGGGCAATTACAATAATTATTACAACCCAAGAGAGAAATTTTGATGCCAAAGCCGAAATTATCCATTTTAGCAAGATATCATTTATCACATGAAAAAATACCTACCAAAACTAAACTTAACAATAATTGAGTACTTTAAGAAATAAAGAATCTAAAGTACTCTAATTATGTTAATTTCAAAAGAATAAACATACAATTAAATTAAAACAAAGGGATAGAGAATATACAATCTTTGTAGTCTTCATTCTTCTCCAAAAGAGAATATACAATCTTTGTAGTCTTCATTCTTCTCCAAATTCGCTCCAATCTCCTAACGAATAGTTCGTAGACCACCACGAGAGCCTTTTTTACTATTCTTCGGCCTTAGAATGGGATGGTGTGATCCGGTGAGTGATCAATTTGGATAGAAAAAGGGTAAAGAATGAGAGAGAATTAGGTTAAGATTTTTCTCAAAAAAATCTCATAAAAGTCCACTTTGCCATGAAGATTAAACATCATAGAACTTTTTTATTTATAGGCCAAATTATGCAAATCATGCAAATTTAAGTTAATAAGAATTTGACACTCAATTCCACTAACTCGAAGTGGGTTTAGTGTCTTCAAGTGGGATTGACACTTAGCAATGCAAAAATAGGATTTTCCAACAAAAAAATGTTTGATTTTTCCACTAACTTGGTCAAAAGTCTATCTTTGACTTTAAAAGTCCAAAGTCAATAATTTGACTTTTTGACTTCTCAAAGTCTAAAGTCAACATCTTGATTTTTGTTGCAATTTTGACCTAGTAAAAAATTTTGATTTTTGTTGCAATTTTGACCAATTCCATTTAATTTCAAAATTAATTATAATAATTACTTTAAAAATAAATTAATATTAAATAATTAATTAATTTAATTTAATATTCAATTATTAAGTCCAACGATAATCCCAATCAATATGAATCTCTATTCATAGTCTTGATATTTAAATCTTATTTAAATATCTCCAATTCTCTCTTTATATGTTTAATTCATAATTAAACATTCGGTTAAATATATAAGATATATTCAACATTTTACTCCAAAACTGAATTCGAACACTTCAAACTCGTTTGTCACAATGTTCTAAGGTTTAGTCTGATATGAACTAGTAGGGGGGCCTCATGGACCTACAAATCTTGGTCCCCAATGATTTGAGATGAACCAACTAAACTCTTTGACCCAATTAACCAACATTCATTAACTACCGGGCCACTCCACTAAAGTCCAGTAGTTGCACTCTCCTCACTATAGATATATTTCTGTCAACTCGATATAACTATAATCAGTAAACTCTTCACTAGTTGTTCGTAATGACGGATGAGTCAAAAGTTGTTTTACCCTCGAGATTACATCTTGCTCTTTAAGTCCCATTGATCCTCTAATGAACAATTGATTTGTGATCTAGTCACTAAATTGAGTCCCTCTTGGGCCAATGAGAGGGTGGGGCCTCTTGTTCAAGATCCGGAGTCAGTGCTTAAAGGAACAACCTCTCTACTATCCTAAAAGTGGGTAGGAGTGAATTTCGTCTTGCACCCTATGTCCCCAGCTATCTACCCGGTCTTACCCCTGAAATGGGAGGCTTATTGAGCTGTTGAGCCAACCCTCACTCATGCAAATCTAAGGATAATCCTAAATAAACAGGAGTTCATAATTAGCTCAGGATTAAGGTCAAGTTAGCTAGGTGATCACTTTGAAATAATCAGTCTTAAATGGTAAACAACATTATAAAGTAAGAATGACTTATTTCTTAGTCTGGTCTTATACAAACTCTTTGCACATGATGCACACACTCACATGTCTTCACATGAATGACTTAGAATCACGTCGTTTGTACTAAATACAAAGTGGGCCACCAAGATAGGGTACCTAGCCTTATCCGTATACTATAGACCATTTTGGCTATCTACTCGAACTTGATCCACTTTTATGTCGCTACATAAAGTCTAAATATTCATGTAATAGCCATGGATCTTAGTTTATTGGATTTATGTTCTTTCTAACAATGAAATGAGCAATTCGTATATTCAATAACAACTTTATTGAATAAACCTCAATAACATCTTTATTGATAACAAAATAAGTCACAAACCACGAGTTCTAAGATATAAAACCCAACAGGGGCTGAATAACAAATTAAAGATGTGCATTCTTAGAATGTAGATGACACAGTAAATTAAAGGCGCAAGCTACTTCGCTCAAGCCTATGCAAGTTAGATCCATAAAAAAAAAATATTTTCCTCGAAAATTTGAACTTCTTTACATTCGGTTAAAGAAAGAAGCTTTGAATAGGCATTATTTGCTTCAAGTTCAAGACATCGCTTGCCTAAAGTTCAAAGTTTCTTCTTCAACTTTGTGGCTCCGCTTACCTAGCGGCGCACTGTTGTTTCTTTAAGTTCAAGATTGAAGGCTTCATTGTTTCTTCTCCAAAATTTTGGTGTGGCTCTCTGAAAATGTTGGTGCAGTTTCACTTCCTCTCAAAAATCATGGTGCAACTCCATCTCATATGCGAGATCAAGTTGGCCTGCTTGACTCTACCTCATCTACGATATCAAGTCTTGCCCATCTGGCTTCGCCTCATCTTTAAGATAAGTCTTATTCGCTTGTCTCCACATCATATGCGAGAGTAAGTTCAATTCACCTAGCTCTGCCTCATCTGCTTGATCAAGTTTGGTCTATCTGGCTTTGTCTCATCTCTGAAGATCAAGTCTGGCTTGCCTTACTTCGCCTTATCTTCGAGATCTAGTTTGGTTCGTTTGGATCGATTGGGATTGGTGTCCTAAATCTCTCTTGTATTCTCGTAGTTTGTAAACATTGTACAAACAAATTGTTATTAATAAAATAATTGTTATTTTATGAGAATTTGCTCAATCCAATAAACTAAGATCCTAGGTTATTTTATGTAATTTAAACATGTATGTAGAGACATACAGGTGGATCATGTTTAAATGATAACTTAAACGGTCTATAGTAGATGGATAAGGCTGGGTACCTTATCTTGGTGACACCGCTTTGTAGATGTTATAAGTGTTGTAAAGTGCTACAAATGATCTGATCCTAATCATTCATGTGGAGACATGTGAGTGGGGGTATCCTATACAAAGAGTTTGTATAAGACCGGACCACAAAATGAATAGCCTCATTATATAACGTCGTTAATAATAGAGACTTACATTTCACCAAGATGACCATGGGTGACATGACCTGAATCCTGAGTGAGTTGTGAACTTCTGCCTATGAAGGCGGTCCTTTGATTTGCATCGGTGAGAGTGGCCAAAATGCCGACTCAATATGCCTACCATTTTAGGGATTCGTCTAATTAGGGAGCTGGGAACACAGCTACACAAGATGAAATTCACTTCTTCCTTAATGTCGGGGTAAGTAGATAAATTGCTCTCTTAAGGGCTGATTTCGGGGCTTGAACAATGTGGCTATACCCTCTCTTGGCCTGAAAGGGATTTGGTCATAGTTGAACTATGACTTATTGTTCATTAGAGGAATCAGTGGTACTTAAGGAGTTGGATGTAACTATAAGGGTAAAACGGTAATTTTGGCCCAACTATACTTACAAGCAATTTGTGAAGGGTCATCGCACTGTTGACTGGTTATACCCAATGGACACAGAAATATATCTATAGTGCGAAAAGTGCAACTGCCAGTCTTTAGTGGAATGCCCGACAGTTAATGGATGTTGAATAATTTAATTAAAGGAGTCTAATTAATTATTCAAGTACCATTGAAGCTTCAAGGTACAAGTCCATGAGGTCCCCTCGTTAGCTCAACAGGGATTTAATGAGAATCAATTTTGGATTAATTTGAATTGTTCAAATTAGCTGAGGGAATTAATTATATGTGATATAATTAGTTTTACTTAATTATATATGATATAATTACTATAATGTATTTGATATATTATAATATAAAGTTTATTTGAGAGGAAATAAATATTTGAATATGATTCAAATATTAATTACATGAATTGGATTCATATAATTGAATTTAATATAAATGGGATTTATATTAAATGTCATTGATGAGAGAATTAAAATTATGGGTTATATTGTATATGATACAACATTAGATTATATAAATAAATTTATATATAATATAAAATAAGGTTGTTTATATATATATAGTTTTATATTAAATTAGAATTAATTTATTTTTTATTTTAATTTTAATTTTGAAATAAAGGGAGGAAAATAATTTTTCTCCCCATAATTCTCTCAACTCTCACATAGTGAGTTGGAAGGTGGTTTTCTCCTGAGAGTTACTTCTTCTTCATAGAGCTCTCTACGTGTGATGGAATACAGAGAAATCTCTGCAAAACTTTTCTCCCAAATCTCTCTTCTCTTCTCTTCCTTTCCCTCTCCAAAATTCACAGGGCTCACTAAACTCCTATGATTCTCATACTAGAGCATACAGAGGTAACATTTGTAGTGATGGCCATTTGGAAATCGGTTTTGATCATGACTATTTTTGAGAAGGAATCACGTGATGAAGAAGGTTCCTCAAAGGTAAGGGTTTCTCGAAACCCTAATTTCATTTTCTATTTTTATGTTGTGGCATGCCGTAAAATTTCTTTTTCTGCATAATTTTCTGATTGTAATTTGCATTCTGTGAAAAACTATAATTGGGACCGATCCCCACGTTTCCACTCAGGGTTTTCTTCCTTCAATTGGTATCAGAGCGTTGTTTTGGTCCCAAAATTTTCTTATTTTCCATAATCTGAATTACAGTAAATTGGTGGGTTTGCATTATGTACAATTTATTCATGCGATGAATGTTATTGTTGAATGTTTCGAGATTGGCCATTTAGTATTTACTACTTTAATTTAAAAATTGGTTTGTAAAGGCCTGTGTTTTGGGCATTTTTGTTGCAACAGAGTCTGTAATTTACTGTTTTTGGGTCGCTCATGCTGTTCCCGATGAGTTTCTTGAGAAAACGAGGCCCAAATCGGAGGAAAAACGAGATCGCGGATGTACAGTATTGACTATACCACAGCATTGCAACCTTGCAATGACGAAGAATACTTTGTTCTTTCTGTAGCATTGCAAGGCTAGGCACAACGTTGTAACACTGCGATGAGGAAGAATGTTTTGTTCTTTCCATAGCATTGGTACGCTAGTCACAGTGCTGCAATGCTCCGAGACAGAAAGAATAAATCGATTCTCATCCAGTTCAGTTCATGGCTAGTTTTGTCTAGGCCGAGGTATTTAAGTTGACAGAAACAAAATACCCCTACCTAGGAATTGACCTGGGAAGGTGAATTAGATAGATTTGCTATAAACACGCAATCGTTGATCAAGGTTTGTTAAAGTGTTTAACGAACATTAATCAAAATTGTTTAACTATCCAAAGTAAATGTTACTTTTGGGCAAACTTAAACAATCACTTAGTGGACATAAGTAGTCGTATTTTTCCTAAGTTCAATAAACCCTATGTTTTTTTGGGAGGAAAAAGATGTATACGATACATCAATTTTCCACTCATGTTTCTCCCTTAATGTTTACACCATGAGACTCATGCTTAGCCTCGAGGCGCCTTGGGAGCATCCCCCTTCGAATGGTATTTGCATGGGTCAATATCAAGGTGAATGGAGAGAATATTTATAGTAAGTGAGAGAGGGATGTGTGTCAACATGTCTTACGGTCTCCTTTATTAGTTTTCACCTTGAGATCTTATTGCATGACCTCGAGGCGCCCTCAGAGCAACCCCCTTCAGATGGTTTGTGCATTAAGTCAATATCAAGGTGAACTCCAAAAATGGATAGGATTGCTTTTGTTTTTGCTCCAATCGGTTTTTCCCTTCGGTTAGCTCATTGTGGCAGACTTTAGGGTCTAAAATGAAGGGCCACACTTATGAGAAATTGTTAAACTAGTTAATGATTTCTTGACCAAATCAATTATGACTAATTGTTATAGGAGTAAAAGTTATTCTGGTGTAATAATTAGTTGAGAATGTCTCATTTCAATGAAGGGACAACTGACTTCCCTTTGGTGGCTTTTGTCCTAAATCACTGAAACATCATTACAAAAAATTAGATGTTATATAAGGTTCATGTAGTTTTTGCTAAAATTGATTTGATGTTTTAGAGTTATGTTAAAATCTCATATAGATCAATTTGTTTCTTTTTAACAAAAATGTCAAACTGTATTTTCTGTTATTTACCTCTAGTAATTTGACCGATTTTAATTACACGACTTGGAAAGATTCAATTAATACTTTTTTCGTTGTTAACGACCTCAACATCGTCTTGACTGAGGATTATCCTCAAGTCCCAACCCCTAATACAACATGAAATATTCGTGATGCATACGAAATGTAGACGAAGGCTAATTATAAGGCATGAATCTACATTTTGGCAAGCATACCTAATGCCTTAGCCAAAAGATTTGAGAGTATGGTCGCAGCACATCAGATCATGCAATCAATGCAAGAATTGTTTGAGCAAAAGTTCTCACAATTCAAGCTAAATAGGGTTGATGACGATGAAATCAGTACTGTCATCTCCCTAGATAAACTCCAGTCCATATTGAATGTCAAGGACTATAGAGAAAACAAATGTTGTTAAATATAGTGAAGTTAATCAACAAGGATTATCCTTTGAGATGAAACTTGGAGTTTATGATACAGGTTATGGAGCTGATCCCACTACTATCCAAAAAAGGAAGAACTCCAAAGAAAATAAATCTGATTTATTTGTCTTGGAGATGTACTTAGTAAAGAATGATGATTCTGCCTGGATAATTGATTCAGAAGCTACTAATCACGTATGTTCTTCCTGTCAGGGTTTTAATTCCTGGAGACAACAAGTAGCTAGAGAGATGACTCTCAAAGTCGGTATTGGTGAGGTCGTTTCAGCTGTTGCTATAGGCAGGCTTAAGTTATTTTTGGACAAGAAATGATATTTGTTACTGGATGACGTATATATAGTTCCTCTTATCAAGAGAAACTTAATTTTTATTTCTTGTTTGATTAAACAAAAGTATTCCTTATCCTTCTCTGAAAAGAAAGTGTTTATTTTTAAGAATGGAACGAAACTACACTTTGGTTCAATGAAAAGTAACCTATATGTACTAAGATTGTTATTTACAAAAGCCATGCTAAATACTGAAATGTTCAAAACAACAACAACTGTTAAAAGACCGAGAATTTCTCCAAAAGAAAATGCTCATCTTTGGCATCTAAGGTTAGGTCACATTAATCTCAATAGGATTGAGAGATTGGTGAAAAGTGGACTTCTAAATGGTTTAGAAGAAAACTCTTTATCTGTATGTGAGTCATGCCTTGAAGTCAAAATGACAAAATGACCATTTACTGGAAAAGGTTATAGAGCTAAAGAGACCTTGGAGTTTATACATTCAGATTTCTACGGTCCAATGAATGTAAGAGCAGGAGGAGGGTATGAATATTTCATCTCTTTCATAGATGATTATTTTAGATATAGGTATCTATACCTAATGCAACATAAGTCTGAAGCACTTGAAAAGTTCAAGGAGTATAAGACTGAAGTTGAGAACTTGTTAGGTAAAAAGTTAAAAACACTACGATTTGATTGCAATGGAGAGTATATGACATTTGTAGATCATTTGTAGTATCTGATCGTGGTGGAGAGTTAAAAAAATTTGTAGATCATTTGAAGTCGAGTCGTTCATGATGAAGTTTCAAAGCATGGAGATGCGTTTCTTAACGAAGAAGAAGACCAAGAGTTGGTCGTGTCGTATAGCCTCAGGTAAACGATTGTATAGATTTTTCTATACGATCATGTAGTATTTACTAAATGATCGTTTAGCTAATGCTAAACAATGGGGTAAATCGTTTGCTCTATCTATAGCATTGGTTGCCTGATCGCGTAGACGCTGGAGGTAAACAATCGAGTGTGGGTATTTGATGCTCATCATTTAGAAAAAGGCGTGCGCTAAACGATCGTGTAGTTAGCATGCTCATACATGGTTACTAACTACACGATCACGCGGTATATGGTGGCGGGAAATTAGAAGTCAATTTTACTCTACAACCAAAATCTCGTGGACGTGGTATGCGATGCATGTTCCTAAGATATGCGTTGATAGTCATGTGTCGATGGTCATGCGTTAGTCTGATAATGCGTTAATGAATGTATGCAATGACCATGCGTCCTGCCGCAAGTTTTCTTACGCTCACGCCAAGTATAACGCGAACACAAGTTTCTCGAGTAATTCAAGGTCGAACACAGGGACTTGTAGCTATATGTATACGGTAATGTACATGTGGCGGTTAGAATAAAAGAATGGAAGGGATGTTGCTAAGTTAATCCTACTCCTACTCCTATCTAACAGACAACGCAATGAGAATATGCATGAAAGGTAGAGATACGACAAACTTTGACATGAAATAAATGTGTGGGAAAATAGATAAAATGCGGAGATGTTTTCATTGCAACCCTTAAGAATGACCGCAAGGGCAATCCTAGTCAATGCAAGCCAATGCGATCATGCTACACTCATGCACGGCAAATCATTTTCAAATGGAAATGTGGTGCTCCTAAGTCTAGGACGCATGTGTTGAATACAAAAATGTCCATAAAGCTTATTCCTAAGTCTCTACTCTTTTCCTATGTGATGATGCAAAATGCACACAACGCTGCGGTGACCGCATACAATCGTATCCTATCTCTAAGATGCATGCGATGGGTTAATAGCAAACAATACTTATTCCTAAGCTTCCTATCTCTTGTATTATGAGTTCTAATCTGACTTTCTCAAGCCTAGATTCTGACCTGACGTTCCCAAGCCAAGATCTTGTCCTTAGACTACCCTCTCGAGTATCCCTAATAGACGAATGAAGTATACATAATACAAGACAAACGCATGAACTTGGTTGACGCAAGATCGTTACTATCCCTAGTGAACAATGCATGTCTTGCTTAATGCGTCCAACCACTTACCTTCCCGGGCAGTTGATTGTTGCTGACTTTACTCATAAACAAGCAATGCGTTAGCCTATAGATAGGCGTTGCAGTAGCTTCACACTAAGAAAATAAGTTTACTCCCACACTCACACAATGCACACCTCTCGGCGGGTTGCTACATGCTTCATATCCCTAATACACATGACAAAGTATGCGATACCCAAGCAGTGCCACTAAGTTTTGCAATGAAAGTAAAGATGCTAAGCAAAGAAGATGGAGATGGAGTCGAAGGAACAGAGAAATGCATTGAAAACAAATTGTATTAATTCCTTAATTCCAAGATGTCATACAATACAATATAAGAAAGAAAGGAAAAGGAAATGACCGGCTGGAAGCAAAGATTTGCTCCCAGTGGATGTGCGTCAAAGCTGCCAGTGGTGCCATGGATGGGCAGAGAAACTAACTCTTTCGAGATCTAGCTCATGTCACAGGCTCTGGTCGTCACTCGAAATGGATGAAGGAGGTGAAGAACTCTCAGCCATCTTCTCACGCGTTTGTCTGGATCGCGGGGAAAATCTCCGGATCACAAGGATCCTCCTCGGATTACTAGAACTTCTACTTATTGGCTTCTATTTATAGAGCTTGGGTTGCCGATATCATTAATTGGACTACTCTAAGTCTAACGTTCGACGCGTTAGTCCTTTCTAAACCTCTGCCACTAACGGTGTGGTAGGTGAAATATTAGCATCAGCTTTGGATTTTCTCGAGGTACATGCGTTGATGCGTTCATTCCACCTACCTTATGTTGATCCCATTAGAATGCATTGTCGCGTAGCCGCAATCATTCAATGGCCGCATACGCTTAATACCTTAACTCTATATGATGACCGCAATCGCTTGACGAGTGCAACTCCCATGCGATGGACGAATATGGCTGATTACCGCAACATCCATGTGTTGATCGATGCGTTTGCCTTTGCGATGGAGTGTTTCTCCACATGCGGTCGTCTATGCAGTGGTTCGGTTTCAGCGTTTGCGTTCATTTCCTGCGTTAGCTACAAAAATAGAACATTGAATGCACAATAATGTAAAATAACGGGTTAGCTGAGATTCAACATGCTAATCGATGCAAGCTCATTTTCTCGTGAATTTCTATCATGATTGTCGCATATTTTGCCTAATGACCTTCATAATTCTAAGTAAAAGGCCTAAGATGACATGCATTTCTGCATGTCATCACACCCCCAAACTTAAAATCATGTTTGTCCTCAAGCATGCGTTATACTCAAGAAATTCTAACTCACCTTCATGCTTTCCTTTGCGATGACCAATTTCTCAGAATATAATTTACACACACCTCTGACCATCACCGCAATGCTCTCCTCCACTTTGGTTGCTTCTTCAAAAAGATCTTTTCTAAGTTTAGATCCGGCAAACCTTTGCACAAAAACTTTTATTCATTCACCGCAATTTTGTGTTTAGCTTTTAAGAATGCGTTCATTCAAAAATACTTCAAAACTTTGCGATGACTTATTCAAATGCGGCGTTGAACCTGGTTATGCCCTTCGTTTTGCCTTACCCCCACGTGTGTCATGCGGGCATCCAACTTCGGTTGCGTTCCATATTTAACTCAACTCTTGTCTCGTTTGTTTTGTCTTGCACCGGACAGAGGAGTTGCGCTTATGCGCTGATCCTGACGACTTGCCTTCGTTTTGGCTTGCCCCCACGTGTGTCATGCGAACATCCAACTTCGAGCAAGTGCCTTTCACAGCTTAACTCTTATCAACATGGGTTTCCCCATTGCGTTGACAGTGGAGTTATTATTCCCAAAATCTCACTTCAAATTTTTTTTTTCAAATGATCGCAATATAATGAACGTAATTCTCCGAGACTGCTGCCACCCCCAAACTTAGAGGTTGGCAGCGTTCTCACCGCAAAGCTAAAAACAAAATTACAAGAATGCGATAATGAATTTTTGAACAAAGGTTTGTGCAAAATAAAACTTAAGACTTTCAAATTTTGAAGAAGCTAATAAAAGTAAAGAATGCCTTATGTTGATTAGTTAGAAGATGCGATGAACTATACGTACCAACATCGCAAAACAATGCAATCGAGAAAAAGAGAATTTCAAAAGGATAATGCATACAAGATAACAAGACAAGACCTTAGGTGGAACAACGCATGCGCTCATGGGTTAGAATCCATGCGATTGAAGCCATGCGTTGAAGGGTGAAAGGAATTCTTCCATTGAACTATGAACCAAGGAGACTTATTGTTGCACCTACAAGAGCAAACATACCACAACCAAGGAAGCAACCATATATCCAAAATAACAATGAAAATAAAATAAATAACCTATACTAAGAAAGCAAGTTAAAGATAGAGTAGAAGATGTCCCTGGAAAAGTAGGAGTGTTGTCACCGCAAGGAGTCTTCCATGTAGGAGATGGTTCTCAACTGCTTGGGTCAAGTTGCCTTGACCATTGGAACTTCCGGTAATTGTTGGGCATCTGCGGTCATCATATGCTTAGAATTACCTTTAGCTCTTTTACGACTGATTGCCCTTCTACCTTGGGGTCAACATTGGCTTTCAGCGCGTCGTCTATACTTCAATATTGTTTGCAACCTGGTCGCACAAGCTGTAATACTCCCAAGATAAAAAGTTTTCTCGTAGAGACACAAAACATAACAAACATTTAGCTGCCAAGTCCCCGGCAACGACGCCAAAAACTTGGTGGTAGGAAATTAGAAGTCAATTTTACTTGACAACCAAAATCTCGTGGACGCGGTACGTGATGCATGTTCCTAAGATATGCGTTGATAGTCATGCGTCAATGGTCATACATTGGTCTGATAATGCGTTAATGAATGTATGCAATAACCATGCGTCCTGCCACAAGTTTTCTGGTACTCACGCTAAGTATAACCCGAACGAAAGTTTCTCGGGTAATCCAAGGTCAAACACAGGGACTTGTAGCTATATGTATGTGATAATGTGCATGCGACGGTTTAAATAAAAGAATGCAAGGGATGTTGCTAAGTTAATCCTACTTCTACTCCTATCCAACAGACAACGCAATGAGAATATGCATGAAAGGTAGAGATATGACAAACTTTGACATGAAATAAATGTGTGGGAAAATAGATAAAATACGGAGATGTTTTCATTGCAACCCTTAAG
>NC_052353.1:34047515-34279748 GCF_009727055.1 Benincasa hispida
AATTTATGTCCATTAATCTGACTATTGCGTTGATTCCCATTAGAATGCGATTGTTGCGTAGCTGCAATCATTCAATGGTCGCATCGCTTAATACGCTAACTCTAATGATGACGCAATCGCTTGACCAGTCAACTCCCATGTGATGGAGCATATGGTTGAATTACGCAACATCCATGGTTGATCGATCGTTTGCCTTTGCGATGGAGTGTTTTCTGCATGCGTTCGTTATGCGATGGTCTGTTTCCGCTTTGCATTCATTTCTGCTTAGCTACAAAATAGAAACATTGAATGCAAAATAACTAAAATAACGGGTTAGCTGAGATTCAACATGCTAATCACGCAAGCTCATTTTCTCATGAATTCTATCATGATTGCCGCATATTCTGCTAACGACCTTCATAATTCTAAGTAAGAAGGCCTAAGATGACATGCATTTTCGCATGTCATCAAATATAAGATACGAAAGCGCTCGCTCAGCGATCGTTTAGACGATAGTGCTTCACCGCACGTTGTCATTTAGATGACCGTATAAGGCTTGCGTTGCAAAGCGCGCTGCACAATCGCGTAGCATCATCGCATAGTAAAAGGTTACACGATCGTTGCTAAACGATCGTTTAGCTCTGGAAGCGTAGGTAAACGATTGAGTAAAGCATTTACTTTTTCGTGTAGACAATCGCTCGGTATTTGGTACATGATTAGTGGAGATGCGTTGCTTCGCTTGGACGGCTCAAGACCCGGTTCGCCTGTTTGAACCTGAGACTCTTTGCATTTGTAATAGTTAGCTTTACTTTTTGAGGATTTGAGGCAATTTTTCCCCGTTCATCAACATTTGTTTTGTTGACATGAGATGTATGTGGTTTATATGGCATAGTGTATGACATATATATTTGAAACCCACCTTAGGTTGTGTAATTATTTCATGCATCATGTATTATAAGTGTTATAATATTGCATGAAGAAATTACATGAAAGCATGCACATGCATCATGAAATATAAGAGTTATATTTATACATGCAGTGAGCATATTCATGCATTATCTTTATATTATAAGTGTTATAGTATAAGGGTGAATGGAAGCATGTTTTGCTTGGTTCATTGCTGTTTTGTATAAGTGTTATATAAAAAGGTAGCAATGAATGAACAATGCATGGAGCATGACACTTAGGCTGTTTGTAAAAGTTATGAATGCTTTGTATGTGTTAGCTTTGCGTTGTGGTTGGTTTAAAACTAAAATCTATCTATAATAGAAATTAGATCTAAAATTGATAAGAAAGAGTTACATGCAGACTTAGAGTGAACTCATGTTTTAAAAGGGTTTTAAAATTGGATTGAGATAGACCTAAGTTCAAGGTTCTAATGGGATTAGCAACCTAGTTTAATCTTTTTAAATCGGTTTAATAGGATTAAATTGATTGGCATAAAAGATTAAAATTGTATTAAATCTATCTGTAAGGGACCTTTTGTCTAAGGCGGCTTCTGTCTAGGCTGGGATACTTAAGCTGGCAGAAACGAAAAACTCCTACTTGGGAATCTACCTGGAAAGGTGAATTAGATAAATTTTTTACAAGCATGCGACAGTTGGTCAAAAACTCCATTAAAGAGTTTAATGGATGATGATCAAAAGTTGTTTCAACTATCCAAGGTAAAAGTTACTCTTGGGCAAACCTAAAAAGTCACTTAAATCTTAGCCGTGTTTTTTCCAAGTAAACTAAACCCTAGGTTATAAAATACTCAGTGGGAGAAAGAGATGTATCCGATATTTCAATGATTCCACTCACGTTTCTCCCTGAATGTTCACGCCATGAGATTCATGCTTGGCCTCGTGGTGCCCTGGGAGCATCCCCCTTTGGATGGTGTTTTCATGAGTCAATATCAAGGTGGATGAAAAGAGTGTTTATAGTGAGTGTGTGAAGGGTGTGTGTCAACACGTCCTATGGTCTCTATCATTGATTCGCACCGTGAGATCATTCTATACTCCCTCGTGGCACCCTCGGAGCCTCCCTTTCGGATAGGTTTTGTGCAATTGGTCAAGATCAAAGTGAACTCCAGAAATGGATCGCTTTAGGTTTTGCCCCAACTGGATTTTTTCCCTTCGGATTGGCTGCTTTGGGCGGATCTCTAGAGCCTAAAATGGTGGGTCACACTTACGGAAGATTGTTAAGTAAGTTAATGAATTCTTGACCAAATCAATGATGGCTAGTCATTATAGGAGCAAGAGTTGTTTTGGTATTAATGACTGGTTCAAAATTTCTCAATTCAAAGGAGGAATAATTGGCCTCCCTTCGACGGATTTTTCCTAAACCTTTGAAGCGTCATTGCGAAACTAGATGTCATACGGGGTTCATGTTAGTTTTGCTAAACCTTAATGGATGTTGTTTGTTTTTCAATGGGTATTTGCTTAAAACCTAACGTAGGTCAATGGGTTTTTGTTTTCAGCAACTTGTTTGTATTTCCATTTAATTTGACCGGTTATATATAGTGGAAAGAGTCTTGTAAAACATATTTTGTGGTAAACAACCTCGAATTTGTCATGGTTGAGGAATGTTCTCAAGTCCCGACCCTTGATGCACTGTGAAGTGTTCGTAATGCATATGAGTTGTGGATGAAGGCTAATTCATTGGCCCGACTTTACATATTGGCTAGCATACCTAATGCTTTGGCCAAAAGGTTTGAGAACATGGTCATTGCACCGAGATCATGGACTCGTTGCAAGATTTTTTTGAACATCGGTTCTTACTTTTCGAGCACAAAGGGATGGATGACAAAACCAGTAGTGTCAATTCCCAAGTTAAACTCCAGGAAAAGGAAGCAAGTGTTGTTGACTCTGTTCAGAGAAAAGAAATGTTCTCTGACATGGAACTTGGAGATTATTTAGGTTCTGATACAGATCCCACTACTCTCCAAAAGAGAAAGATGCCTAAAGACAATAAATATGATTTATTGGTCTTGAAGATGTGTTTAATAGAGAATGATGATTCTGCCTGGATCCTTGATTCAGGTGCTACTAATCACGTCAGTTTCTCTTACCAAGGATTTAGTTCCTGACAAACGTTGCCACAAGAAGATATGACTCTTTGAGTCGGTACTAATGAGATTGTTTCAACTGTTGCTATAGGCAGGCTGAAGTTATTTTTAGACAAGAAATGTTATTTGTTACTAGATAATGTTTTCGTAGTTCCTCATATTAAGAGGAACTTAATCATGGTTTCTTGTCTCATTGAAGAGGGTTATACCGTCTTCTTTTCTGAGAATGAAGTGTTTATTTTCAAGAATGGAATGGAGATTGGTTTTGGTTCAATGGAAAGTAACTTATATGTACTAAGGTTGTTAGTCATAAAAGCCTTGTTTAACACTGAAATGTTCAGTACAGCAACAACAGCTAAAAGACCAAAAGTTTCTCCTAAGGAAAATGCCCATCTTTGGCATCTAAGGTTAGGTCACATCAACCTCAATAGGATTGAGCAGTTGGTGAAAAGTGGACTTCTAAAGAGTTTAGAAGAAAACTCCTTGCCGGTGTGTGAATCATACCTCGAAGGCAAGATGACCAAATGGCCTTTTATTGGAAAATGTTACAAGGCCAAGGAAGCCTTAAAGCTTGTACATTCAGACCTCTGTAATCCGATGAGTGTTAGGGCTCAAGACGGGCATGAATATTTCATCTCTTTCATAGATGATAATTCAAGGTACGGGTATCTCTACCTAATGCAACGTAAGTTTAAAGCCCTTGACAAGTTCAAGGAGTATAAGGCTGAAGTTGAAAACTTGTTAGGTAAGAAGATAAAAACACTATGATCTGATCGTAATGAAGAGTATATGGACCTCCAATTCCAGAACTATATGATAGAACATGGGATTGCATCCCAACTCTCGACCCCAGGTACACCTCAGCAAAATGATGTATCAGAAAGGAGAAACAGAACCTTGTTGGACATGGTTTGGTCTATGATGAGTTATGCTCATCATCCAGACTCGTTTTGGGGTTTTGCAGTGGAGACTACTTGCTATATTCTGAACAACGTTCCCTCAAAAAGTGTTTCTAAAACACCTTTTGAGTTGTAGAGAGGCCGTAAAGGTAGTTTATGTCACTTCAGAAATTGGGGATGTCTGGTATATGTGCTTGTGACTAACTCAAAGAAGTTGGAACCACATTCGAAAGTTTTCCTATTTGTAGGCTACCTCAGGGAAACGAGGGGTAGATACTTCTATGATCCTTGTGAGAACAAAGTGTTTGTTTCTACAAATGCTATCTTCTTGGAAGAAGACCACATCTGAGATCATAAGCAACGAAGTAAGCTTGTTTTATGTGAGATCTAGTGAAACTAAGACTACTGAGGGTTCAACAAGAGTTGTTGAACAGACTGACAGATCAACAAAATTTGTTGAGGTCGGTACATCTAGTCAACCAGCTCAAGCGTTGAGACTGCCTCGATGTAGTGGGAGGGTTATGAACCCACTAGATTGCTATATGGGTTTGACTGAAGACCAAAACATCATTTCTAATGATAAGGCCGAGGATCCATTATCTTTTAAGAAAGCAATAGAGGATGTTAACAAGGATGAATGGATTAAAGCCATGAACCAGGAGATGAAGTCTGTACTTCAATAACGTCTGGAAGCTTGTGGATCCTTCTGATGGGGTAAGACCCATAGGGTTTAAGTGGATCTATAAGCAAAAGATGGAAAGGTGCAAACCTTTAAGGCTAAACACGTGACAAAGGGTTATACCTAGGTTGAGGTAGTTGACTATGAGGAAACTTTCTCACCTATTGTCATGCTCAAGTCTATCAGGATACTCCTGTCCATAGCCACATTTTAGGATTATGAGATATGGAAAATAGACGTCAAGACTGCCTTTCTTAATGGTAATCTTGTGAAGACCATCTACATGGCTCAACCATAGGGGTTCGTAGTTCCAGATCAAGAGCAAAAAGTTTACAAGCTTAATAGGTCCATTTATGTGCTGAAACAAGCGTCTCGATCATGGAACATTAGATTTGACAGTGCGGTCAAGTCTTTTGGCTTTGACCAAAACATTGATGAGTCTTGTGTTTACAAGAAGATCATCAACTACTCAATCGCTTTCCTGGTACTGTATATGGATGATATCTTACTCATTGAGAATGATGTAGGGTTTTTTACTGACATTAAAAAGTGGCTAGCTGCCTAGTTCCAAATGAAACATTTGGGTGAGGCACAGTATGTTCTAGGGATCCAAATTATTCAGGATCATAAGAACAAGAGGTTAGTCTTGTCTCAGGCATCGTACATTGATCAAATGTTGATCAAGTGTAGGATGCAGGATTCCAAGAGGGGTTTATTACCCTTCAAGTATGGAATCGTTTTGTCTAAGGATCAATGTCCTCAGACACCTCAAGAGGTTGAGGAGATGAGACGGATTCCCTATGCTTCAACTGTAGGTAGCTTAATGTATGTAATGTTGTGTACCAAACCCGACCTTTGCTATGCAGTAGGGATTGTCAGTCGGTATCAGTCCAATCCAGGATTTGATCACTAGATGGTGGTCAAGACGATCCTCAAGTATCTTCAAAGAATGAAGGACTACATGCTCATGTATGGAGATAAGGATCTGGTCCTTACATGATACACAGACTCTGACTTTTAGACCGATAGAGATTCTCGTAAATCGACGTTAGGGTTAGTGTTCACTCTGAATGGAGGGCCTGTAGTGTGGTGAAGCATCAAGCAAGAATGTATCGCGGACTCTATTATGGAAGCCAAATATGTAGCCGTTTGTGAAGCAGCTAAGGAGGCTGTTTGGCTGAGGAAATTCCTTATAGATTTGGAAGTTGTTCCAAATATGAATTTGCCTATCACTCTTTATTGTGATAACAGTGGGGCTGTGGTAAATTCGAAGGAACCTCAGAGTCATCATCAAGGCAAGCATATCGAACGAAAATATCACTTGATCAGGAAGATTGTGCATCGCGGTGATGTGATAGTCACAAAGATCACGTCGAAGCACAACGTTGCTGATCCCTTTATAAAGACTTTCACGGCTAAAGTGTTCGAGGGTCACCTAGAGAGTCTGGGTCTGCAAGACATACGGCATCTTATCTAGGGCAAGTGGGAGATGATACTAGGGTATGCCCTAGTTTATTGTATATTGTACATGTATTTATCTTGTATTATACATTAGTCTCCCGAGGCATTAGGATAAGTAGGAGATTGTTGGGATTGGTGTCCTAATCCTCCCGGAGTCTCGTAGTTTGTAATCTATACACATTATTATGAATAAAATATGAGTTATTTTATTTAGCATTTACTTATATCCAAAGCTCCATGGTTATCGTTTGTAAACTTAAGCATGTATATGAGATATACAAATGGACCATGCCTTAAGAGATAACCTAAATAGGTTTGTAGTATAAGGATTGAGGAGGGATACCTGATCCTGGTGACACTACGGATACAACCCACTTTGTAGAGGTTTGTAAGTGTTGTAAACTACTACAGATGGTAGATCCTGACCATTCATGTGAAGACATGCGAGCGGGGGTGTCTTATATAAAGAGTTTGTATAAGACCGTACCATGAGATGATTCATCTCTGTATATAACACCGTTGATACTGGAGACTTACATCTCACCTAAACGACCATAGGTGACATGACCTTAATCCTGAGTGTTTTTGGAACTCCTGCCTTTGAAGGCGGTCCTTTGATTAGTATGGGTGAGAGTGGCTAGATTGCCAACTCAACATGCCTACCTTTTTGGGGACTTGTCTAATTTGGGAGCTGGGAACTCAGTTACACAAGGTGGAATTCACTCCTTCCCCAAAGCAGGGGTAAGTAGATAGATTGCTCCCTTAAGGGCTGATTCTGGGTCTTGAACATAGTGGCCACAGCTTCTCTTTGGAAGAGAGGACTCAGTCATAGTAGGAATATGACTTATGTTCATTAGAGGGATTAGTTGTACTTAAGAAGTTAGATGTAACTACATGGGCATAACAATTATTGGTCCAGCTGTACTTACGAGCGATATGTGAAGGGTTATCACACTGTTGATTGGTTGATATGGACACATAATATATATGTAGTAAGGAGAGTTCAGCTGTCGGTCTTTAATGGAGTGCCTGACAGTTAACGGATGGTGGATCCCGTGACTAAAGAGTTTAGTTAGTTATTCACGTATCGTTGGAGCTTTGAGCTACAAGTCTATAAGGTCCCCTTGGTAGCTCAATGGATTCAAGTTGAGAATCAGTTCTTGGTTTTCATTTGAAATGTTCAAATTGACAAAAGGTAATTCAATTATATATGATAAGATCAATGTGATGTATAAGATATGTCAAGTGGAGGATTAATGTAAATGAGATTTACATTAAGTACCATAAAATAGAAAAAGAACTATGGTTTATATGTTTCATGAGATGAAATATTAAAACTATCGGTTATAAATATAGTATAGTAAGTTGGTTATCATATATATTTATTATNATATGTTTCATGAGATGAAATATTAAAACTATAGGTTATAAATATAGTATGGTAAGTTAGTTATCATATATATTTATAATAATAATAATTATTGGATAATTATCTCTTTTTCTCTAATAACCAATTAAGTGGGAGGTTATTAGTAGTTTCATGGTAACCATGAGATAAAAAGAAAAATGTTTTCCTAAATTCAGGGTGGTTGAAAAGAGATTTTCCATTCTCGAAAGTTCTCATGGTTGGCTGTCAAGTGAATAGGATTCACTAAACAATAGCTGAAGAGAGACTAAACGATCGTGGAATGACACTATACGATAGTTCACTCTACTGGCCTTTAGTTAAACAATCGTGGAGCTTTTGCTAAACAATCGCATAGCATTTTTTAAACGATTGGGCATCGTCTATACGATAGACCTTGTCATCTCCCACTTGCTCAATCGTTTACACGATTGTTCTTCCTCCGGTCTCGTCCTCTAACCAAGTCGACACAGAGCCCACACTTCTGGATTCTCACACCGAGATTACCAAAGTAGCCATTGTGGTGGTGTCGTACTCAACTCAACATAGTTCGAGGTATTTGGAGGTCGTTCGTTGTGTTCGTGGTCTTGGAGTTCATTGTGTTCATGGTCGATGTAATCGTGCAGTGTAGCAGCCATAATGTTCATGGTCGATGTGTTCATGGTATTTGGATTGCTATCTTGTTGTTTGAACGATCGTTCATGATCAAGGTAGATTGAAGATGAGTCTTCAAAGGTATGTGTAATTCTTCCCTTGATCTTATAGAAAAGCATGTTGTAATTTCGTTTTGTGCATAGCCTGTATGTTTCCGTTTCTTGATTGGAATTGTTAATGTTCATATACGAATGAAGAAATGATCATTCTGCTGCTCATGGAAATCTTCATGTCTAATTTCCTTCACTTAAGATTCAAAAAACTATATGATAGAACATGGAACTGCGTCCCAACTCTCAGCCCCAAGTACACCTCAACAAAATGGTGTATCATAAAGGAGAAACAGAACCCTGTTGGACATAGTTTGGTCTGTGATGAGCTATGCTCAACTTCCTGACTTGTTTTGGGGATATGCATAGAGACTGCTATTTATATTTTGAATAACATTCCCTCAATGAGTGTTTCTAAAACACATTTTGAGTAATGGAGAGGTTGTAAAAGTAGTTTATGCCACTTCAGAATTGGGGATGTCCAACCCATGTGCTAATGGCAAACCCCAAAAAGTTGGAAACTAGTTCAAAAGTATGTCTATTTGTAGGCTACCTCAAGGAAACGAGAGGTGGGTACTGAAGGAACTCGTTTTATAAAGAACCTATGAGCAGAAACGGATCATCCAAATCCCATTTCGATTAAAACAAATATTTACAGTAAACAGAACAGATTATGCATCAAAACATAAATTATAGCAAGCTTTTGAATAAGAAAACAAAGTTCAGAGACTATACCTTTGAAGAACTCTTCTTCGCGTTAATCCCATAAACTTGCATGAACACTTCAAACAGCAACTGAACTCCTCGAACAGCAACCAAACTCGAACCAAATGAAGAGGACACTACCACTTAGTTACCTTGGTATTCTCGGTGTGAGAATCTAGGAGCGGTAGACCCTGACTATTTTGGTTAAGAGGGAGTTTGTGGTTTAGAAGAGGAAGACGATTGAAAGAAGAAAATCTCTATTGCATAGATAATTCTTCAATCGTGTAGTGAAAGAAGTCTCAACCAAATCGTGTATCTCTCAATCGTATAACACTTCTCTTTTTGGAATTATAAAATCATATTTCATTTATTTCTTTTGCCACAATAAACCGTTTAACCTCCCACTAAGGTGGTTAGAGAGAAAAGAAGGATTAATTATCAAATAATTAATAATATAAATAAATATGATAACTAACTTATCATATTATATTTATAACCTATAGTTTTAATATTGCATCATATACAATATAAACTATAATTCTTTTTCTCTATTTATAGGATTTAATATAAATCATATTTATATTAAATTTAACAACTATGAATCTTATTCATAGAAAATATATTTGAATCACATTCAAACATTTATTCCTCCAATTAAACTATAACGTATCAAATACATTATGTCAATTATATCAAATATGATTGAATTAATTGAATTATATCATATATAATTAAATTCCCTCATATTAATTTGAACATTTCAAATTAACCCAAAAATTGATTCTCAACTAAATCCTTTGAGCTACCAAGGGGACCTTATGGACCTGTAGCTTGAAGCTCCAACGGTACGTGAATAATTAATTAAACTCTTTAATTACACGACTCACCATCCGTTAACTGTCGGACACTCCACTAAAGACCGACAACTACACTTTTTGTACTACAGATATATTTCTGTGTCCATTGGATATAATCAATCAACAGTACGATAACCCTTCACAAATTGCTCGTAAGTACAGTTGAGCCAATTTACCGTTTTGCTCCTATAGTTACATCTAACTCCTTAAGTACCACTGATCCCTCTGATGAACAATAGATCATAGTCCCACTATGACTAAACCCCTCGTGTGGCGCCACATTGTTCAAGACCCAAAATAAACTCTTAAGAGAGCAATTTATCTACTTACCACTGCTTCGGGGAAGGAATGAATTTCATCTTGTGTAGCTGAGTTCCCAGCTCCCAAATCAGACGAATCCCTAAAATGGTAGGCTTGTTGAGTCAGCGATCTGGCCATTCTCACCCATACAAATCAAAGGATCGCCCTCATAGGCATTCACAACTCACTCAGGATTAAGGTCATGTTACCTATGGTCATCCTAGTGAAATGAAAGTCTCTATTATGAACGGCATTATATAAAAAGACTAAACATTTCATGGTCCGGTCTTATACAAACTCCTTTGTATAGAATATCGCCACTCGCATGTCTAATACATGAATGATAATGATTAGATCATTTGTAGTACTTTACAACATTTGTAACACCTACAAAACGGCCCATAATTGTAGTGACATTAGCATAAGGTACCCAACTTTATTCATATACTATAGACCATTTAGGTTAACACTTAAACATGATCGACATGTATGTCTCCACATACATGTTTAAGTTACAACAATAACCTTGGATGTTAGTTTATTGGTTTGTGATTAATGCAACTAAAACATCATATATTTCATAGACAAAGTGAATAAAATATCATATATTATTAATCACAGAAATGTTTGTTCATATAAGGTTTACAAACTATAGGATCCTACGAGATTTAGGGCATCAACCCCAACAGATACTTCTTTGATCCAAGTGAGAATAAAATGTTTGTATCGACAAATGCTACCTTCTTAGAAGAAGACCACATCAGTGATCATAAACCCCGAAGCAAAATTGTTTTAAGTGAAATTTCTAATGAATCTATTGAGACTTCAACAATGGTTGTTGAAAGGCTGATACATCAACAAGAGTTGTTGATATCGGTTCATCTAGTCATTCACATCCATCTCAAGAGTTGAGATTGCCTTGACGTAGTGGGAGGGTTATGAACCCATCTGTACGCTATATGGGTTTAACAGAAGCCCAAGACATCATAGTTAATGATGGTGTTAAGGATCCATATATAAACAAGCAATGGAAGATGTTGACAAGGATGAATAGATTAAAGCCATAAATCAAGAAAATGGAGTCTATGTACTTCAATTCTATCTGGGAGATTAACCTGATGGGGTAAAACCTATAGGTTATAAATGGATCTACAAGAGAAAAAGAGATGTAGATCGAAAGACATCAACCTTTAAAGTTAGACTTGTGGCAAAGGGTTATACCCAGATTAAGGGAGTGGACTATGAAGAAACTTTCTCACCTGTTGTCATGTTAAAGTCTATTAGAATTCTCTTGTCCATAGCAATATATTCTAACTATGAAATATGGCAAATTGATGTCAAGACTACCTTTTTGAATGGCAATCTTGAAGAGACCATCTACATGAATCAACCAGAAGGATTCGTTGAGCAAGATCAAGAGTAAAATGTTTGCAAGCTTAATTGGTCCATTTATGGACTAAAACAAGCATCTCGATCTTGGAATAATTGATACTACTATCAATCTTATGGCTTTGATTATAATGTTGATGAGCCTTGTGTTTACAAGAAAATCATCAACTCAGTAACTTTCCTCGTGTTGTATGTGGATGATATCTTACTCATTGGGAATGATGTAGGTTTTCTTACTAATGTAAAGAAATTGTTGGCCGCCCAATTCCAAATGAAAGATTTGGGAGAGGCATAGTTTGTTCTAGGGATCCAGGTCATCAAGGATCATAAGAACAAAAAGTTGGCTTTGTCTCAAACATCACATATTGACAAGATGCTTGTCAGATATTCGATGCACAATTCCAAGAAAGGTTTATTACCTTTTAGGCATGGAATTGTATTGTCTAAGAAGTAGTGTACTAAGACTCCTCAAGAGGTTAAGGCATGAGACGAATTCCCTATGCATCGACTATTGGTAACCTTTATTACTTTTCAGGCATGGAATTATATTGACATATGCTTGTATATGGAGATAAGAATTTGATGCTTATAGGATACACGGACTCTGACTTTCAGACTGATCAGGATTCTCGAAAATCCAAATTAGGGTTAGTGTTTACTCTGAATGGATGAGATATAGTATGGCGAAGCATCAAGCAAGGATGCATCGCAGACTCCACTATGGAAGTTGAATACGTAGCCACTTGTGAAGCTGCTAAAGAGGTTGTTTGGCTTAAGAAGTTCCTTACTAATTTGGAAGTTATACCAAATATGTCTCTGCCCATCACACTTTATTGTGATAACAATGGTACTGTGGCAAATCTTAAGGAACCTAGGAGTCATAAAAAAGGCAAACACATAGAGCGAAAATATCACTTGACTCAAGAGATTGTGCATCGAAGTAACGTGATTGTTATGAAGATTTCTTTGGAGCACAATGTTGTTGATCCATTTACAAAGGCTCTCACAGCTAAAGTGGTCATCTAGAAAGTCTGGATCTATGGGACATGCGGCAAATTGTCTAAGGCAAGTGGAAGATGTTATTGGGGTATAGTGTATACCCTAGTTTATTGTATTTTGTACTTTATTTGCATTGTACATTTGACTTCCTAAGCTTTAGGACAAGTGTGAGATTGTTGGGATTGGTGTCCTAAATCTCTCTTGTATTCTTGTAGTTTGTAAACATTGTACAAACAAATTGTCATTAATAAAATAATTGTTATTTTATGAGCATTTACTCAATTAAATAAACTAAGATCCTAGGTTATTTTATGTAATTTATGAAGGATCTATTAATGAAGAGCATGCATGAGTGCGTTCGGATCTTTCTGATGTCATTGTGACCGAAATTACCACACACACATTCTATCAAACAATTATGCAATTTATACTAATTAACGGCATGCTTTGAACACTAAAATACAAGGGAAAGAGTTCTCATACCAGTTGAAGACCCTCTTCAAATGTTGAACTCAAAAGCAGCGGAAGAACCTCTACGAGAGCCCTATCGCCCAACAAACTAGTCAGCTACAGCAGCACGATCGTCTATATGAACGGCAGCAACACGAACAGTCACAAACAAGTGAACAGCAGCGGGGACGACACCACCAAATGGAGCCCTTGGCATTCTCGGAGTGAGAATCCAAAGTGTGGTCTTTGGTGAATTTGGTAGGTCGGAGAAAAATCGTGTAGACGATAAGCAAGTGGGAAAGAAAGATCTATCGCATAGCTGTGTGTTTATCGTTTAGAAGAAGCTACACAATCGTGTAGGTTTTACTAAGCGATCGTTTAATAAAAGGTAGACGATCATTTAGAAAATGCGGCACGCTATGCGATCGTTTAGGAAAGCTAAATGATCGTTTAGAGACGGGCATGATCGTTTAGGCACTGGTGTGCGATCGTTTAGACGATGAGCAACTATCGTATAGGCTCTTAAGCTAGGCGATTGTTACGTTTTCACACCAATTGCAAATTTTCGAACTTCTTGCAAAATGAAACAAATTTTCATTTTATTCTTTAGTTACAATAACCGACTTCGAATTCTCCCGCTAACGCACGACCAAGGAGAGATTTTCGACAAATTATCATATATTTAACCAATATAATAATTAATAAATATAGTCATATTATATTCTTACCCTATAGTTTAATATCACATATCTACTATAGTAATTTCTCTTCCACTTGATATAAATCATATTTATATCTAATTTCCTCCAAAAAATGTATCTCATACATTTAGCCAATTATGTCATATATAATTAACCAGTTCAATTATATCATATATAATCGAACTTCCTCTTGTCAATTTGAACATTTCAAACTAACCCAAACACTGATTCTCGACTTTATCCAAGCTACCCAAGGGACCTAATGGACCTGTGGCTCGAAGCTCCAACGGTACGTGAATAGCTGTCTAAACTCTTTAGCCACGAGATCTACCATCCATTAACTATCAGGCATTCCACTAGAGACCAACAACTGAACTCTTCTTACCACAGATATATTTTTGTGTCCGTCAGATATAACCAATCATGAGTACGATGACCCTTCACAGATGCTCGTAAGTACAGTTGGGCCAATTTATCGTTTTTCCCCTGTAGTTGCATCTAACTCCTTAAGTGCCACTGATTCTTCTAATGAACAATACAACATAGTCCAACTACGTGTGAACACCTCTCGGGCCAAGAGAAGGTGTGTGGTGCCACATCGTTCAAGCCTTGGAATCAGCCCTTAAGGGAGCTATCTATCTACTTACCCCTGTCTCGGGGAAAGAGTGAATTCCATCTTGTGTAGCTAAATTTCCAGCTCCCAAATCAGACGAATCCCCAAAATGGTAGGTTTGAATCGCCGACCTGGCCACTCGCACCCATACAAATCAAAGAACCACCCTCAATGGCAGGAGTTCCCAACTCACTCAGGATTAAGGTCATGTTACCTATGGTCATCCTAGTGAAGTAAAGTCTCTGTCATGAACGGTGTTATATAACGAGATGTTAACACTTCGTGGTCAGGTCTTATAGAAACTCTTTGTAATAGAACACCCCCGCCCGCATGTCCCCTACATGAATGATCAGGATCAGATCATCTTTGACAAGTCACAACACTTGTGACCATTCCACAAAGCGGGCCACATCCTTAACGTTACCAGGATAAGATTTCCCTCCTATATCCATATACTACAGACCATTTAGGTTATCACTCAAGACATGATCCACTTGTATGTCACCACATACATGCTTAAGTTACATACAGATAACCAGGGATTTTATGTTTATTGGTTTGTGGTAAAGTAAATAAAACATAGAACTGAGCAAAATCAAGATGTGAAGTAAATATCATATATTATACAATACAAGCATTTGTACAAACTGTTTACAAACTACAGGACATGAGACTTTAGGGCATCAACCCCAACAATTTAAACATGTATGTAAGAACATACAGATGGATCATGTTTAAATGATAACCTAAACGGTCTGTAGTAGATGGATAAGGCTGGGTACCTTTTCCTGTTGACATTACAGATACGGCCCACTTTATAGATGTTACAAGTGTTGTAAAATGCTACAAATGATCTGATCTTAATCATTCATATGGAGACATGTGAGCGGGGGTATCCTATACAAAGAGTTTATATAAGACTGGACCACGAAATGACTAGTCTCATTATATAACGTCGTTAATAGTAGAGACTTACATTTCACTAGGATGACCATAAGTGACATGACCTGAATCCTAAGGGAGATGTGAACTTCTGCCTATGAAGGCGATACTTTGATTTGCATAAGTAAGAGTGGCCAGATCGCTGACTTAATATTCCTACCATTTTGGGGATTCGTTTGATTGAGGAGCTAGGAACACAACTACACAAGATGAAATTCACTTCTTCCTTGATGTCGGGGTAAGTAAATAAATTGCTTTCTTAAGGGCCGATTCCGAGGCTTGAACAATGTGGTCACACCCTCTCTTGACCTGAGAGGGATTTGGTCATAGTTGAACTATGACTTATTGTTCATTAGAGGGATCAGGGGTACTTAAGAAGTTAGATGTAACTATAGAGGCAAACGATAATTTTGGCTCAGCTATACTTACAAACAATTTGTGAAAGGTCATTGCATTGTTGACCGGTTATATCCAATAAACACAGAAATATATTTATAGTGCGAAGAGTGTAGTTTTCGGTCTTTAGTGGAGTGCCGACAATTAATAAATGTTGAATAATTTAATTAAGGGAGTTTGATTAATTATTTAAGTATCATGGGAGCTTCAAAGTATAAGTCTATGAGGTCCCCTCTGTAGCTCAATAGGGATTTAATGAGAATAAATTTTGGATTAATTTGAATTGTTCAAATTAATTGAGGGAATCAGTAATGATTAAAAGTGGGTATTTAATTAAAAATTGAGTGTTCAAACATAAAGACCAACTTGAAACAAAATTCAAATCATAATAATAGAAATGTAACCTTTTTAAGTTTATATACTAAATTCAAACCAAATTAAAAAATTAACGTAAATGTGTAACATTTTATAACTTAAACTAGATCCAAAACTTAGGGAATGAAAATATATTTTTCTCCCCAAGAAAAAGGTATTAATAATAACTAAAATAAGTTTTCTTTAGAAACCTCATTGAAAATCATCTTCTTCTTTTTCTCTCGCCCTCAATTAGCGCTGCCACTAGTGTGAAACTCGGATCTCCATTTTCCTACTTAAGTAAGTGATTAAGGGGTTAATTAGGAGAAATTTAAATCCTATGTTATGTAAATAATCTAATAATTTTACAATTGTCATAATAACTGTAATAATTGTCACCTTCTGTGGATCAACAATTAGTAAGAATGTAAACTATAATGGTTAGGTATTAAAGTTACGATAACCATATTTGATCCTGGAGTACGAGTAGAGAGGACCCTAAAAGGATAAAAAGAAGAGAAAACCTTGAAGACTTAACTTCTGAATAGTGAAGAAAGGATTGAAGAACTGAGGAAAATATAGAAAATTATTTGGGAAAATTCGTGTGGAAGTTGCACGAAGATAAACCATATTCACAATAGCTAACGAGAATGGAAAGAATGAGAGTGGAGAGAGCAACATCAACGAGAGTGAGGCAGCGAGAGAATGGGAGAGAGTGAGATTGATTTGAGCGAGAGAATGGGAGAGAGAGCGAGATTGAAGAAGAGCGAAAGTGGGAGAGAGCGAGAGCAGCCTGAACGCCTCATTCGAACGTCACGCTCACGCGATCAAAGGAAACCGCCTGTGCATCGAACAGACAGGCATTTATTTGTTGAATTTGGCCACGATCTTATAGATTATGCATTGAAAACCCTAAATTGAATACAAACAAAGCTTGAAGACGTAAGGGCAAACGTCAATTAAAATTTAGGTGTCCGATTAAGAGAAATTCTTAAACCCTAAGAAATTGTGTTGGATGCGTTTGGGAAGAACACATTGAACCAAGGTGAAGTCAGCTTACGTTGATAAAGGGAGGATTAAAAATTTGGCCATGCAACCAAGTAGGTGGTATCAACACCATAGGAGGCTTGGACGCCTATAAATAGAGCCTTTGGGATTTCATTTTCAAATCACAAATCATAAAATTCGTAAAAAGAAGGGGAGAGTAGAGTGCATTGGATAGTAAGGGTGGAGGAGAATGCATCAACTTGAGACGAGAAGATCTCCCAATTTACTCGAGCGTTTGATTTAATTCCAAAGCCATCTGAAAGATAAGAGAGTCTAGTGTTCATGGTGAGGTTACCGGAGAATAAGCTCTAAGGAATTAGGCTGGAAAATGAGAAAAAGACAGAGGGGTCGAGCTATCGGGTAAGCTGGGCTAGTCTTGATGTTTGGATGATTCCGGCTAAACCATGAAGAGTTATGAGCTAAGATTTTATGGTAAGCTTCTTGAGACATTTTAGAATAGTTTTGTAGAAGAAAATATCTTAAAATAAGGTTTAAAACTATGAGTAATCTAAGCTGTAAGTTAGATCTGGATTATAGGGGTAAAAGGAAAGCCCGAGGTAGAAAAGGGAACTATTAGAAAGGCTCCTAAGCAATTAAGGTGAGTTATAGTTTTGATAGTTAATATATATCATGAGTGTTATAGTTTTGATAGTTAACATATGTTGTGAGTGTTATAGTTTTGATAATTAACATAGTGTGAGTGTTATAGCTTTGATAATTAACACATAGTGTGAGTGTTATAGCATTATAGTTTTGATATATCGTGAGTGTTATAGCGTTGATAATTAACACATAGTGTGAGTGTTATAGCGTTATAGTTTCGATATATCATGAGTGTTATGTTGCTTTGATAAATAAAGAATATTGTGTGTTTATACAGTGTTGATAATAAATGCATATTATGAGTATTCACTTAGTTTATACTCTGATATTGAAATATATGCATTTGCAGATACAAAATACATGTTTTTGGTGATAGGATGATTGCTATGATATTGTTTGTGTGTGACTATGAAAACTGAGATTATGCCCGGGATATAATTAGCATGCTTAACAAAAGGTGCTTGGCGGGAAAAATATGGTAGGCTTCGGTCGGCAGGAAATAATAGTCGGTGATGATCGGCGGGAAATATGGTCAAGTACCTAAGCATGACTAGCGGGATAAATAAAATGGTCGATGTGTACATTGGCGGAATTGGGGTCATAGGAAGGTTTCCATAGATGATTGTATTGATTGATGATATGATATGCATGCTACGTGGAGCTTTTGGGATAAAGATTACTGGTTGCATATTATATCTTTGACTGTGCATGAGTTATAATGCGAATGTTGGCATGTGATTGATTTCCCAAAAATGATGATTTTCAAAATGAATTTCATCTTAAAAGAACCACTCACTGAGCTTAGTAGCTCACACTCTTCAAAATGTTTTCTTAATCCCCTCCAGGTAGCGGAAGATGAGGAGTTCCAGGGTGCTGCTAAGGTCAAACCCTGCCACGTGCCCCAATTACACTTCCGGAGAGTTTTTACGGTTGTCGTTGTAAACTTTATTGTTAAATCCTTAAGTTGTATAAACGTTATATCACTATCATAATAAAAGATGGGCCTACTTAATCTGTTATAGTTTATCTCCTTGACTTAATCATTTCGCTGTGTATAAGTTATAGTATGGTATCAGAGTTATTCCGCAAGAATCATTAGGCAGTAAGTGTCAGCTCAAGGGTTGATAACTGCTGCAATCGCATTCCTCTTCCAGGCTGAGAAGGTAGTCTGGGGGCGGGGTGTGACAGCTAGTGAGTTGGTCCTTCAGCTATCATCCGCCTTCCATCGCCGACCAATCTCCCCATCTCCGCCGATTGTAGCTACACTGTCGACTGGGTTTCTTTTTTTTCTCTCTCTTTGCACTTGCACTCTCTATAGGTTACTACTTGCAGTTGCTACCGCGCCGTCGCCCTTACACATCTCCAGTCACATTCGTCGTCGATTCAAGTGTGTGACAGAGTAAGGGTATGTTTGGAATATATTTTCAAGTGTTTATTTGAAAATTATTTATTTTGAAAGAATTTGAAGTATTTGGCAATCTCAAAATAGCGTTCCAAGTTTATTTGAATCTATTTTTAGCAAAAGTGTTTAAATAAAAATGAGTATTTTGAAAAATATTTTTTCTCAAGTCAATCCAAACATACCCCAAGATTTTGGGCTTGTTTGAGTTTCCTTAATTTCTCTTGAATCTATTAAGTTTTTTGCCTGAAAATTATTTACCAATGATGCTTTGGTCTTAAAAAGTCGAGTCGTTGGACTTTATGAAATGAATTAATATTCAAACTCAAATATAAGGTGGAGTGTTGAGAATACACCTAAAGATTCAAATAAATCTAAACTTAATGACTTAAAAACTTTTGAATTTAGAGCTAATCACCGTTACATTAATTCTCTTGCAGAATTGAAATGGAAGAAGTTAAAGTTGATCGCGAGTCAAAAGAGAATGCTTTTGAGATTTTTAAAGAGTTCATGGCTAGGTAATTTCGCCTCATTTTTTCCCTTAGTTTTATAAGATAACACCGAACGAAGAGTTTGCTGCCATTTCTCAATTGCTTTTTAAGATTTTTCAGCAAAGCCTTTGGATTGTTTCGGCCCCTGGTTGGTGTGTTAATTGCCACAAGGACAATGAGTGATAGGACCCAAACAATATATCATCAATCTACTGGGATCCTCTTCAAGACAATCAATCAAATTATTGTACTCCAAAATACCACAAATAAATACTAAATAATCATCAAGCAATCAATTAATAATGGATAGCAATAAGCCATAAAATTTTGGAAGACTAAAAACAAAGAGCTCACACACGAATTCGACGTGGAAAACCCTTCCGATGTAAAGAATAAAAACCATGGGACTTGTGAGGAATCTACCCTTGTTAACTTCTCTTATTATGATAAATTTGAGGAAAAAGAATCCAAATCAGTCATACAAATATTCACTACCCACCAATACTTTTACATGTAAGAGATCAACACTTGAGTGATAGAATGAAAAACCAGTCAGTTTTACAGATTCAGTTCAGCAGCGATTACGGACAAACCAGAGTCAAAATGAAACTCTATGTGTTCCCAACAGACTAACCAAATTCTGGCCTTCTGCTTATATCATCATTGTGTGAAATTAACGCTTTAACCCTAAATGCATTCCTCTTTTATTTTCTTTGTTTTGTAGCATTTTTTTTTCGTTTTTCTAAGTTTCTTCTTCTTCATTTTTCCTTTTTTTTTTTACGATTCTTTTTTCCGCTTTTTTTCCCTACATTTCATCTTCCATTTTATTTTTTTTTTGTTCTTTTTTATGCATTATTTTTTTCCCATTTTTTCTATGTTTCTTCTTCTTCTACTACTTTTTTTCTTTTTTTCGTTTCTTTGCATTGAGCATCAAACATGGAGTATGAGCATTAGAACATCGAGCATTGAGCATCAAGCAAATTTCTAAATTGAGCATAGAATGTACAAAATAGACCATAAAGTGTTGAGGATTGAGTAGCATGTAGCTAGTATATAGCATAGAACATATAACATAAAACATAAAACATAGAGCGTAAAGCATTAAGTATCAAGGATCGAGTAGCATGTAGCTAGTATATAATATAGAGCGTAGGGCATCAAGCATCAAGTATAGAAGATCGAGGATCGAGTATCAAATATCAACAAAACTTATAAATCACAATGTACGGATGGTTTTCTAATCGAAGGAGAATGCAAGCAAAATGCTACTTTTCATTCCATTAAAAAAAAAAAAAAAAAACTTTTTTCAGGGCCACGCTTAAAAAAAAAATCATAATCTTCTTTTTCTCTCGCCCTCAATTAGCACCGCCGCCAGTGAGTCGGTCTTCCGGCTGTCGCCCGCCTTCCATCGCCGGCCAATCTCCCGTCTCCGACGGTTGCAGCGACACCGGGGTGTGGGTTTCTATTTCTCTCGCTTTCGTCTTCTCTCTCTCTCTCGGCACTGGCGCTCTCTGTAGGTTACTGCTTGCAGCTGCTACCGCGCCGCCGCCCTTGAACGTCTCCGGTCACATTCGCCGCCGCTTCAAGTGTTGTGCCAAAGTAAGGTTTTGGGCTCGTTCGAGTTTTCTTAGTTGATTTTGAATACCATTAAGTTTTTGGCCTGAAATTTATTTACCCATGATGCTTTGGTCTTAGAAAGTCGAGTCGTTGGACTTTATGAAATGAATTAATATTCAAATCCAAATATAAGGTGGAGTGTTGAGAATACATCTAAAGATTCAGATAAACCTCAACTTAATGACTTAAAACTTTTGGATTTAGAGTGATTTAACATCTCTACATTAATTCTCTTGCAGAATTGAGATGGAAGAAGTTAAATTTGATCTCGACTCAAAAGAGAAGATTTTTGAGATTTTTAAAGAGTTCATGGCTAGGTAATTTAGACCCATTTTTTCACTTAGTTTTATAAGATAACACTGAACGAAGAGTCTGCTGCCATTTCTCAATTGCTTTTAAAGATCTTTCAGGAAAGAAAATTGTCAACTCTGTACTTATTGGTATATTGGCTGGTTTAGAAGATCTTATCTGTAATCAGTTCAGATTACTCAAACTTATGTCATGTTGCTTCACATAATAAGGAACCTCTTGTGCATGACTTAGCTTTGTACAGCCTTTTTCTTATTTTGTTCGACTTGATTGGAATTAAACGTTTAATATCATTAATTTTCTAGTGTTGCAAAGCTTGAGGAATTGGGAACCTTAGGAAGTCAGTTGCTTTCTGGCATTCAGCAAGGGCTTGGTTTGTGTCCTGCATCTGATATAGTTCTTGACATTTCTTCTACTGTTTGGATGAAGTGTTGTGTAGTGATTTGTTTTAACCCTTGCAGAGCTTCTTCGGCGACCTGCGATAAATAGAACATCAAAGTTGATTGAGAATGTCATTGAAACGAACAATACGGAGAGTCTTAGATCATACATTGAGGCTGGATGCATCAATACTCATGATGCCGTGCAAAGTACAAAGAAGTGTATGTTTAACTTTAAGTTTGTTGTAAATTCAATGCTTGTATTGGTGAAGTTGTTGTCTTGTGTTTTACAAATAAGTGAAAGGGTAGTCTCAATTTTCTTCACATTCCTGTCCTTCTGTATCTCAGAATGTGTTATTTCCATTAGATGCATCCATTACTTCGTAATTAAACAATAGCTTAAAGTGATATAGTTTGCTCTTTACTTTTCCTTTTATTTGTCATTGATGCCCCGTTATCTTCCTTATCCATTTTTGTGGTCTAACTACAATTTCTTTTTCACATATGTAGTGCATTCATGTCGGGTTGGACTGGATGATCATTTAAAAAAAGGTAAATAAAAATTCTCTATCAAGGTTGAAACTGTTGCTATCTATTACATTCTGTAACCATATATGTTTTGTAACGATAACTTCACATATTTGTTCTTGATTTCGGTATGCCTTGCACAGCTTTTGTGGAAATTCTTTGGCCCTATGTTCTGTTGCACATTCTTTTCCTCTTTGTTGTTAACGAGACTTATTCTCATAGAAAGATATTTTCTTGTTCGGCATCATGTATGGTAGTACTTTGGGTACATTATCTTTATCTCATATTGATATCTAATTATTCCATGGGAACAAACAGCAAGGAGCATAATTGACAAACTCGAGCGCCTACTCAATGATGTAAATATTGCACTGGAAACTGAAAATCCCCCATGCAGTTCAACAGTGTCAGATGAAGATCTAGAATTCAATGAAGATGAAGCAACTGTTCCTAATAAGGCAAACTGCAACTTCCATTTTCTTTATGTTTTCTGTAAAGCTTTATAATTATTTTTCCTTTAAATTTTTGTATATTGTTACTTGGATGTTGAAATTGGAGTTTTTTGTACGATGACCCTTTCACGGGCACTTTTCTGATTGATGACCCACCCCTACAAACATATGGAATCTAATCTTTGAGAGAGGCATATTGATTCGTTCTATAGATGAAACATTTGTGTGTCTCATTCCTAATAAGGAGAATGCTAGTAGGGTGAAGAAGTTTAGACCCATCAATCTTATCACTAGTGTCTATAAGATTCTGGCTAAGGTTCTTGCTAATCGTCTCAAGAGAGTGCTCTATTCGACTATTGCTAAGTTGTAGGGAGCTTTCTGTAAGGCCACAAATTATCTACACTTACAAAAGAAGGGGTAAAAAGGGAAATGATCTAAATCCAAAGAAGACAAGGAAAAGAATGTGGGAGGAAAAGGAGAGGGGGACCACGAGGTCGTTATAAGGGACAGGGATCGTACGGGAGAAGGCAGGAAGGATGTGCTTGAAAGCTGTGTAGGCTTTGGTGAGGAGAGAAGTGCCCAGCTCTCTCTAAGGTGCTGGGGAGGTCCTTGTTGTATTTCTTCTTTTAGGTCAGCAGACGAGAGATATTTTGGGGAGAGTGTTGGTATAGTTTGGGGAGTGATTGTTAGAGGAGGTTGCGGAATGTTCTTTGAGAGGCCAAAAGAAGAAGTTGATAGATAAATAAAGAGCAAAGGATCTTTGTGTTTCTTCATTATTCTCTTCTCTCTGTTTTTTTTTTTTTTGTGGTGGTTGTTAGTTTTTCTGTGTGCAGGGAACGAGAAGCTTACAAGTGGTATCAGAGTCGCTTCATCCTAGGGCGTACCGCGCGATGGCTCAGAAACAAATAGAAGAAAGGATGGAAAAGAATGAGAGAGAAGTCTCCAAAATGAAGGAAATGTTGCTAGGGCTTTGCAAAAATATAGAGAAGCTGACAGAGGAGATGAGGGAGGTAATGCCGCTCGGAAAGCCGAAGAGTCGGGTGCATCTGATGGTCAAAGGATGAAATGAAGGGAAGGTAGATGAAGCCGATTTAACCCCCAGCAATTGGCAGGGAGGGGGATCCGACAAGGCAAATACAAAAGGTTAGAAACACCTGTTTTCACTGGAGAGAACCCGGAATCGTGGGTGTACAGGGAAGAGCACTACTTCGAAATCCACGAGTTATCCGATCAGGAGAAGGTGAAGGTCGCAGTCATTAGTTTTGGGCCAGAGGAAGTCGATTGGTTCCGATGGAGCCACAACCGGAGACCCATCAATACTTAGGAGGAGCTGAAAAGAAGAATGTTCGAATATTACAAACCCACCGGAGAAGGAAGTTTAGGCGCGAGGTTGCTGAGAATAAAGCAAGATGGCTCATATTCAGACTACGTGAAGAAGTTCGTTACCTATTCGGAACCCCTACCCGATTTGGCCGAAGAAGTTCTCAAAGATGCCTTCATAAATGGGCTGGAACCAATGTTGAGGGCCGAAGTCATTAGTAGAAAGCCGATTACGCTAGAGGAATGTATGCACGTAGCCCAGCTGGTGAGCGACCGGAATGTGGCCCTGAAGTTGGCCTTAGCTGATCTGGGGGTAGTTGGGCCTGGCAAAAAAGAAGTCCACGTGAAGGAGAGACTGACGATGGAAAGGAAGAGCGGGAAAGCCTTGGAAGTGCAGGGGACCAAACGGATCACCTTGCTTGTGAAAAACAACTTCATAAAGAAGGATCCACCCATGAAACGCCTCTCCGATAGTGAGTTCCGAGAACGGTTGGACAAGGGACTCTGCTTCCGGTGTAATGAGAAATATGGACCAGGGCATCGATGCAAGACTAAGGAAAATCGAGAGTTGATGTTGTTTATCACCAATGAAAGAGAAGAGACAACAAGAGAAGAGGAGGAAAGGGAAAAGTTACGGGAAGAAGAAGAGCCGGAAACAGAGGAAACCACCGAAATAGCCTTGAGATCAATGTACGGCCTATACGTCCGAGGTATGACGAAGTTGAAAGGGAAGATGAGGGGGAAAGAAGTAGTGGTGCTAATCGAGGAGCAACACACAATTCCGTGCATCGAAGGTTAGTGGATGAGCTGGAATTACCAATGAATAAGAAGAGTTTCTCAGTGGTGATCGGCAATGGAGCGGCTATAAGAGGGGAGGGAGTATGCAAGGCAACTGAACTGAAGCTCCCCAACCTGAATGTTAAGGCAGATTTCTTGGCGATCGATTTGGGGCAGATGGACGTGGTGTTAGGGATTGCCTGGTTATGCACAACTGGTTTTATGGGAGTCCATTGGCCATCACTGACCATGTCGTTTTTGGCAGGGAATTCGCACGTCATGTTAAAGGGTGATCCATCTCTGACCAAAGCAGAGGTCTCATTCAAGGTGCTAACAAAATCTTGGGAGGAGGAAGACCAGGGATTCCTGGTGGAATTTCAGAACTATGAATGCGCTAGTGAGGAAGGGAATGAGGAAAAGGAAGAAGTCGAAGAGTCCGGGGAACTTCCGGTCATGATTCGAGCCCTACTCGAGCAGAATGTGGATATATTTGAAGAGTTAACAACACTTCCCCCTAAAAGAGCCGTGGACCATCGCATTTTGATGAGTGTTGACCAGAAACCAATCAATGTGAGGCCATACAAGTACGGTCACAACCAAAAAGAAGAGATTGAGAAGTTGGTAGAAGAAATGCTCAAGGCCAGAATTATTCGCCCAAGCCACAGTCCATACTCCAGTCCTGTCCTGTTAGTGAAGAAGAAAGATGGTGGATGGAGATTCTGTGTTGATTATCGGAAGCTAAATCAAGCAACGGTGGCCGACAAGTTCCCTATACCGATAATTGAGGAGTTGTTAGATGAGCTACATGGATCGGCGGTCTATTCCAAGTTGGATTTGAGGTCGGGGTACCATCAGATCAGAATGAATGAGAGGGACATTGAGAAGACAGCCTTCAAGACTCATGAAGGTCACTATGAATTCCTTGTTATGCCGTTCGGACTCACAAATGCACCAGCCACCTTCCAATCATTGATGAACCAGGTTTTTCGACCTTTCCTTCGTAAATTTGTACTAGTTTTCTTTGACGATATATTGGTGTACAGTCCTGACATTTCAACACACGAGACACACTTGGGAGTGGTGTTCAATGTCCTTAGAGACCATAAGTTGTTTGCAAATCAGAAGAAATGTACTTTTTGCCAAACCAGGGTCCAATACCTAGGCCACTGGATATCAGCCGTGGGAGTAGAAGTTGATGATGGGAAGGTCAAAGTCATCAGGGAGTGGCCACAACCGCAAAATGTATCTGAATTAAGGGGATTTCTGGGGCTTACAAGGTACTATAGGCGATTTGTTCAAGGGTATGGAATCATCGCAGCTCCACTTACCAAACTTCTTCAGAAGAACTCGTTCAAATGGAATGAAGAAGCCAATCAGGATTTTGAAAATTTGAAACAAGCCATGGTGACAGCCCCGATCCTAGCTCTTCCGGACTTCTCCAAAGGCTTGATAGAAACAGACGCATCAAGAACTGGTTTAGGGGTTGTCTTATCACAGGACTCGAAGCCTATAGCCTACTTCAGTCAAAAACTTTCGACTAGAGCCTAAGGAAAGTCCATCTATGAGAAAGAGCTTATGGCAGTTGTCCTAGCAGTGCAGAAATGGAGACATTACTTGTTGGGAAGCAAATTCACAGTAATTTCAGACCAAAAGGCATCAAAGTTCTTGATCGAGCAACGAGAAGTGCAGCCCCAATTCCAACGGTGTCTAACCAAGCTGCTTGGATACGACTTTGAGATCTTATACTAGCCGGGGTTACAAAACAAAGCGGCAGACGCCTTGTCAAGGGTGCCAGCTCAAGTGGAGTTAAGTGTTTTATCAGCTCCAACCATCATAGACATTGAAGTGGTATTGAAGGAGGTGGAGGAAGATGAGGAACTCCAGAAGATCATCACCATACTGAAGGACAATCTCGAGGGGAAGTCAAAGTATAAATGGCAACATGATAGATTAACCTATAAGGATAGATTGGTGCTCTCTCGAAGGTCTAGTCTAATTCCCTCACTACTTCACACATTCCATGACTTAATGCTAGGAGGGCATTCCGGTTTCCTGAGGACCTACAAAAGAATGAGTGGAGAACTATATTGGCAAGGGATGAAATCTGATGTGAAGAGATATGTAGAAGGTTGCGAAATATGCCAAAGAAACAAATATGAGACTCTAACACCAGCAGGTTTGCTACAGTCCCCTTCCTATTCCCTACTTGATTTTGGAGGATTGGAGCATGGATTTCATGGAGGGGTTACCAAAGGCCGAAGGTTTTGATGTCATAATGGTAGTAGTGGACCACTTGAGCAAGTATGCACATTTCACACCTTTCAAACATCCCTTCTCGGCCAAGCAAGTAGCTGATATATTTATTCAAGAAGTAGTGCGACACCATGGAGTTCCTTTTATCCATTTTGATGGACAGAGATAAAATCTTCTTGAGTAACTTCTGGAAGGAGATGTTTACTACTATGGGGACTAAATTGAAAAGGAGTACGTCATTCCATCCTCAAACGGACGGACAAACGGAGAGGGTGAACCGCTGCTTGGAGATCTACTTACGCTGCTTTTGTAATGAACAGCCAAGGAAATGGAACAAATGGATAGCGTGGGCTGAATTGTGATACAATACGACCTTCCATGTCTCGATCAAGACAACCCCATATCAGGGAGTCTACAGTAGGCCTCCACCACCTCTAATCACGTATGGAGATAGGAAACCTTTAACAATGCGGTGGAGCAACAATTACAAGAACGTGATTTGGCTCTCAGTGCATTAAAGGAGAATTTGGCCATTGCTCAAAACCGGATGAAAAAGCAGGCTGATAAACATAGAAGAGAACTGAGTTTTGAAGTTGGAGAAGAAGTTTACTTGAAATTAAGGCCCTATAGATAGAAATCATTGGCGAGAAGGAGTGAGAAGCTAGCACCGAGGTTCTATGGTCCTTACAGAGTAATTGAACGAGTGGGGGAAGTTGCATATAGACTAGCCTTGCCAGCCGAAGCTGAAATACACAACATGTTCCATATATCGCAGCTTAAGAAGAAACTAGGACAAGGCCATCAGATACAACGACATCCACCCATGTTGACCGAGAAGTTTGAGCTGCAAACGACCCCGGAGACTGTACTTGGAGTGAGATGGAATGGCGATCTTGCAACAAATGAGTGGCTGGTCAAATGGAAGGGAATGTCGGATAATGAAGCAGCCTGGGAAGATGTTCGGGCCATGAACCAACAGTTTCCACGTTTCAACCTTGAGGACAAAGTTCTTTTCGAGAAGGGAGGTATTGTAAGGCCACAAATTATCTACACTTACAAAAGAAGGGGTAAAAAGAGAAATGATCTAATATCCAAAGAAGACAAGGAAAAGAATGTGGGAGGAAAAGGAGAGGGGGACCACGAGGTCGTTATAAGGGACAGGGATCGTACGGGAGAAGGCAGGAAGGATTTGCTGAAAGCTGTGTAGGCTTTGGTGAGGAGAGAAGTGTCCAGCTCTCTCTAAGGTGTTGGGGAGGTCCTTGTTGTCTTTCTTCTTTTAGTTCAGCAGACGAGAGATATTTTGGGGAGAGTGTTGGTGTATTTTGGGGAGTGATTGTAGAGGGAGGCTGCGGAATGTTCTTGAGAGGCCAAAAGAAGAAGTTGATAGATAAATAAAGAGCAAAGGATCTTTGTGTTCTTCATTATTCTCTTTTCTCTCTGTTTTTTTGTGTGGTGGTTGTTAGTTTTTCTGTGTGTAGGGAACGAGAAGCTTACACTTTCTTAGCTGGGAGGCGGATCCTTGATCAGGCTCTTATAGCCAACAAAGCCGTTGAGGACTATAGAGCTAGAAAGTAGGAGTCATCCTCAAACTTGACTTCGAGAAGGGCTACGATCATGTTGATTGGGACTTTTAGGATGAGGTGATGGAGAAGAAAGATTTTGGGTATAAATGGAGAATGTGGATGCGGGGTTGTATTAGAAATGTGCATTATTCTATCCTCATTAATGGAACTCCTAAGGGATCAATTAAGACATCTAGAGGTTTAAGACAAGGGGACCCTCTGTCTCCCTTCTTGTTCTTAATTGTCATGGATGTCTTAAGTCTTCTAATCTTAAGGGGTGTGCAAGGAAATATCATTGACCCTTTCAAGGTTGGTTATGACGAGGTTGCCTTGTCTCATCTGCAGTTTGTTGATGATACGATGTTGTTTTGTTCTGATAACGAGGATTCCTTCCTAGTCCTTAGTCAATATGGTGGGTTTTTTCGAGGCTATGTCCGGCTTTAAAATTAAGGAAAGTAAGTGCCAAATCTTGGGTATTAATTGCAACCAGGATAAACTTGGAAGGTGGACAAATGTGATCGATTGCGAGGTTGGGACCCTTCCTGTCTTTTATTTTGGCCTTCCCTGGGGGGGGGGGGGTAATCCAAGGGCTTTGTCTTTTTGGAATTGCATTTCTGAGAAAATTTATAAAAGGTTAGCCTCTTGGAAGAAAGGTTTCTTTTCCAAGGCTCGCAGACTAACTCTTGATCAAATATGTGCTGAGTGACATTCCTGTTTACTACTTTTCTCTGTTTCGAGCTCCCAGTTTGGTTTGCAAAAGCCTGGAAAAGTACATCAGAGACTTTCTATGGGATGGGGTGGATGAAGGAAAGGGTTCTCATTTGGTTAGCTAGGAGGTGGTTGGGCGATTTATGAATAAGGTTGGGTTGGAGATTAGTAATTTAAGTCTTCGAAACAAAGATTTGTTGGTTAAGTGGCTTCGGCGTTTTTCCCTTGAGCCCGAATGATTGTGGCGTAAGATTATTGTGAGTAAGCATGGCACTCATCCCTTTGAGTGGGTGGAGAAGGGGGTCAAAGGCATACACCGAAATCCTTGGAAAGATATTTCTTTTGAGCTTCTCTCTTATTCTTATTTCGTCCGTTGCATTGTAGGGGATGGTAAGGACACTTACTTTCGTGAAGATCAGTAGGTGGGGGTTAGTCCCCTTTGTTCCCTATTTCCTTATCTTTATCAATTGTCTTCCTTTAAAAATCGTACAATCCTTGACTTTTTGGTTTGGTCGGGGAGCTTTGTGTCTTTTTTTTCAAGTTTCTTCGTCATTTATCCAATAAGGAGATGACGGAGGTTGCCTCTCTCCTGGCTTTGTTGGAAGAATGTAATTTTAGGGAGGGGAGAATGGATGTTTAGGTCTGGAGTCCGAATCCTATCAATGGATTTTCTTGCAAGTCCTACTTTAGATTGTTGTTGGGTCCCTCTCCTATTCATAAGTCGGTCTTTGATATGGTTTGGAGGATTAAGATACCAAAGAAAATCAAGTTCCTTATATGACAAGTTTTACTTGGTCCAATGAACACTTTGGATCAGTTGGCTAGGAAGATAGCCTCGTTTATGGGCCTTTTTTGTTGTAACTTTTGTCATAAGGTGGAGGAAGACTTGAATCACCTTCTTTAGGGCAGTTAGTTTACTAGGTCTGTGTGGATTTGCTTTTTGCAAGAGTTTGATGTTCTGATAGCTGGCCGGAGGGATGTTAGTGCGGCGATCAAAGAAAGGCTGTTTTTTGTGATTTGCTAGGGTATGTGCTTTATTGTGGGATGTTCAGGGAGAGAGATAGGGTGTTTAGAGGTTTGGAAAGTGACCCTAGTGAGGTTTGGTCCTTAGTGAGGTTTCATGTTTCGCTCTGGACTTTAGTTTCAAAGTTTTTTTGTAATTATTCCTTGGTAACATCTTACTTAGTTGTCATATAGTACTAGAAATTTTCTCAATCCTCATACCACTCAAGTTGAAAGGGGTGCTTTTGTGGGCTTATTTTTTTGGATGCCCTAACAGCAATTTATATATAACCGCGTTAGGGATGGTTATATGTATCCCTAATGCAATGACCATGTGTATCACAATGTTCATTTTCCTCGCACTTTGTTGTGTTTTCCCCATGAATTGCGGTTGAGTGGAGAAAGATGAAGATCACAATAGACATGATTATCACGTTAGGGCTATGATAACATGGTCATCCCTAATGCGATACGTTATAAAATGTCATCGCGTTAGGGCTACAATAAACATTGTCATCTCTAACGTGATACATTATAAAATGTAGACATGGTCATCCTTAACGTGATACATTATAAAATGTGGTAACGCAAGCATAAGGTTAAATTTCATTTGTTTGTGGGATTGGGTCGTTAATCATTTAGGGGGCTAAGAAAGAGTCATCTATATAAAAATCTCTTAAAATTGTCGTCGGATCATTTACTGTTTGATCAATTTCTGCCTTTTCTTATCCAGAAACCTGATGCGAATGAATATGCTTTATTGATGGGGATCATCAAAGTTATGGTCAAGAAAAACCACAGAATGCAGGTAACTTCCATTTTTGTTATTTTCCAAGTGAACATACAATGCACATGGCATGGTGGCTAGAGCGCACGTTTAGTCATAGTGTTGGAGTTCGATCCTGCAGTTTGCAGTTTGTAATTAACTAATAGGCAATGGTATCGTTTTTATTTTTTTGTTACAACTGTATATTGGAGCTGTACTCCTTGGATTTATGATCCCTCCCCCCCTCCCCACCCCCCCTTTCTTCCAGATTATCGAAACTGTAAATTGTTGCAGGAGAAGATTATTTCAGGTTTAAGTCTCAAATCATCCTCTGGGGAACTCGAAACATATTGCTTAATGTGGTCCTTACAACCGTATATAGACGATGAAATTATGCATCAAGCATGGAAGCTTGTTTGATGACTGGTAACAACTTTGACTCTGAATGAATTTGTCTATAAGATGTTCATAAGTTGCTGCAGTTAATGAGTTAAGCCAATGTCTGATAGTTGGAGTTGGAGTTTTCTCTTGGATCAATATCATCTTCCAGGGGCATTAAAGGCTTTAAGTTGAACTGTTCGGTTCATCTGTGAACATTTTTTTTAGATTAAATGGTTATTTTTTAGTTTCTCCAATTTTGCATTAGTGAATATCCAATGTAAACAAGTATGTAAAGTTCAATGTTGTATTTTTGAAGCCATGTCAAATGTTGTTAATTAATGAGAAATGAATAGCAATGTTTAGTCCATTCAAACAGACAGCCTTGCAAACCTTGGGGAGAATCATGTTAAATCATTTTAATTTTCAATTATTTTATTTTTTAAAAAAAATTAAATGTTTCAGATTATTTGTCATCTAATTCAATGATTTTGCCTAAGTAGTTAAATGAAGAAAAATCGTCGTACATACTCTTCTCATTCATTTTGTGATGCCATTAAATGGTTTATTTATTTATTATTCATTTATTGAGTGAATTCAACATAATTTTTAAATGCTACTTTTGTGCCAAGTAATAAATGGAAGTAGTAAGAAAAATTTTTTACATTATTTTAATACTAAAAAATTTTCAATCGTGATGCCACTCATGTCAACACTTGGGCATTTGGTGTGTAGAGTAGAGTAGAGTTGATAATTATTATTTAAGAAGTTAGAGTATTGTATGGGATGCTAAGTTGAGTCAAGTAAAAAGATCTGTGTTTGGGAGTGTACAATTTAGTTAGAGTTGAGATATCTAGTGCAATTTTTCAAAATGAAATTGATTTGGTCTTGGACTTTTTTTTTTTTTTAAATTTCTAATTACGCACATTTTCCTAAAATTTTCTTTTTCTAAAATAATTTATAATTACACACATTTTCCCAAACAAATGAATACTTTTTACAACTACTTGGCCCTTAATCATGAACGTTAAAAGAAGCTTAAAAACTGGATGATTTTTTGTTTTTCCTTCTTAATATATTTTTACCACATAATTTGAACACTCGATTATATTGCATAACAATTTTATCTACATCGTCAAAGACATATCATATTCCAATAAAATGTACGTTTTCTCAAGTCCATAACCCTCAATGTTTAGCCTTCAATTAATTTTAACTCAATCATAAATGTTAATTTTAAAAATTAAAAAAAAACATACAAAACAAAATCAATTTTTATCTTCTTTTTTTCTTTTTTTCTTTTTTTTTTTTGTACATTTATGAAATATGAATTTCAATTTTATGGTTAATGATTTTTTTGTCATTTTTGTGCAAATATTTTATTTTTTACATTTTACACTAATGCAACTTTATTTTTGTGCAAACTCGTTTTTGCTAAACAAATTCAAACATTTTTTATGGTTAAGTCTAATTTGTCACTTACAAATGAAACAACGATATCTACAAAAATGTCCATGTACATGTTAAAAAGATCCATAGCAATGAATAACATACATCACAAATTGTTCTCCAACAATTAAACAAAATTTAGACTATAGAAAGTAGACTCTGAACTTAAAATTAATGAACCTCGAACTAATTATTAGAGAAATTGTGCAATTAGCTTGAGCCCTACAAGTAAGATAACAAACTATAGTTAGATTAGAATGAAGCTAAAAATGCAAATAAAATTGAAACCAAACATACTACAACACACATTCAAATGTCCAGAATGAATAAGATTGAAACACCAAAACTAAATGGAGGCAGAGCAAAGATGTGATTTAAGAAAATGTGTATGGAACCACATCAATGCAAGAACTAACTTATTATAAAAGAAAGAAAAGAAGAATACATTTTCAGTACCATCTTTCTTTTAGTAACCACTCTTATATGAATGTAAAAAATGAAAGTGAGAAGTGGAAAATAATAAAGTTACAAAATGATAACACAGTTTTTCTTTTAGTAACTATCCTTCTATATATAAGTATTGCATTTAATGTAGACAAAATACTATTGTTTATATAACCAACAACCATACAATATACTTTAATGGTCGTAGAACATATTAGTTGAACATACACAAAAAATAGAGTTGTCATTAAAGATCTATTTATATGTTCACAAAAATTAGGGTTGTCATTAAGGGTCTCCGATAGAGATGGTCATCGTTGAAGTTGGTCGCCTAAGGTGAATATTAGTGTTGGTTGTCAAAGGTGGTTGTCACCAAAGTTGATCATCAAAGGTAGTTTTCGTCGGAGTTGCGAAGGTGGTTTCCAGAGCCCGCAGTTGGTCGTCAGAAGTGGTTGTCAGATCCCAGAGTTAGTCGTCGCAGTTGACTGTGTGAAGGTAGTTATCAAAGTATGTTGTCGGAGTTGTTTGTGCGAAGGTGGTCGCCGAAATTGTCATCGGAAGTGGTTGTCGAAGTCCAGAGTTAGATCGTCAAAGTTGTGACCGAAGGTGGCAACCACTAACGATCTATGAAGCATAGACACAGATACGGCTACACGATACAGATACGATCGGATACGGCGATTCACCAATTTCTAAAAAACTAAGATACGAATACGTCTAAGGATGCGTCATTTTTTTTATATATTTTTTAAATATATATATTTCTAAAAAATGAGGATACTAATACGTTGAAGATACATTTTTTTTCTTTAAAAAATCTAGGATATAGATAAATTTAACATACAAGTTAATAACAATAACATAAAATAGAATACAAACACTGAAATACAATACAAAAAAAGCAACATCTAAGATGTTGAAGTACAATAGTTAATAAAGTGCAATAGAAAAGTGACTCATATTGCAAAGAAGAAGAAGAAGAAGATTAGAGAGAGAAGTATGAAGATAAACGAATAACTTATTGTTGAAGATATCCATATGGTTTATATTTTGGTGGACTTTGTGGGGATTCAAATGTGAAGATGGAGATTATATGATTCTAATCTAGGGTTTAGTCCGTTATTTATTATTATTTTTTTTAGTTTTGGACTCAAGTAGTGAGCTTTTTAAATAAGTTGCCTAATTTTAGATTGGGAAAGATTAGATGAGTTACTTGTATTTTTTTTTCTTTTAAAAAAAAGTACGCATAAAAATAGATACATCGCATGTCAGATACGTATCTGGAAAGTATCTGTATCTGATACGTGTCTGATTCTTTGCCTCACATGAAGTATCTGTATTTCATAGTTGACAATGGTCGATGGGTGGAGCCATTGAAAATATTTGAGGGAAGGAGAAAGTTGGTTTGAGTTAGAAGGAGAGTTAGGACAAGTTGGAGTAAGTTAAGGTGAGTTGGTAAAAAGATTAATTCAACTCTATCAACACTTAAAGTTGGTGGGCACAAACATTGAATTGACAATTTTTATCAACTCAATTCATATTGGTAAGCCAAACACTAGAGTCCAATCGGTGAGTTTAAAGTTAAGTCAAAGATCATTTATCATTTATCATTTAAGATCGTTTGGCAAAAGACCAAGTGTATCTTGTTTAAAAAACATAAGATTGTTTATTTATTACATAAAATAATGTATTTTTAATTTTTTGCTTTCATAACTTTTCAAAAATATCCAACGTCATCGATATTTTCATCAACATTTTTGTAAAATTCAAAATTTGAAATCTTGTCATTTTCGTTGACATTGATATTGTGAACCTTGTATACATAACCATATATAAATGAGTATACGTAGAATTATATGAGAAGAAAATTAAAAGCCCTCTCGTCACACACTCTATATTCCTCCACCTCTTCTTCCCTCTCATACGCACCCCACCTCCTAAAATTTCATCGTCGCCGCCCTCCTCCATAATGTACCAACGGCATATTCGCGTTATTGCTGTTCGTGGAGCATTGCTGCAAGGAAGAAGCTCAAACCACCATTTAGAGACGGATCACCGGAGGAGAGCTGCATCACTGCTGGACAAATACATCACCAGATCTGCGCACAGTTGACCAAAAAATGTAAACAAAATGGAGGGAATTGCGGGAGGAAGAATGAGATGAAGAGAAGGAATGGATTGTTGTAAACAGTAAACACGAGAGAGAGATAAAAAAACGAGAAAAGTTAGGATTTTTTTCCATTTGTGATTTTCGTTTTTCTATTTTTAAAGAACTGGTATTGAGACATAACTTTTGTGAGAAAAAAAACTAGCCCATTCGTCTATTTGTAAGTTAAATTACCACTAAACTCAACGGATGAGTTATAACAAATACAATATTTTGTCAACACTTTACCAAAGTTTGTCAGGATGAATTCACTAATCGCCACTTATTGTACTCGTCCATCCTGATCATAAAAGAACTTGAACTTGGCGAACCCCCACCACCATAAGCCTTCAGGATTAAAATGCTAAGAAACTCAGTAACTGGCTAACTGAACCTCAATAACTTCATTACAACGAACTAACAGGTCAAGCAACACTCACTTTGGAGACCTCAGATGTGTCGGTAGCACCATCCGTAGTCCTCAAACACATTTTAAGATTGTTTCGTTGCATGTATATGACAGCTCCTATAGGCCTGAAGCACTAAATAATTTGTGATTTTGAGATAGAAATAACTAAAAAGAGAATCAAGCTAACAAAGAAGCATGGACACTTTAGTTTGGCTAGCGTGTCTGTCCATATCCAATACATGGGTGGACTTGTTGGATACGTACCAAACACTTGTTGGCACAATAGATATGTGTCAATACTAGTAGACACTAGTTGCACAAAGTCAATCTAGATCAAACATTTGTTAGACACATATTGAACACTTCGTTAAGTATACTAAATAAACACACAATAATATAGGACAAAAGAAAGTTTGAAATCTAAATGCATCAAACCCATTATTTTAAGCTTGTATAAAAAATTAAAATATTTCAATATACGTGTCCTTATTGTGCTTTTTAAGTTGATGTGCGGAGAGACTATACCGTGTCGTATCCGTATTCACACTCCTTCACGAGCTATGAAGGAGCTATGAATAAATGTTGTAAATACCACAACCCTTTGGCTTAAGGTTGGAGGATATGCAGGGTAGGTGATTTGTATTTTTTGTTCTCCTCTTTGGAGAAGTTGAGTTCTTTAGGGTATGTTTGGTAGGCAACTCAGGTTCTATTTTATATTTTCAGATTCATTGAATTCATCGAATATGTGTTTGGTAAACAATCTAAATTTTGTTTTCGAAAACTGTTTTCATATTCTGTGATCCAAACAGTACAAATTCATAAAAGAATATTTTTATATTTTCATTGTAATCAAATTTTGAATATGAAATTTTAAAGTGTAGAATTATTTTAAAAAAATATAAAAACATTAACAAATACAATATTTCATATTATAAACTCAACCATTTTTCTTAAATTAAAATATTTAGTATATTATATGATATTATAAAATAATAATTATATACAAATTTTTTAACATAAAATAAGTTCATAAATTAATTAATTATAGTGTATATTCAATATAATATTTAGTGAGTAACTATAATTAGTCTTATGATTTATAAATATATTATCAAACATATTTTGAAATTTAAATTCCGAATCTGCTATCAAATACATATGTAAAAACATAAAATACAACCTTGTTTTTATTGCATTCTTTGTTTTCAAATTTTCATTTTCAGATTGCCTACCAAACAGGCCCTTAGCATCTTCGCTATACTCTAGAAAATTTGATGACTCATTTTTAGAGGTACTGAAAAGTCTACAACTCTTCAAAGGAGGTGAATTTCAACCTCTCAAAGGGGCTTCCTCATCTTTGAGGGGATGTTTAGTCCACGGAATTGGAGTTAGGGGAGTACAACTACACTCGTTGTTTGGTTCCGGAGTTCATGGCCCCACGACTAAAAATCATTAATTTTATGTTTTATCAACTCCTAACACTATGGGCCCAAAACTTCACAACTCTCCAGATTTCACAACTTCACTCCTTATCCCAAACACCCCCTAAAGTTTTATAATTATCTTTAATTTTGGATTCTCAACAATTAAAGCAATTAAATCTCTTTGAAGTTGGCTGTTGTTTGGTTTTATGATATGATATCTTAATTCTTACTAGAATAACAATCAGCAGAAAGAGACCTTGTATAGAATTTAATTTACACAAGGACTTTAAGGCTATTGTCTCCGATATCAACTTATTTCCCACCTGAAAGATAACCGGGTATGTTTGACAAAGGAAGACCATTCTCATATTCTCAAGTAACTATAGGACTTATGCAAAAGTACCAGAGATAAAGACCAACGTCAGTTTTCCTTTCTTATAGTAGTGATTCTAATAATCCGATTATACATGGATCTTGGATGTTCTACGTATTCGAGGACAAATATCATCTAGTTATGTGGTTTCAACCTTAGGAAATATTCATCGAGTTTCCTAACATTTAAGATAACTACAGTAAATCATTGACCGGGTTGGAGACAACCAGGAAATAATAACTTCATACGTGGTGAGACCAACCTTGAGTCTCTAATCTCCGAAAGGTCAATGGTCAATCCACAAACAATTTTCACCATAATTACCCAGATAGGTTAACAGTAGACACCAGAAGAAAACGGCCCCGAGAAACTCTTATACAACATATTCAGGGAAAAGCTTCACGATTTACCTCAATCCAGCTGCAACACTTCTCATACTCAGCTGCTTCCCAATTTCATCGCTCAAGTTGGAATTCCCATCTGCTCTTACTGCCTACGCACAGATATTCAAATCCTTGGAGATAAGCATAACAAGTTCAAGCAAAATGCAAAAATTACGAAAAATGACATGAAACTAATATCCATCTATGTTCAGCATATAAAAAGTTTTTTGTTGGAAGGCCAAATTGAAAGATGGAGAAAAAGGTCTATGCCAGCCCTGAAAATATTTGCAACAAATCAGTTCTAAACACATGAAGACATGTTCTTACCAGACACTCGCCATAAAGTCCCCTCCCCAAACGAATTTTAAAAGACTTGTCTAGATATTTATTAGCGGCATTTTCACGAGAAGCAATGAAGTCAGTTCCCTTAGCAATCAATTCCAAAGAATTCATCTCCAGCAACTGCAAGAATGTGATACACAGTTCATTATATGTCTAATATTTTTAAGTGAAAACTATAACTTGAAGACATAAAAGAGATGTCAGCAGCAGAGTTATTTTTTATGATATGTAATGTCAAACTAATACACAGAAGTAGCGTTGCCTGAAATAAAAGACATGAAAACCATTTCTCAAAAATTTGAAGCCCGAGATATAAGAGTGCAGATGCTAAATACTTAGGTTCAATGAAAACTTTCATATCTTTTTTTTTTTATTTTTATTTTTATAAGCAACAACTTTCATTGAAAAAAGATGAAAGAAAATTTTCATATCTTATCGATATTGTAGCTCAAACTGAATCCCCATATTTAGCCTGGACCTCGATATTAGCTGGAGACCCTTCTTTTAGCCAGACTCCTTTTTGTGGGATAGTTCTTTTTTTAAAAAAAAAATAAAATAATGCCCATATATTCTTTCATGTTTATCTCAATGAAAGTTGTTTTTATCCCCAAAAAGGTTATTTTAGTCATGCTATGATGCTACTATACATACTATGATACTACATTTAAACTTTTGATAGGCAAATGGTCACTTATACGTCCCTTATCCAAGGAAAGGATAGAGCAGTAAAGAAACACGTTTGGATTTGAATAAGGAACAGCTTTGCAACGTGAAGAATGGCAGGAAAACAGATTCCAAAACTTCCTATAGAACAGCTATGGAAGCTTAGTTGCAGTTTGTAAATAGTTAATGAAACAAACAACTTTAGCACTACACTGCACTAGAGTATCGAGATAAAAATCAAACAGATAGACTAGCCCAAACCTGTTCATACATGTATGGATTAGTGATACAGTTCAATTTTGATCGCCACTCACTGATCCCAATGTTAAATGCCCTAATATCAGGTAAGCTCCACCTTCGAAGATCCCCATCCTCAATGTACTTAAGAACCATTTCAATTCGACTTCTATCTTTTAATTCTAAAAGGTCCTCCTGATCATGAAAAGAGCAGAACAAAACAGTGAGCCAGCCAACATACAGAAGCAGATGAGCTAATGGCATATGAATACAAGTCCATTTTCACTTACACAAGAAATTTCCATATCCACAAGTCTAGAGGAGAAATATTCATACACAGCTATGGAGCTACTCTTTTCAAGATTTACACGAACTGACAGATTCTTAGGGCGATCTTCCGTGGGGATAATATGTCGAAGTGATGATTTCCGATGATCGAAACATAGAACCCTAGTTCAATTAACAAAATCAAGATTTCTTAACAAACCAGAATTGGTTTCAAAACATAATTACAAGGGATGGGGGCAAAGAACTTAAAGCGGATCACTGATTAGCAGAACAAAATCAACTTACTCACATGTGGGTCGACGTGAAACGGCGGCTGCAAATCCTTTCGGACCCAAGAAGTCAAGAAAATAGCACCGCTCAAGCCCTTCCACATATAAATCCTCAATCCTGAAGAACAGAAATTCAAAAGGTAAAGGGAAAATTACTGAATGGCAGCATTGGAGACAGGGAGTTGGTGGTGAAATAAGTGAAGCGCTAAGATAAAAGCGATGGAACCTGAGAGGAGCAACAGAAGAGAAAGGGAGAATGAGGCAAGGGAGACGAAGGCGAGTATGAAACAAGTGTGCGAAGAGGGCTGAGAAAGCTCCAGAAAAAGAGGGATAGTTGTAAAGCACAACATTGGGAACTCTCTCTTCTGCAGCTTTGGCTATGGCTTCCAATGCCGCATCAGAACGGAAGCTTCGAACCCTTGAAAATGGCGGGAATCGGGAAGCTGTCCTTCCCCATAGTCGGAGAAGCAGAGGACCCATTGAAGCGCTTGGAAAATTTTTAAGATCAAACTTTAAAGATCTGTTTCCCACTTTGTTCATTCTTTATTCACAGGTCATCTCCATTGATCCTTTCTTTCGACTCAAGCTCAAAGATAACCTACTCAACCAAAATGAAGAATCAATTCCTTTGAATCTGAAAAGATTTAAAGAAAATTGTTGAGATTGAGCACCAACACCAACTACTCCAAAGAACCCACTTTTTGCAACGGTTGTGCATGGTTTGGTTCGATCCGATTTTGGACAAAATCAATAACCAAACCGAGGTGCTCGATTTATAAGAGGGAAGAAACATGAAAAATCGATATTACTCGGTTTCGATTTATGAACCGAACCAATATGCTTTGGTTCAGATCAATTCAATTTGGTTATTAATCAATTTTCTTTTTAAAAAAAATTTAAAAAATTGCTCCCTCATTTAGCTATAGTAAAGAAAAATAATAAAACCTTAGAAACAAAATCTTTTGTTTATTCATCTCGAAGCGGTGGCAAAAATTGAAATTGAGCTTAAAGATGAAGACTTGAAAAGAGGCTAAAGAGAAGCTGAAGATGAAGACATGTGTCGTGTGCGTACATCGAAGATGAAGGCCGGTTCGGAGACTTAAAGATGAACACTTGAAGAGAAGTTGAAGATGAAGAATGACTATTGAGACCGTGAGAGGCAAAGAGAGGCGGCATTGAACACAAAGATGAAGATTGCTAAAAGAAAAGACAGAAGAGAGGCGAGGAATGAAGATGTGGATCGAGAGAGGATAATGGAAATGGCAGGCGATGTGCGACTGGGGAGGGTGAAGCGTGCATGCGACTGCTTCTTTAGTTTTAGGGTTTTGTTTTTTTTCATTTTGTATTCTTTTACTTTTTGGAATTGGGTTAAGGGCTTAGGACTTTTCAAACTAAAAGGAATCAGTGGATTGGGTTGAGCTCATACAATCAGAAAAATACATAAAAATATAATAAAAGTTAGTTCGGTTCGGTTCTACAAGTTTTTTAAAACTCTTGAACCGAAAACCAAATAGAATTGGTCGGTTCTCTCTGCTAGTGAATTGGTGGTCCCAATTAGTTCAGTTCAGTCCAGTCTGATTCATCGGTTCTGTCTAATTTTTGCATACCCCTACTTTTTGCCACACAATGCATGACATGGATATGGACCAACACCTCGAAATCCAGCATTCATGGAAGTCTTGATGAGTAAAAAGCTTGGAATGTGAATAGGGTTTACACAAAATATTGAGGTCTTTGATTTTATGAAAGTATGATAAAAATATCGAAAATTTAAAAAATTTATAGAAATTGTTATAATTAATTAATGAAACTTAGATTATGACTCCACTAGACTATTGATAACTTGTGGAAATACAAGTTATTTGTAGCCGTTTATTTAGAATAATTAAGGAAAATGAGAAGAAAATGCATTAACTTGAGATGAATTCACAAGAATTATCTAAGCTACATGATCACATGTTTACAAAAGCCAATATCTTGAAATTTATAAATTTTGGCATCTTTGAATGCAGGATTTAGTTGAAAGAAGCAAATATTCTTGAGGATTGAAAGTTGTAGCCTTGATCGTAGAAAATGAAGAAAGGCGATACAAACTTGCGCACGTAGAAGCTCCATAGCCTGTAGTAGCTCAAGAACAAAAAAAAAAAAAAACTTTACAAGAGATTGGCAAAAGCTCTATAAAAAATTCATCCATCTTCAACCTCTCGATTTTACTCTAAAGATTCTAAATGAGAGCTTAGTCTCTTCCTTAAAAATTGAGAGAGCTCATCCTCCATCCCAATAGCAATCACCTTGAGCAGATAGCATCAAAGCCAAAGGAAGTAAGAGATTGCAATCGGTAGCTTGACATTTCTTCCTTCCACTTTTACTTTTGTCTTTCATTTCATGTTTGTATTAAGAATCACGTGTTTGAGAAGTCTGATATTTTTAATATGAATGTGAATACCACTCATTTCCTCTCATCAACATTCGTTATCTCTTTCATCATGTGTAACTAAATTTTCAATGAGTTGAGAAGATAAACCAACATTTCCAAAAGCATGCATACGAAGAAGTATATCTTATTTAGTTTGTGTTTAATTCAGTGCCTAATCCAGTGAGAATTTGTTTAGGTAAAATGTAGTCAACTACTCGAGAGAGTAACTTAGACTTGGAAAGAATTAGCTTTAGAGTAAAGTTATATCTTTTGTGTGAAATCAACTTAGCATGCATTATGGAATTAGAGTAAATGTGGCATTCAACACCGAGAGGTAGACTCATTGTAAGAAGTTAAAACATGAACGCCTACTTATGCATTACTCAAGGAAATGTTAGTGAATTTTCTTGACTCTATTTCATCAATTATTTTTTCTTCACTTTCATTGTCAACTGCTCTTAGTGATTGTCTAAACCACTGGATCCATACACTTCACCATGTACCACCTCGTATTCATCGCCTCACCATCACCACCTTTGTAGTCATTAGATTGTACTTAGTTAAATCACATACACAAATATTGCATATAATTCACACTTCACCGCAAAAGATCATTAAAGCATTCAAGACACTCACGTTACTAAGTCACTGTGTTCGACCCTGGACTTATCAAGAAATCTTGTTGGGATTTATACTTGGATTCAAACAAGGAAAGCTTGTGTTGCATTGTTATATTTACTACATACATCATCTATACATGAATTAAGGCTATAGAGGACATATTCTCTCATTCTTTGAACTACAGGATAGCTCATCGCCTCGAATTTACAAGAGAATACACGAACATAATCAAAATCAATCTACATCAAAAAAAGCAAACAAACAAGCTAACAAGTTTTTGGTGTCGTTGACGGGGACTTAGAGATTAATTGGCTATTTGATTTTTTTTTTTTTTTGTTCTTTTGTTCGGCTCCAATTTCAGGTGTATTTTGTACTTACTCGAAGAGTAGCACAAATAGTATATGCGTAAAGGTGACCAGCCTGACTTGTATTTGACCCTGAGATTGAGCTTGCATTTCGGAGAAGGAATAGAGCAAACAGAAGAAGGAGGTTGAGGAATCCAGACATGAGAGATAATCTCAACAATTTCAACGAGGATAATTAGAATCCCAACGATTCAATTTTGGCACCCTTGCATAATGCGGCCAATAATGCCAACAATAATGTTGTGGCCCCAGTTCACCAAATACTCCTAGCCCATGATCACAACAGACCCATAAGGGAGTACGCTTCACCAAACTTGTACGACTTTTCTCCAGGAATTATGCGGTCAACTTTTGAAGGAGCAAGATTCAAAATGAAGTCGGTAATACTTCAAATTATCCAAACTGTTGATTAGTTTGGAGGATGTTCTAAAAAAAGGCCCTCATGCACATTTGGAGAGCTTTTTGGAAATTTGTAATACATTCATCATCCCAAACATCACTCCTGAGAAAATATGATTGCCACTCTTCTCCTTCTCCCTAAAAGAAGAGGCTAGATGATTGGCCTACTCTCTAGAACCTGGTGAAACAACCACATGGGAATAGATGGTGGAGAAGTTTATGAATCCCCTAAAGAGAATGCTAAACGGCGAAGGCACATTACAAAATTTGAGCAAAGAGATCAAGAAACTCTCAGTGACACATGAAACAGATTCAAGAAGTTGGTAAGGAATTGCCCGCATAATGGCATTCCTGATTCATGCAAATGGAGATTTTCCATGATGGACTAAACAAGAATCCACAACAAGCGGCAAACGCTACTACAACAGGAATTGAAAGACTGTTAGACAAAACCTACACTGAGGCGAAGGCAATTCTGGATAGAATCTCAAGAAACTATGAGGATGGGGAAGATAATGACTTTCGCTCGATGTCAAGAAGACAATGAAATGACCGGGGAGGAGTTGATAAGGAAACAGTGACTGCTTTGCAAACTCATCTGGTTGTCATGACAAGTTTATTACAACAAATGACAATGAATAATGCCAATGCAAAAACTAGTGCCCATGTTAAGACAGTGAACCATATTTATGATACCAGCTGCATGGGATGTAGCGAGCCTCAAAATTATGATTTGTGCCCATAGAATTTGCAGTCTGTATGTTGTTAAGCATGATACTTTTTCCAATACCTACAACCCAGAGTGGATAAATCATCCCAACTTCACTTGGGATGGGAATAGAAATCAGCCAACGCAGCATGACAGGTCAAGCGTCTAATAAATTGAAGTGGACTGCCAAGATTCCACCAAAATTACCAACGACATCAACAAGAACATCACCAACCTGCACAGAAAGCCAGTTTATCCTCTTCCTCGATAGAAAATTTGCTGAAAGAGTATATGCAAAAAAATTATGCTCTTTTGCAAAGTCAAACTTCCTCAATCCATAGCATTGAGATGCAGATGGGCCAACTTGCTAGTGAATTAAAGGCTAGACTGCATGGTTCCTTGCCAAGTAACATGGAATTTTCACGCAACACAGGGAACACAGGGAAAGAGCAGTGTCATGCTTTGACATTGTGAAGTGGAAAACCTTTACATGACAAATCAGACCTGCAAGAATCGACAATAAAGAAATCAACCAACGAGACCAATATAATTCGTGAATCACAAACTTTGGAACAATCAACAAGCACACCAACTCAAGATTCAGACAAAAATGATTCAACGCGTAAGACAACCAAGGAAAAGGAAAAAGGAGAAGCGAGTCATTGATCACAAAAAATCTTCTGTGAGTACTTCAACTTCAGACAACAACTACATAAGACAACCTCCTTTTCCTCAGCGACTAAAGAAGAAAAATGATGAATACCAGTTTCGTCACTTATTTAACATCTTGAAACAACTACATGTGAATATCCCCCTAGTTGAGGCGTTATAGTAAATGCCTTCATATGTAAAGTTTTTTAAAGACATTTTACCAAAGAAAAGAGGGTTGAATAAGTTTGAAACAATGGCTCTAATGCAAGAAGCTAGTGCTTCCTTTAAGAGAGATATTCCTAAAAAGATGAAGGATTCTAGAAGCTTTACAGTCCCTTGCTCTATTGGAAATATTGATTTGGGTCACACCCTGTGTGACGTAAAAGCTAATATTAACCTAATGCCACTTTCAGTATTCAAGAAGTTGGGGATTGGGGCAGTGAAACTGACAACAGTATTGCTTCAATTAGTTGAAAGATCCATTGCGTATCCAAAAGGAAAGATAGAGCATATTTGGGTACAAGTGAACAAGTTTATATTCCCAGCCGACTTCATAATTCTGGACTATGAGGAGGATAGGCAAATGCCTATTTTTTTTGGTAGGCCATTTTTTATGCATAGGGAAATTCCTTATAGATTTTTACAAAGGTGAACTGACAATGAGGGTGAATGATTAGGAAGTCATGTTCAACATATTCGACATGTTGAAATATCTCGAAGAAGTGGAAACTTGTAAATTAATTGATGTGTTGAAAAGGGAACTTGAAGTAGATGAAGTTCATTTTGAGTTGATTTGTAAAGAAAAATGTAAAGAATACTTTGATGAAGAACATGAAGAAGAAGTTGTTAGTGCTATGACTGAAACAAAAAGGAAGATTGAATCTCTAAACCTGAATGATAGAGATTTAAAGAGAACCAAGCCATCGTTTGAGGAACTGCCAACACTAGAGTTGAAAACATTACCAACACACCTGAAATATGCATACTTAGGGAAGGACATCATGCTACTAGTTATAGTATCTTCCCAATTGAACACCTCTAATGAAGAATCATTAATAAAAGTGCTCAAATGCCACAATAAGGCCATTGGATAGACCTTGGTAGACATTAGAGGTATAAGCCCATCATATTTTATGCATGAAATTTGACTAGAAGAGGGGCACACGGGGACAATCCAATGTCAACAAAAATTTAACCCTACGATGAAAGATATCATGAAAAAGGAGATCACCAAATGGCTTGACGTGGGAGTCATTTATCCCATCTCTGACAGCCAGTGGGTAAGCCATGTCCAATGTGTGCCTAAGAAATGGGGCATGATTGTAGTCACTAATAATGAAAATGAGCAGATACCCACCAGAACAGTGACTGTATGGCGAATATGCATGGATTATATAAAGTTCAACGTCGCCACCAAGAAAGATCATTTCTCTTTACCTTTCATTGATTAGATGTTTGATAGATTGGCAGGTAATGAATATTCTGCTTTTTGGATGGTTACTCAATTATAATAAGATAATGATTTCACCCAAAGACCAAGAGAAGACCACCTTCATCTGTCCATATGGAATCTTTTGGTTCATCGCATGTCGTTCAACTTATGTAATGCACTGGACACCTTCCCGAGGTGTATGATGGAACTTTTCTCTAACTTCCTAGGACAATTTGCGGAGATTTTCATGGAGGACTTCTCTGTTTTTGGACATTCTTATGACGAGTGCTTGATCAACCTAGAGGTTGTACTCAAGAGATGTGAAGAGACCAACCTTGTGTTGAATTGGGAAAAATGTCACTTTATGGTGATAAAAGGGACTATACTTGGACACAAGGCCTCTTGGAAAGGTTTGGAGGTAGATCCTGCCAAGGTTGATGTGGTAACAAAATTGCTAGCATCTTCTGATATTGAAACATTATTAAGCTTTTTGGGACATGCTGGTTTTTGCCGACGCTTTATCAAAGGATTTTCCCAAATTGCCAAGCCTTTAACCAACTTACTCGGACTCAATCAACCCTATGGAGGCGTTTGGCGCGTAGGTTTAGAATCTTAAACCTGGGAATGTTAAGCCTAGGAGATGTAGCCTAGGTTAAGCAAATTGTGTTTAGAGTGCAGGTTTTGGAAGTATGGGTTTAAGAAGTCTGCGTTTGGAGTGCAGGCTTAAGTAGCCTGGGAATGAAGTGCACATTTATAAATATTTAATTTGTGAAATATTTTCTTGTATTTAATCATAATTTAGATTTTAGATTAGTTTAAATTTGTCACCTTAATTATTTTAATATAGTTATGTTTAAAATAAACTAAAAAATTTAGAAGAATATTTGTCTAAATTTTTTTAAATAGAGATTTTGACTAAAATTATAATTTTATTTAATTTATTGTTTTAATAATTTGATATTTTAATCTCACTAGATTTTGAAATAAAATTTCATAAACTTTTGTCACTTTAACTAATTTGAAAATGATCAATTTTTTGTTTTACCATAATACGTTGACTTAAAATTGAAATAAACTAGTATTTTAATATTAAATTCAATGATTGAAAACTGTACTTTTTTTTCTTATCAAATTACAATTGAGGAATAAAAAATCATAAATTTTGAGTTTTAGTTTTTATTTGGTCACTAAGCTGTTTTAAACATTTTAAATCTTTACGTTTAGAAAATGATTCTAAGTCTTCGACCTAGTTAAATTGACCAACAAAAAAAATTAAAATGTTATTAAATTAAATTAGACATATAACCTAAATAAATATAGCTATACAATTGCAGTAGACTGCATTTTTTGAATGACTTAGGAAAAAAATATCTTTCAAAAATTTATTTTTAGTTAAATTTTTTTTATAAAAACTCATTAAAATAAAAAAAAAACATACATGTATTGCAATTCTTTCTTAAAAGTGTTTTTATATACAAATTTTTCTAGTTAGTTATATACTAAGAGTATTTTTATTAATGTTTTTCAAGATTCGTTGGTGGCAGTCGACGGAGGTGGTAGTCAGAGGGTGGCCAATGGAGTTGGTGGCCAGAATGTTGCCAGTGTGGGGGGAAGGGAGGTTTCCAGAGGTTGGTCGATGGTGGTCGGAGTTGACCATTAACAACTGGAGGTTGGCCAACGACGGTCATCAAGGTGGCAGCCAGAGTTGGCCGGTGGCGGTCGCCAAGGTGGCAGCCGAAGTTGGTCAATGATGGTCGCAGGAGGTGGAGACCGGAGTTGGCCGGTGGCGGTCATCGGAGGTGACAGTCGGAGTTGGTCGGCAGTGGTCGTCGGAGATGGTGCCAAAGTTGGTACATCTTTGGCCACAATGGTCACCGAAGGTGGTGTATGGAGGTTGGCATACGTACTTCCTAGATTAAATTTGGGAGAAAAAAAAAAGATAACCTTTGGGTTTGAATAGTAAATATTATTCAAACCCATGGGTAAAGGATGTAGGAAGCCAAGGCTTCCTAAATCTATGCCTCAAACAAGGGTTGGACTTAGGATGCCTAACCCATCCAATCCCAACCCTTGAAATAAACACCCCCTACGAGTTTACTGATTCATGTGACCACGCATTTCGAACTCTGAAGCAAGCATTGACTTCAGCATCTATTCTCATAACCCCAGATTGGATGCATCCCTTTGAACTTATGTGTGATGCAAATGATGTGGCAGTAGGCGCCATGTTAGGTCAAAAGAAAAACTAGATGATTCATCCCATTTACTATGCGAGTAGGACTCTGAACGAAGCCTAAGAGAACTATACAACTACAAGAAATGAGTTGTTAGCAATAGTTTTCGCAGTAAAAAAATTCTATGCTTATCTTGTTGGATTAAAAGTGACTGTTCACATTGATTATTCGACAATCAAATATCTTATGGCGAAATGAATGCTAAACCACAATTAATTTGATGGATTTTATTACTTCAAGAGTTCGACTTGGAGATTGTGGACCGCAAGGGTACTGATAATCAAGTTACTGATCATATTTTAAGACTTCAGAACGAGCCTTTTCAACGAACTACATAAGATATTTAAGACAGTTTCCCTGATGAGAAGCTAATGCGGATAGAAGAAAAGAAGTCGTGGTTTGTTGATATTGTAAACTACTTAGTCTGCAGGAAGTGGCCAGATGATTTCAACCACCACTAGCACAAAAAGTTATTCCATGGGTGCAAGTTCTATAGATGGGATGAGCCCTTCTTATACAACTTGGGTCCTAATTACATTTTGAGAAGATTCGTTTCGAAGTTCGAAATGCAAGAAATTTTATTGAAGTTCCATGAAGCACCTTATGGTGGGCATTTAGGGGGACAGAGGACAGCAACAAACTTGTTGCAATGTGGTTATTATTGGCTAATGTTGTTCAAAGAATCCCACGCCTATGTAGTCAATTGTGACCTTGTCAAAGGACTGGAAATATATCCCAGAAACATGGGATGCCACTCACATTAATCATGGAGGTTAAATTGTTTGATGTTTGGGACGTTTACTTTTTGGGACAGTTTCCTTCTTCAAGTGGCCACCAATACATCCTTTTGGTTGAAGACTACATATCCAAATGGGTTGAAGCCATTGCCTGTAGCGGCGACCGTATGCAGATTCTTGAAGAAGAACATCTTTACACGCTTTGGGACACCTCGTGCCCTAATAAGCAACGAAAGTACACATTCCATTAATTGCATCATTTCTAAATTACTGATCAAGTTTAATGTTAATCACAGAGTTGCTGCCACCTACTACCCACAAATAAACGATCAAATGGAAGCATTTAACAGAAAAATAAAATCTATTCTTGAAAAAGTAGGGAGCACTTCAAGAAAAGACTAGGTAGAACACCTGGATGCGGTACTTTGGGCCTATCATACCGCGTACAGAACTTTCATTAGGATGTCTCCATAAGCATTGGTGTTCGAAAAGGCCTACCACTTACCAGAACATAAAGCATTTTGGGCACTTAAGAAAATTAACCTTGATTAAGATCTTACAGGTGAAGCGAGGAAGAATCAATTGCATGAATTGAATGAATGGAGGCTCAAGGTGTACAAGAGGGCCAAAATTTATAAAGAAAAGACAAAGGCGTGGCATGACAGCCGCATTCGCAAGCGAGATTTTTATGTTGGACAAAAAATTTTACTGTTTAACTCTCGCCTACGTCTTTTTCCAGGAAAGCTAAAGGCAAGATGGTTTGGCCCCTTTGTCATCAAAGATATTTTCCCACACGTTGTTGTAGAATTGACAAGAGAAAATAGGACGAATGCATTTAAGGTCATTGGCCAACACATTAAAGCATACTATAGAGGTGATATCAATAGAGAAAAGTCCTCCATAGACCTAACTGACCATGAGTAATGGAAGAACGCGTGGATGATCCCTGCGGTGAACTTGACCACACCAATTCAGGGATGCATCATTCTCTCTTTTGTGAAGTTTTGAATTTTTCTTGCTTTCCTTTAATTTTTCTATTTGTTTAATCTATTGTTTTACGAATTGTTGTTTGGATGAATATGATTGCTTTGAATGGAGTTCGGGAATTTTTTAATTGAAGGAAAAATGAAAATGAAAAAGGCGATGAGTTACTGTGGCATCGAATAATCGTATTATTCGTATCCAGTTCAGATCATCGCCTGGGATAGAATACTAAGGGTTTTTATCTGTTAAGTAGTGGAGGCGTGCACCGACAGGGGTCAAATCAGCATTTAATATGGAATGATCACCTGACGATAGCCCTTACACACACGTCAGCCTCCACATTCACGATATTTCCTTTGAAAATCCTCCACTATGTCCCTTCTTCCCCTTCACTTTCATTTTTCAGAATTCCTCAACACCCAAATCCTCTCAGTTTTTTGGTGATCGTCCATCGACCATTCCAAATCAAAGCTCCCGTTTTTGTTCCTACATTCCTTTAGAAACACCCATGGCCGACCAAAAGAACACTGTCTTTTCTCCTTCTGGAGCTAAACTTGGCCCTAAGACCAAAAGACATTCACCTTCCATCCCTCATCCCAGCTGAAGTCATCCTTCTGTGAATTTGGGTGTTCGTCGTCCAACATAAGCACTCAACAGATTTATTCTATCCAAATGTCATAACTTCCCTTCCCAAACATTTAAACTTCCTCATTCGTTGCCCCTTCATCTGCCCAGAAGCCAAACCTTCTTGAAATCGTTGAGCCTTTAGCGGTAATCCACCCACCATGACCTGCCCTTTCATGTTCATCCTTATCACTCGAGAGAAAATCTCAAACAAAGCCTTCCACCACCAGGCAGGATAGAGAGAGAGAGTTTGACTCGATGGTTCTAAATCGAGAGAAACCCAGTAACCATTCCCACCAGCTGCTAGTGACTTGGTGGATGTGAGCGAAGTAAGGAGGTGAAATGAAAGGCATGTCTTTAGAAATATTCTCCGAACGAAAGGAATGAGGCGAAGAAGAAGAAGGAAACGTCACACAACCTAGAAGGAACGAACCTATTAAGAAGAATAATGTTGAGAATAAAATAATGGAAGTTTCGCCGCGTAGGTTAGTCCCTGTGGCAAATGGCCCTAAGGAGCTGAAGTCCAACCAACCAATCCTAGTAGGCTCTAAGGTGGGACCAGTGAAGAGAAAGGCAGAAAAGGCATCAAAGAAGAAAGGAGCTAAGGTGCAAGGTGAAAGCTCAATTGCTAAGCCTCCAAGGAAGAGAGCTTGTGAGGAAAAAGTCGACATAAAGGCGACCAACTCTGAGGTCGGCCATATTGAGGTTGAAGAGGAGGAACTATGTGAAATCATTCTCCCCAAGTCCTCTTTAGAGCAAATGGCAACAAATTAGCTGAAAAATGAAGAAATTCAGGCAAGGGCTTAAAAAGTCAAAAGATGAATCCCAAAGCCCTCACGCGGTTATTGAGAAAAAGAAAGTGTTGCACAAGGAAGTTGTAGGAAAAGGGAGTAGGGTGCTCAAAAACCATACTCAGAAGAAAGGAAAAGAAATTGATGAGGAGGAAAAACCAAGGGTAGAAGGCCAACCAAAGTTGCTCTTGAAACTGGGATTCTTCCCAACTAATGGGCCTTTTCCCGCATTGATCACAGATGTGGTCGATGCTTTTGGGTGGAAGAACCGTGAAAGCCACACATCAATTAGACCAAGCATTACAGTCACTTTCTACGCCAATAACTTCCATCGCACGTTGAATTATGTAAAGATTAATGGGGTTAGGTTGCACTTCGACGCAAAGACAGTTAATGAATTATACAACTTGCCCAATAACCCCAATGCTGAAGGGAATCACATAATCCACAACTCTATAGAAGAAGAGTTGTAGCATGCATTTGAAGGTGGTGGCCAAGCTTGGGGCTGAATGGACTTCATCACCTACAAAGTTGTTGTCCTTAACCCCAAATTGCCTAATGCCTGAAGCCAACATGAGGCTTTACTTCATCAAGAGGAAGTTGATGCCCACTCGCCACAATAGTTCAATCACAAGAGACAGGGTGATGACCATCTACTGTACAGTGCAACACATCCCTATGGATTTCAGAAGCATTATGGCCACCCAAATTCATGGCATGCATCAGAGGATGAAGTGAAGGGGACGAGCTTTCCTTCCTTCAACGGGAACGAAATTGGCCATTCCTAAAATGGCAAATGAAGCGGAGGAGTCCATCAAAGGCACTATGACCAACACGATCCTCCATAGATTATTGATAAATTCAATGCACCAGCCAGAAGTGGTCAAGATTAAACGACTAATAAAACAATCTCAAACAGCTCATTCCCCACAGCCCCCTCAGCTGAAAAGAAGAAGATTGGTGGAAGTTGGCGCAACGAGCTCCCAGCTAAAAATTGAGCAGCTCGCCGCCTCTTCGAGCATCAGAACCCTTGTCCCCCTCCTCTCCTTCCTCTTCAAAAAGAATAATCTCCCACTCCTCCAAAATAGAAAACTTTTCCCCCTCCTCAACAACCAAATCCCCTTCTGCACAAAAATCAAACAGAGCATCCCCTTCCTCGCCTTAAAGAGGAAGAAATTTAATGAACCCCTTCCCCCTTGGCCATTTTTCCAAAACAAATATTATCGCCTCTTCCTCCACCAGTTGAGATGAGACAAGAAAAGGCTTGGAGCCTGTGGAATCCTTGCAACTCATGCTTTTGCATCTCGCAATTAAGGCACAATTTCACATACTCAGCCTAGGTTGCCTACTGGTTAGACACGGCTGCCTCCAAGCACTCCAATGATTCATAACCACAAGAAGTCAGAAAATTTTGCCTTCATTACCAACCATGTCATGCACCCTATCCTCGACACATTTGACCAAGTTTCAAGCAGCCAACAGAGCTTGATGTTTCGACAGTTTGATTTTCGACACAATAAAAAAGTGTTAGTTAATCAAGTTGAGGTGTTCAGAGAAGTTGTACAGCAGCAAGGTGAGCAACGTGCCCACTTTTAGCGCAAACAAGATCAAATCCTACACCAGCTAGGACAGTTGAGGAAAGAGTAGGCCGAGTTAAGGAACTTCGTTTAGAGGCAATCCCAGCTGCAAGATGATCAATTTACAACATTGATGAATTACATTCATGATGTCTTTGTCCAGCGCGTTCCTGCTTCAATCATCCCACCAACACTTCAACAAACCCTGTCATTCCAATCGAATAACACTCTTGTCGCTCCCAATGATGACAATGATGCGAGGAGAAACTATATTTGGGGGTGTTGTATATTTTGGTTGTTTCTTTCCTTACTTCATCTACATTTTTGTTAAATTTATGATTGTCATGTTCTCATTATCATTTTTATGAATACATCGCAAGTTATCCATTTTTGGCTCGCCTTTTTTTTTTCGTTTGTCCCTTGTTTATTTTGATTGTAGTTTAATTGTTTCTTCTTGTTTTTGATGTGTTTGTAATTATGACTTCAGTTATAATACTTATGCTAACCCTTCCTTGAGATTCAATAGTTAGGCGTTCAACTCTAGTAATGGGATATTTTCCTTAGGAAGCATTTCTTGCATTTACTATGCGCTCAAGCTTTATCTCAAACCGTTTTTAATAAATTTTTCTATGACAATCTCATTCCTCGATTTCAGCAATGAGGACCTTGTTGCCTTAAAAAATTTGGAGCGGGTAGGTTTGAGCTAAATGCGTTAAATTTTTTTAAAAATATCCTTGTTCATTTTTTTTTTTACTTTATCTAAAAAAGGGCATTAAAATTAGAAACTGCTCGTAGTTGGATGTCCGCATGACACTTGTGGGGGCAAACCAAAACGAAGGTGCGAATCATGATTAACGCAGGAAGAAAATAATTACAACTCCATTGCCTATACTGAAAGAAAATTTCAAGGTAAGAGTTGAGTTTGAAAAGGGTTCTTGCTCATAGTTGGATGTCCGCATGACACCCATGGGGGCAAGCCAAAACAAGGGTGAGATGCCCGGATCAACGCATAACTACTTAGTCATACAAGGAGAAATAATATCGTCCAGAAATGAGAAAAGGTATTTTGAGACTTAATCTTGCCACATATATATTAAAGAAATACTCTTAGGACATGGAATAAAACTTCAAGGCGATCAGTCTGCCTAGTGAGTATTAAACTTGGAAGCATGTTAAGAGGTCTATTTAATGTATCAATCTAAATCTAGAATATTACTAAAGCTATTTTTTTAAATTTAGAGGTGTGATAACTTGGGGCAACACAAGTTATTGTAGCCTTTTATTTAGAATAATTAAAGAAAACAAGAAGAAAATGCATTAATTTAAGATAAATTCACGAGAATAATATAAGCTATGTAATCATATGTTTACAAAAGCCAATATCCTGAAATTTATAAATTTTAACATCTTTGAACGTAGGATTTGGTTGAAAGAAACAAATATTCTTGAGGATTGAAAGTTGCAGCCTTGATCGCAGAAAAGAAGGAAAAATGATACAAAATTGCACGCGTAGATGCTCTATGCAATGAAGTTGAAGCACGCGATGGGAACCTTAAAATGACAACGTTAAATCATAGAGCAAGTTGGTAGCCAACTTCGACTCAAGCATGCTTGATCTATTGAACATGTGACATGTTTGGCTAGCGTAGTGATAACTTGTAGAAATACAAATTATTTAACCTCTTTTATTTGAAACAATTAGGAAAAGATTTGAAAATGCAATAGCTTGATGAGGAATTCACGTAAATAATTATATCATGCGATCACACACACACAAAGTCTCTCTATTTACAAAAAAAAATCATGCTTTTTTTGGGTGTAGGAAATCTTCTTATGCAATCGCAAGAAATTTTCGACACTAATATAGGAATCGCATAGTTGGTAGCCTCATGCGATAAGGAATGACATGACGCATGATTTATGTATTTACTTAGGAATGTTAGTGAATATTTTTCTCAACCCTACTTTTATTCATTCAAATTTTGTCTGCTCGCATAGACTGTTTCGTTCAAGGGTGTAATTTCCATTGCATACATCATTTTCTTTTAGTAGTAGATTAGGAAAAGAAAACCATCGCATATTTAGTAACAACTCGCGTTAAGATCGAACAATATTTGCCAATGCATATATAGAATGCAATTCCTGAGTTCGACCCTAGACTCCTGAGGACTCTAGTTAGGGTTATATTTGGGTTTAACTAGGTAAAACAATGCATTAACAAGATTTCGCATAGCATTCACTTCATCGCATAATTAAAACACATTAAGTGTTTGGCATCATTGTTGGAAATTGCGGTAACTAAGATATTGTTTCTGATTTTCGCAGGTCTTGTTTTTTGGTGTATTATACCTTTATCTACCAAAAAGGTGCAAATGTTTTATGAGCGAAGGATTTACACCTGAGTTTGTATACGACCCAGAGATCGAGAGGACCTTTCGCAGAAGAAGAAGAGAAAATAACAAAATGAGAAAGGAATAGAGCTCAGAGGATGGCAGATCAACTAGATAATCCAAAAGAGCCACATGTAGTAATCAATAATAATGTGGATGCTCTCACCAATCTCATTCTTCTAGCTAATGCTCGCACTAAACCCATCAGGGACTATGTTTCGCCAATCCTATATAATTTTTCACTTGGGATCATGCAACCAACGTTAGATGGTTCCAGGTTTGAAATGAAACCTGTGATCCTGCAAATGATTCAAACAAGTAGTCAATTTGGAGGAAGAGGAGGCGAAGATCCTCATGCTCATTTGAGGAGCATCGAAATCTATAACACATTTGTATTTCCCAACATCAATCTAGAAGAAGTTAGGCTCACCTTGTTTCCATTTCCATTATGTGACAATGCCAGAAAGTGGGCATATTCACTTGAACCTAGTGAAATCACATCATGGGAACAAGTCATGGAGAAGTTTATAAAGAAATACTTCCCACCTACTGAAAACACAAGAAGGAGAAGGGTGATCACAAATTTTCAGCAAGAAGAAAATGAAACACAAAGCGATGCTTAGGCAAGGTTCAAAAGGCTAGTAAGAGATTACCCGCATAATGGACTCCTTGATTGTTTACAAATGGAGATTTTCTATTATGGAATGAATTTAGCATCTCGAATGGTTGTAAATACTGCGCATCTTGAATGGTTGTAAACACTGCCACAATAGTCGATTTGTTGGATAAAACTTATGTTGAAGCTAAAAACATCCTTGATCACATTTCAAAGAATCATGAGGATTGGAAGGAAAGTGAATATGATTCAAGATCAAATGACAGAAGACAGAGCAACGATGTCATCGCATCACTTCAAATGCAGGTGAATGCGATGACGAGTCTATTGCAAGTAATGACCATGACAAAAATCGACGTCAGAAATGGACAAGTGAATACGGTCACTCAGATGGCCAGCGAGAATTGTGTTCTCTATGAAGAACCTCACGCATTCAAGGTATGCCCATGTAACCCACAATCAGTTTGATTTGTTAAAAATAATCCATTTTCAAATACTACAACCCTGGTTGGCGAAACTACCCAAATTTTTCTTGGGGAGGAAATCAACAGGGGTAAGCCAACCATCACAATGCTCCTAGAAATGGACCACCTAGAGCATCGCTCATCGCAACAAGTGACAACTTCACCTTTAAAAAATTTGTTAAAAGATTACATACAGAAAAATGAAGCGATCCTGCAAATCAAACGACACATCGTCAAAATATGAAATTCAAATAGGGCAGATCGCTAAAGAGTTGAAAAACAAACCACCAGGCTCACTACCAAGCAACACCAAAGTTCCATGCAATGCGGAAAGTTCAGACAAGGAACAATGTCATGCACTGACATTGAGAATTGGTCGCATCTTGAAAGAAGATCCGAAGGAAAAATCAAGCAAGCTTACTGATGAAGCACATAAATATTCTTTTGATGAGCACAACGATACATAACCAATGCAAGAACCACAAAGCCCTCGCATGAAAACCAAGAAAAACACAGAGACTCATCTGTGATAGCTTCTACTTCAAAGGCATCACATAAAGTGCGACTGCCTCCATGTCCACATAGATTGAGAAAGAAGAATGATGAAAGCCAATTCAAACGCTTCCTCGGGGTGTTAAAACAGTTGCATATTAACATCCCACTCATTGAGGTGTTGGAGCAGATGTCATCTTATGCCAAATTCTTAAAAAAATATAATATCAAAGAAAAGAAAAATGGGGAATTACGAGACTGTTGAAATGTGAGATCCAAGGAGTTTCACCATTTCCTCTTCCATTGGAGGAGTTTATATAGGACAAGCCCTTTGCAACCTTGGAGCCAACATCAATCTTATGCCTTTTTTAATCTTCAAGTAACTGAGAATGGGAGAACTTGTACCCACCATGGTTACATTTCAATTGGCGGACCGTTCCTTGGTATACTTAAAGGGAAAACTAGAAGATGTGCTCGTAAAAGTAGACAAATTCAGTCTGCCAGCTAACTTCATTACATTAGACTACGATGCGGACAAAGATGTACCCATCATTTTGGGAATACCCTTCCTATCCATAGGAAGAACCCAAATTGATGTACATAAAGGAGAAATCACCATGCAAGTTAATGGCCAGAAGATGAAGTTCAACATTCTTAAGGCAATGTTGGTGAGATCAACGCATGTGAAACAATTGACTTGGAAGAAGTTTGGCCCTATAAGCTGGAATTTAAAATTAATGAAGAAAGGGAATTAAATGATGAGGTGAACATAACATTTGAATCCTGCTACGTGGTAAAAGAGATACAAAATAATTTTGAACCCTTAAGTTTGGAAGATCGAGAAGGCAAAATCAAGCCTTTGCTTGAACAATCATCGGTTTTAAAATTGAAAGCACTCCCTGCCTACTTAAAATATGCGTTCCTTGGTAAGAATGATATCTTACTTGTCATTATCTCAGCAATACTCTTAGAAGAAAAATAATAAGCTCTCTTGAAGGTTTTGAAGAAATACATTAAGGCGATAGGGTAGACCCTAGCTGATATCAAGGGAATCAGTTCATCCTATTGCATGCATAAAATCAGACTAGAAGATAGAAAAGGAGGTTCCATTGAACATCAGCGCAGGCTCAACCCTAGGATGAAAGAAGTTGTTAATAAGGAAATTATTAAGTGGTTGGATGCGGGGATTATTCTTCCCATTTCAGATAGCACATGGTGAGTCCCATGCAATGCGTTCTGAAAAAAGGTGGAATAACTATAGTTCTCAACCAAAACAACGAGCTAATCCTGATGTGTACGATTACAGGTTTGAGGATTTATATGGACTATAGGAAGCTCAACATGGCTACTGAGAAGGATCGCTTTCTCCTGCCATTCATTGATCAGATGTTGGACAGATTGGCAGGGAACAAGTTGTTTTGCTTCCTAGATGACTATGCGGGGTATAACTAAATCATGATCACACCCGAAGACCAATAAAAGGCGACTTTTACTTGCCCCTATGGGACATTCGCCTTCCGGCGCATGCCCTTTGGGCTATGTAACACCCCAATCACCTTTCAGAGGTGCATGATGGCCATCTTTTCTGATTATTTTGAAGAGTCGGTGGAAATTTTGATGAATGATATCTCAGTGTACAGCAAGACATATAAAATATGTCTAGAGAATCTCGAGAAGATTTTGAAGAGGTGCAAAGACACCAACCTGGTTTTGAATAGGGAGAAATTTCATTTCATGGTAACCGAGGGAATCGTGATTGGGCACAAGGTGTCTAAATCTAGGCTAGAAGTTGACAAGGCCAAAATTGAAGCCATAGAAAAATTACCACCACCCACCAATGTGAAAACACTTCAAAGCTTCCTTGGACATACTGGATTCTACCATAGATTTGTTAAGAAATTCTCCAAAATCGCAAGACCATTGAATTTGTTGTTCGAAGCCGATAGACCCTTAAAATTTGATTCTAACTGCTTAAAAGCATTTGAAACATTAAAAGAAACGTTGATTACAACACCCATTTTGATCCACCTGGTTGGTTAAAGCCATTCAAATTAATGTGCAATGCAAGCGATTATGAGATAGGAGCAGCCTTGACCCAATGCAGAGACAAAGTTCTTCATCCAATCACTTATGCGAGCAAAACCTTCGATAGTGCACAGGAGAGTTATATTGTAACTGAGAAGGAATTGCTCATTGTGGAAAAATTCAGACCATATTTGTTAGGATCAAAGGTAATCATTCATATGGATCATTCAGTCATCAAATATCTTATGACCAAGAAGGACGTCAAGCCGCGATTAATCAGATGTATATTACTCTTACAAGAATTTGACACTAAAATCACTAATCGCAAGGGTTAGAAAACAAAGTTGCAAATCATCTGTCGTGGCTTGAGAATGTTGAAAGTGATCGCCGCCAGCCAAAAGTGAACATTTCTCTTCCTGACGAAACAATATTAAAAGTTGATGAATTATTGCCCTGATATGCAGACACTGTTAATTTTCCAGTCTGCAAGCAGTTCCTAGAGGACTATACTGCACAACAAAAGAAGAAACTTATGCATGAATGTAAGTTTTACTACTGGGATGAGCCAAACCTTTATAAAAGAGGCCCGGATCATATCCTAAGGCAATGCGTTTTGGAAGCTACCTTTCATCGCATTTTATATTAATGTCATCAATCACCATTTAGTGGCCATTTTGGAATTTAGCGCATAGCAGCTAAAGTACTCTAGAGTGGGTACTATTGGTTCACACTGTTTAAGGATGCCAGAGACCACATTATGAAATGCAACAGTTGCCAACGCACAGGAAACATTTTCGATAGAAATGAGATGTCGTTGAACGTTATCCGTGAAGTTGAACTGTTTGATGTATGGGGAGTTAACTTCATGGGCCTATTCTTGCCCTCCAATGGTCATAACTACATTCTAGTAGTCGTTGATTATGTATCAAGATGGGTTAAAGCAAGTTCATGCGCTGCGAATGAAGCGGCAACAGTTTCAAAGTTCCTACAGAAGAATATTTTCACTCACTTTGGCACCTCACGTGCCATTATGAGCGATGAAGGAACTCATTTCATCAATCACATTGTCAGTAAACTTCTGGTTAAATATAATGTTCATCACAAAATCGCAACAATTTACCATCCTCAAACGAATGGTCAAGCTAAGGTGTCAAATCGGGAAATCAAATCAATACTTGAAAAGGTTGTCAACTCAACGTGAAGAGATTGGGCACAAAAGCTGGGTGAGGCATTATGGGACTATCACACAACATATAAAACGCCCATTAGAATGTCCCCATATGTGATTGTCTTTGGTAAGGCATGCCATTGGCCTTTGGAGCTAGAACATAAGGCATTTTGGGCCACCAAGAAGCTCAACTTTAACATGGAAGCCTTAGGAAAAACAAGAAAGTTGTAGTTGCTAAAGCTAGATGAATGGAGATTACAAGCATATGAAAATGCCAAAATTTACAAAGAACACATGAAGTGTTGGCATGACCAACACATTAGTAAGAAAACTTTTCAAGATGGCCAAAAAGTCCTGTTATTTAACTCACGCCTACGTTTATTTCCAGGTAAATTGAAATCACGTTGGTTGTTACCCTTTATTATTAAGAAGATCTACCCTCATGGAACGGTAGAGATGGCGCATGAAAATAGGTCCAACACATTTAAAGTCAATGGTGAAAGAACCAAGCCATATTTTGGAGATGATTTTGATCGTGAAAAAGCCTTCATCGATCTGGGAAAGCCCAAATAATGATGATTGGAAAGTCCTTGCGCTGAGAAGCTGATATCTTTTTAGGGACGCATCATATCCTTTTTTCTATCCTTTTATGCTTGTCTTTTATTTTGCTTATTCTTAATTGATTGCTTTCTTAAATACTTTGTGAACAATGATTGCTTCATAAGATTGGATTGGTGTGGGTTAAGAATATGGTTTAGGAACGTTGAGTGTTGCGATGAGTTTTGGAATGCGTTGAATCCTGACTCAACGAATCTCTGTCAAACTCATTGCAGGTGAGGGAATCTTGAAATACAAAAGCTTATCATTAGGATAGCAAAAAGACGTTATCAGAAGCATCGCCTGACATCTCATTTATTGCATCATAATGACCTCAATCCTTGAGTCGAGTGACCGATCGTTTCCTTTCCCACTTGCGCGCCTATTTAAACCCCATTTTTTCCAATGTTTACCTATGTTTTCACAAAGAACCCTAGCTTTTTGCGATTTCTAGCGAACCTAGTGACCGACGATCATCAGCCAGCCTCCAACCCATAGCTTTTTCAATTGCCACTACACTAATATATGTTTTGTCACCAACTGTGGCGACTTCTCCCCCATTCAACCCAAACCTCATTATAACCACTGCCCCGATCTGACCTGAACCAGCATTATCACGCTCATCATCCCCATACGAACATATTCAACCACGTACATCTAATGCCAGTGAAGCAAGGAAAAGAGACGAGCAAGAGGTGTACGGAGAGATTCTAAAAAACTTAAAGCCATTTGATTCCCTCGATGATGAAGGCGTTGTCAACTAACCCAGCAAGGTGGGGGTTGGATCTGAAGTTTCACAGCATGGTTTTGGGCATGAGATAAATGGCCCAGAGGCGTTAGCATCCAATGCTTCAAGCCCTATTAGCGTCAAAGAAGGGCCTCTCGAAAAGATGTTCATCGCATTCGAACAAAAGAAGGTGAAAAAACAAGGCTACATAAAAAAGGCGGAGACTCAATGCACTAACTTGTTGGATGAAAAGGAAGAGCCTCTTCGACGAAAGAACACGAAGAAAGGTAGAAGAAGTGAGGAAGAAGTGGTAATCATGCCCGCTTCTGTTACAGAGCGATTGGTGGAAAAATTGGCTGCTAAAATTAAGAAGGTTAAGGAAGGCTTCTAAGAGCTGAGAAAGAAAGCCAACATCTTCATCGTCGCAATAGAATTTCATCGTGAGTTATGCGATGAGGATCTTGAGAGAGTTGGTGCCTCTTCACAAGCAAGGTCGGACAAGTCGATGGTAATGCGAAGCATGCTACACTATAATTTGAAAACGAATAGAGGGAGAAAAGCATTGAGGAAAAGAAAGACCGCAGGGAGAAGGCTCAATGCATCAAGCACTTTGAAGAAGATTCAAGAAAAAAAAAGGTCTTGAGAGAGGAGGAACAAAAGAAAAAGGCGGCCGAAAAGAAAAAGCAACCTAAGAAAGAAAAGGCAAAAGCCTTGAAGAAAGAAGTGGTAGCAAGAAAAGTGGCATCAATGAGGGAAGGAAAAGGCAAGACACCCATGGTGAAGGATGAAAGAGCGTCAAAGAAAATGCCACAAATCTTAATCGAGATGGGTTTTTTCCCTAAGAATGCACCATTGCCCACCTTCATCACAGACATTGTAGATGCAATGGGGTGGAGAGATTTTTACAAGGGAGTCAGAACGGTTAAGTCGACAGTGGTTCGTGTATTCTATGATGGGACGATGCATTTAGAAATATATAGAGCAGATGTTGGTGATGCGATAATCAGATTCGGCGTCAAGAAAATTAACGACATATATAATTTGGAAGACATCCCTAACACAAAGGGAAATCGAATCATTGAAAAGCCAATTGCTGAAGAATAGAAGAATGCGTTGAAAGTGGTCGCCCAACTAGGGACTGGTTCACATCTGCCAAGGGAGTAAAGACACTATCGCCACAGCCTAACGCCTAAGGCAAATGTGTGGCTCTACTTTGTAAGGATAAAGTTGCTCCCGACGACACATGACCACTCAATTTCAAGAGATCAAATGAATGTGATTTACTACATAATGTAGCAAATTTCGATCAACGTTGGTCGCATTATTACATAACAAATATGGACTTCGTTCTCGAAGCTGAGGGGGCACAGTTCTTCTCATAGTTGATTACAAAGTTGTTCATTGCACAAAGATGGCTTGAAAAAGAAGAGGATGTGGAAGTGAGAAGTACACTCACGAGTAATTCTCTTCGCCACCTCATGAGATTACCAGTGCAGTAAGTTAAGAATTAGCCTAAGCAGCTAGCGAAGCGGCGACCTAGATAGTCCCTTTAGAGCCTGCTCAGCATAAAAAGCGAAAGGTGGTTATTTCATCAAGTGTTGAAGAGAGGGTGACAACATTACCCCAAATTGAGAAGCTTCCCTCCTGTCAAAGCCAAACCTTCTCGCCTAAACCTAGGACAGATTCTCTTTCGCATCTAGACAACTTTGATGATCTACCAGAAGAGTCCTCTAGGTTAGGCGTTGACCTAAATAAGCGCCCTCCTTCCTTTGAAGAACTCCCACTCCCCATTTTGCCCGTCGCAACAAAACTACCAACACCTTCACCCTCCCCCAAATCCAAACAAAGCCCATGAAGCATCCTCCCAACCATTCCCGCTACTGATGACTCAAGTCTACCAACACCTACACTTGAAGTAGGCAGCGGATTAGGTATTGGTGAGGCCAGTGGACACCAAGCTAACGAAAGAAGCCAATGCCATAACCCCAACGTGTCTGAAAAAGAGGACCCAGAAGTTGACGAATGGTACAGATTCCTTTATGATGACCTCCGTGGGCCTATCTTAGGAGGACTTGATGAATTGTCGTGGCAGCAAAACATGATCGCATCTAAGATGAATGACCTGATGCAGCAACAAAAAAAACATATTGTGCAACACAACGAGTTAAGGGAATTTGTCCAACGCCAAGTTCAAGAAGTCCAACGCCAATAGACCGTCACCAGAAGCTTCATTCTCCAGCAAATACAAAGGCAGCACGAGTAGTTTCACTTCATGATTCAATTTTTTCAAGATTTCCTAGCTCACCTCGTGGTTGGACCACCCATTCCCCCACATCTCCAAGCTCCTTTACAGTTCCCAGAAGAAAACGTACCACTAGAGCAAGATAACAATGATGCAGGCGAAAATTAAATTTGGGGGTGTTTGCTTTTCAATTTTTGTTATCTTCTATCTGTCATCATGATATAATTATCTTATCATCACAAAAAATTATAATTAATCTATGAATTCCATCTTAAGCACCAACTTCTCTTTACTTTTTCTTTTAGTTTGTCTCTTGCAAATCTTTCTTAATCGTTATTCTGTGTTTTGTTGCATTCCACAAATGACCTTACTGATGATACTGTGTTACTAACGCAATGATTAGTATGACTAGTGTTAGTACTAAGCTTTAGGACTTTTCCTTAGGAAACATTTCTTGAAATTAGTATCCATGCAAATTTTATCTCAAACCTCTTTTGCGAAATCTTTCTAAGGCTATTGCATAATTCAATTTTCAGCAATGAGGACCTTGTTGCCCTCTAAATTTGAGGGTGGGAGGTTTAAGCTAAATATGTGCAAAACCAAGTTATTTTTTAAATCTCTTGAAATCCATTTGTTATTCAATCTGGAAAAAAAAATGGCGGTGAGATTGAAACCTGCTCCTAGTTGGATGTTCTTTGACACCCGTGGGGGCGGGCCAAAACGAAGGTGAGAATCCTGATCTACGCAGAAAATAATTGATCGCAAGTTTAAAAAGTACCTTGCTCGTAGTTGGATATCTGTATGACACCTGTGGGGGCAAACCAAAATGAAAGTGAGATTCTCATATCAGTACATGATCAAACTTAAATAAGTGCACAAGGAGAATTTATTTTTACTAAATTTTAAAGACCAAAACCCATCCTGAAAACGAAACGTAAGATAGCTTTGGGAATGAACAAGAGATTTTTCAAAGAAAGTTTGCCGCATCTAAAGGCTAGAAATGTTTCCATAAGTAGAAGAATAAAACTAAATAAAGCATTGGTCTAGCAAATCTAGAGTTGGAGGCACTTTGAGAGGTCTATGCAATTCATCAAAACATTAAGATTCATTAGGACTTTAAATGTATGCTTGAGGACAAGCATTGTTTTAAATTTGGTGGTGTGATAATTTGTAGAAATACAAGTTATTTTACCTCTTTTATCTGAAACAATTAGGAAGAAGCTTTGAAAATGCGATAGCTTGATGATGAATTCATGTAAATAATTATATCATGTGATCACACACGCATAAAGTCTCTTTATTTACAAAAATGTCATGCTTTTTTGGGTGCAAGAAATCTTCTTATACAATCGCAAGAAATTCTCGATGCCAATATAGGAATCACATAGTTGGTAGCCTCATGCAATGGGGAATGACATGACGCATGAGTGGTGGAAGTTAAATCAAAGACCAAGTTGGTGGCTGACAAGAAAGGTCCACGACAGAGCCAGTGAACTTCTGACGCGGAGCAGGCGACGCAACAGGGTATAGAATTTAATGAACCTTATCATCATAATCATTAGTAAGAAAAGATAAGCTACCCCTTGACGCCTATAAATACCTCACGAGAATTCTATGCAAAGAAGAACGAAGACATTGGGAAAAACTCTACCTAGATTCTCACTTCAAAAAGCATTTCCTCTTCGAGCCCTCGTGAAATGTTAAGTGAAAACTTAGGATTTCTCTCTGGAAGTAGAAAGGGAACTTCACCTTCAAACCCCTTTTGAAGTAGTCATCTACAGAGCCGGAGGGAGCCAGGATTTGCATACCACGACTTGATTCTATCTCTATCTCTTTTCTTCCATAGTTGCATCTATATTATGTAAACGTTGAAATACTTCTTTTTCTCAATATGAATGCATCTTCAATCTATCTTTTATCCATCTCTTCAACTTTTATTATGAGTAACTAATTTCTTTATGGGTTGAGAAACATTGTAGCTAACATTAACTAAATAAAGCTTAATTATGTGTTCAACTTGTTTTATGCATGCTTTATAAACCACTTGAATGAGTCGAGAGATTGTTATAAGTAGATTGAAATCTAGGTTTGAAAAAGTTAAAGATTTAAACCTCATAAAACAAGAAAAGAGCATCTTTAGAAATAAAGAAATATCTTTTGTATCAAACACTCATCGCATGCATCCTAGAGATAGGATATTGTGGCTAAATACACTGAGAAGTGTAGGTTGTAATTTGAATAAGTTGTTTGAACGCATGATTTATGTATTTACTTAAGAATATTAGTGAATATTTTTCTCAACCCTACTTTTGTTCATTCGAATTTCGCACTACTCGCATAGACTGTTTCGTCAAGGGTGTAATTTCCATTGCATGCATCACCTTCTTTCAGTATTAAATTAGGAAAATAAAACCATCGCATATTTAGAAACAACTCGCATCGAGATTGAAACAATATTTGTTAATGCATATATAGAATGCAATCCCCGAGTTCGACCATGGACTTACTAGAACTCTAGTTAGGCTTATAGTTGGGTTTAACTAGGTAAAACAATGCGTTAACAAGATTTCACATGGCACTCACTTCATTGCATAATTAAAACGCAACACACAACAAGGTATGGAATTAAATGCAAAGGTGCCAGATCATCATTGGAGAGATGCTCAGAACATTCTTTTTGACACCTATAAATAGCCCGTCGTAGCTCAAAAAAAAAAGACTTTACAAGAGATTGGCAAAAGTTCTGTAAAAAATTCCTCCATCTTCCACCTCTCGACTTTACTCTGAAGATTTTAAGTGAGAGCTTAGTCTCTTCCCTGGAAAGTGAGAAAGCTCATCCTCCATCTCGATATCAATCACCTCGAGCAGATAGCATCAGAGCCAAAGGAAGTAAGAGATTGCAACCAACGACTTGACATTTCTTCCTTCCACTTTTACTTTTGTCTTTCATTTCATATCTGTATTAAGAATAACATGTTTGAGAATTCTATTATTTTTAATATGAATATGAATACCACTCATTTCCTCTCATCCATGTTCGTTATCTCTTTTATCACGTGTAACTACATTTTCAATGGGTTGAGAAGATAAACCAACATTTTCAAAAGCATGCATACGAAGAAGTACATCTTGTTTAATTTTTGTTTAATTCAACGACTAATTCAGTGAGAACTTGTTTAGGTAAAACATAGTCAATTGCTCGAGAGAGTAAGTAACTTAGACTTTAATAAACAAGGAAAGAAATAGCTTTAGAGATAAAGCCAAATCTTTTGTGTGAAATCAACTTAGCATGCATTTTAGAATTAGAGTAAATGTGGCATTTAATGTCGAGAGATGGACTCATTGTAAGAAGTTGAAACATGAATGCCTACTTATGCATTGCTCAAGGAAATATCAGTGAATCTTCTTAACCCTATATCATCAATTAATTTTTCTTCACTTTCATCATTTGTTGCTCTTAGTGATTGTCTAAACCACTAGATCCATACACTTCACCGCGTACCACATCACATTCATCGCCTCATCATCACTATCTTTGTAGTTATTAGATTGTACTTAGTTAAATCTCATACACAAATATTGTATATAATTCACACTTCACAACAAAAGACCATTAAAGCATTCAAGAGACTCATGTTACTAAGTTCCTATGTTTGACCTTGGACTTACCAAGAAACCTTGTTAGGATTTATACTTGGATTTAAACAAGGAAAACTTGTGCTGCATTGTTATATTTACTACATACATCATCTAGGCACGACTTAAGGCTATAGAGCACACATTCTCTCATTCTTTGAACTACAAGATAGCCTATCACCTCGAATATAAAAGAGAATACACAAATACAATCAAAATCAATCTACATTGAAAGAAGCGAACAAACAAGCTAATAACTATACTGCCATTTTTAATCATAGAACATTTAAATGTATATTGTAAGTGTGTGTAATTATTGATGCAAGAACAAAAATTTTAAAAATAAATAGAAAAATAATTACAAAATAAAATAAAGTTTAAGAAAATTTTAGGTGAAATGAAGGAAAATTTTAATGGATTTTTTTGTTGGTAAAAAATTGAAGAAAGTGAGGATATAAAGGAACTTTCACCCATGTTGATATCATCTTGAAGCCCAAAAACAAGTTTTCAAACATGAGCCTGTTTTCATAAATGAAAATTAAAAAGATTTTTTTTTCCTGGATGGCCCCTTTTTAGGGGATCAAATGAAAAATGGGTATCTTTTTTAAATTGAATGAAAAGTGGTCTTATACTTGCATCAGTACCTTGTGAGTTTACTCATTCGACCTGAAAACCATTCGCACGCTATGATTCATAGGTTTTCTTGATACTTGATACTTGATACTCGATCCTCGATACTTGATGCTTGATGCTTGATGCTCTATGCTCTATGCTATATACTAGCTACATGCTACTCGATCCTCGATACTCGATACTTAATGCTCGATGCTTGGTACTCTATGCTCTATACTCTATGTTATATACTCTATGCTATATACTAGCTACATGCTACTTAATCCTTGATTCTTGATACTCTATGCTCTATGCTCGATTCAGAAGTTTACTTGAAGCTTGATGCTTTGATACTCTATACTCTATGTTTGATGTTTGATGCAAAGATATACAAAAAAAATGAAGAAGAAGAAGAAACACAAAAAAATGGGGGAAAGCCAAAGAAGAAATCATAAATAAGAACAAAAGTGGGAAAAAAGAAGAAGAAGAATAAATGCATAAAAAATGCATAAAAAAGAATTACAAAGAAAAAGCAAAAAGGAAAAAGGAAAAAGAAGAAACTCTTAAAAAATGAAAAAGAAAAAACTCTGCGAAAACAAAGAAAATAGAAGAAGAATGCATTTAGAGTTAAAGTGGTAATTTCATACAATGATAACATAAGCATAAGGCCAAAATTCATTAGTTTTAAAAAAAGGTACCCATTTTTCATATGTGCTATTTATTTTGGGCCATCTATACCATTTTTTCAACTAAAAGAGCCTATCTTTATCAATTTCTCATCCATTCATGCTCAAATGGGAGAAAAGGCTAATTTTAATTTGGGTTTTTTCTTGTTAACCTTTACAATTATAAATGTTATTCAGAATAAATGAAAATTAACACTAAACTATGATTGACACGAGTGACTAGCCACTTGCGAAGAACTCTCATCTAGACTCGAGCACTATTTATTCCATCGCCAATATAGCAAAGTCATCAACAACCTTATTTTGGAAGTGGCTGATATGAAGGAAAGAATGCCATCTCCACCAATAATTCCACTTGAAAATCTCGTTTGAGAACGTCTTAACTAAGGATGTGTTCATCTCAACTCCCTAGATCAATATTCAGATTGTGCAACCCTCTATATGACTGTCTTATTACTTCGTCCATTACCATCATGGACTCTTATAAAAGTAACAATTTAGATCTCGTTTAGTAATTATTTGTTTTTAAAAATTAAGCTTATAGACACCATTTTCCTATTCAAATTTCTTTCTTTGTCACCATTTTACCAACGGTTTAAAAAATCAAGCCAATATTTGAAACTAAAAAAAGTTGTTTTTGTTTTTTAAATTTGACTAAGAATTTAACTATTGTATTTAAAAATGATGCAAATTAGGTAAGAAATGAGGAGAAAATAGACTTAATTTTCAAAAACTAAAAACAAAAAACAAAATGATTACCAAACGAGATCTTCGTCATTCAACTTTAGTTTGTAAATAATTTGGTTTTTGAACATCAAAATTTGTAAAAATATATATGCCTAAGAAAAGGTTTTTTGTTCTTTTATTATTATTATTATTAATGTAACCACCTATTTGTAGTTTATAAAACACATTTAGCTCTAATCAGTTTATTGCTCTACATATATGAAGGGAAAAAAAACTACCTTTTTAGTACTTAAATTTTTAAGAATAGGTTCATTTGATCCTTGTAGTTTCAATTTGGTCATTTTAGTTGCTGGCATTTAGAGAATAGGTTTAAAAGGTCTCTCGTCCTATTTCCTTCCCAATTAATTTTTTAAAATTATTTTAAATACATATTTAAATTAAAAATAAAATAATAATAACAATAACTAAATCTCTCTCTCGATCTCAATCCCCTCTCGTCTCTCCTCCCCTCCTCCACCATTATTTATGGTGACTATGCAGCAGTAGTTGTGTTTCCCCAATTTTTCCTCAAGTCTCAAATTAGTTTCAAGCCATTTTTTTCGGATTAATTAGATTTTAATTAAGTAAAAGGGAGGTTATTTTTTGTCTTTATCTGAACCTGTCTGGGACGCATTTTGGATTATTTTATTATTTTTTCCACACATTAAAAAAATAAATAAATAAGGTCTGAATGCATCAATTGAACATATTGTAATCACATTGATTTTTAGTAAATATTTAAGTTAAATTTAATATTATTTTTATGGGATCAGATGGACAAGATGTTACCACAGGGCCATATAACGACTTGGTTTTGTATTGTATCAAATTTATATGGAGTCTCTTGTATCAAATTTATACAACTAAACTGACATCTGATAACAGCATGAAAGGAATGATGGTGGCAGGAGACACACACTTTCTACATGTTGCATGGAGAGTGTATAATTACACTTCAAGATGTAGCTATCCAATTTGGACTTTGGAAGACCATTGATCTGGTCTCTAAATTATGACGGGAACAACTTTGGAAGACCCTTCTTTTAGGCGTAACCATGAATGATGTCGTACTTAAGGGAGGTCGTCTTAGCTGCCAGGTTAGCTGATCAATTTAAAAACTTTGCCCATCTATATTTTGTATAAGTTTCTAACAACTTTAAACAAAAACAATAATTTGAAATTAAAAATTAATATTGAGTATATCAAATCAATCATAGAAATTTCTTAATCTCAAAATAACATTATTGTTTATATTGTTAAAAAACTACTATTAAAATAAAAAAACGAGATTAGTGAGATAGTTGATTTTAGGTAATAATGATTTAGAATTAAACAAATGAAATATTATTAACCGTAAAAAAACATAAGTAATGAAAGAGTTGATTTTAAGGTTGTTAAAAGAATAAAAAAAATAAAAGTAAAAATATTTTTCTTTTTATTATTATTATTATTATTATTTAAGAATGCGTCTTGAGACGCAATCGGAACGTATGGGAATAAAGACAAATAAAAAAACACCCCCTTCTACCTAAATAAGTTGAAAACACCCCTTTTACCTAAATGAGTTGAAAAAACCCCTTTTACCTAATTAAAATCTAATTCCACCCCAAAAATCTAATTAACCCCTTTTTTCCCTTCTTCTTTAGATGAGAATGTCGATGGCAGATTGGTCATTTTTGCTTCATTGGGTTTCCACCTTTTTCTTTTTATACAGGTGACGATGTGGACCGACGACTTATAGAAGTACTTGGGTCTTGTAAATGACGACAATCAATGGTGGGAGAGACACCGATTGGGATTTTGTTAACTCGCAATAGAGTTATTAGTTTTTAGTGAATAATTTACTTTTTGGTTGAAGAAGAACTGGTGATGTTGTTGAATGTGAGATGTGGCATTTGGGTAGAAATTTGTGGGCGAAATTTAGAAGTATTATACCAAAAATAGTATGTATGTTGAGGGAGGTGAAGATGGCAAAGGGGATTAACTACTAAGTACAAATTAGAACTTTAAGAGAGGATGAAAATGGAGAAAATAGGGTAAAGGACCGTGGAGGGTGGGGAGGAGAGAGAGGAGAGGGGATTGGGATTGAGAGAGAGATTTTTTTTTTAATTTTAAATATGTATTTTAAATAATTAAAAAAATACTTAATCACGAAAAAAAAATATGAAGAGGGACCATTTAAACCCATTTTCTAAAAGTGAGGGACTAAAATGACCAAATAAAACTATAGGGACCAAATGCAGGTAGTTTTCCCACAAAAGTAATTTTAACAATATTTTCTCGATGGAGGCTAAAGTTATATAAAATTTAAAGGATAATTACTATCAGACTCTGGATTAAATTGTTATAAAATTAAAAGTATACAAATTACGAACTAAAATGATATAAACTAAAGTTTAATCAAAGTTCATAGGCCAAAAGGTTTTCTTTTCCCTAGCTTCATCATTGGTTAAATATTATTCTAGCTATCTACTTTAAATTTCATTTTAATCCACATCTTTTAACTTTTGCTTGTTTGATCCCTTTTAACTCTAGTGTTTGCCTATTTTAGTCACTAAACTTTCAAAACATTATTTGATGTTATTGAATTCGTTGGTATACAAATTGTTACAAATTTACAAGTATTATAATAGTTCAAGTGTAAGGATTATCTTCGACTGAAAGCTACAAATTGCCAAATTTGTTAGTCTCAAATTTATCTAAACTTCAGTTAATCTAATAATATGCCCCAAATTACCTTATATGGCTAAAAGTCTAAAACTAAAAAATAATTTTAAAAAATAATTTTTTTTAAAAAAAAAAAAACTCACATTACAGCAATAATTTTACAATTATCTACATCTACTTTTTGTTCATTAATAGTTAAAAAATTTCTAATCATAAGTTGTTCAACTCGCATATGAGCATGTTAATAAAGATGTGATTTGTGGTTTGAATCCTCATATCTCTGGTTGTACTATAAAAAAAATTACTTGATATTATCTTTCAACAAATAACTAAATTTTTTGAACAATAAATTACCTATATATCTATGACAATTTCAACCATTCAAATAATGAAAAACGTAAAACTTAAAATTATCAATAATTCTTGTTTCTCATCCATGAATTATAACAACAAATCAATACAAAGAGTTGCTAAATTTAAATACACATTAAGCTCAATACTGATTCATGGTCGCACGAGTTTGTCAAATCTCCTTGACCAAATAAATTCTATGCTTACTAAAACTTGTAGTATAAGTAAGGTCGATCCATAGAGAACCGAGGAGTTTTTCAATAAGAACACTTATGGTTTCGAAGTAATGGAGGGAGGTTGTTTGATTATGCTTATGAATTTAAAAGTACTTTGAAGGTAAATAATGTTTGAAGGTAAATAATGCTTAAAAGTGAAGTGTAGGCAATTGTGTGAATGATGAAATGAGAATTCTATTGATTAAAACATCTAGGTAGGGCTTTCAAGGGATCCCCAAATTGCTCACTCGATCATTGATTGCAAAATGATTAGTTTCTATTTCTTGTTTAAGCTTAGCCAACTCACTTAGTTGTGTTAACCAGAAGCCCTTAAAGCCTAATATGAATAGATAAAATGCATACTAAATACGTGAACTAACTGTAGTAAGATTAGGGAATTAAGCTAAGATGAATGCCTAATAGAAAATGCCTAATTACCTATTCAATGTGACTTCCTCTAGATTAACTAAACATTTCTAATTGGATGATTGTCATTTAATCCACAAGTTCATTCTAACCTTTGCTACATGGTGATTTAGTGACTTAACAATTACATATTTAGTGTAAATTTATAGCCACTAATTTTATTTACTTGACTAGCTTGTCAAACATTCTCAAGTCAATACATTCATGAAGATTTAGCAAGGAGAAAACCCATAAACAAGTCTGAAATTAGATGAGTTTGAACAAGAATCTCACAAGGATACAGGATGGGTAAAACCATCTAAAAATCCAAGCTAGAATTACCTACTTAGCCCATAAGAATCTTCATAGACAAAGGAGAAGAGTCTTTGTATATTAATACAAGCAAAAAATGAAAGGGTAGAAGAAATAGTGAAGGATGAAAGGGAAAATCGAGGTTAATCTCTATGGGAGCTGCTCATGACATAATGATTTAAAAAAAAAGTACTTATAATCTGGCGTAGACGGCGCTATGGGCAACACCACATCTTTATGGCCACACTTTCGTAGTGCTACAGGCTGCAGCACACGTGCGCGCATATCCTGAACTCCTGATAGTGTTGTGGTGCCACAGGATAGCGCCACAACGCTATCTTCTTCTACAGCTTTTGTAAAGGGCGTTGCGCAACAGTGCCCTTGCTTGGCGTTGCTTTTGTCCAAGGCATCACGCACAAGCACTTGCCCTTAGGGGCATTTGTAATTTTGTTACTTTTATCTCATTTGATGTTTTAGAGCCTTGTTTTGGTCCATTTGAGCCTAGTTTCCACCTTAAGAGTCTGTTCTACTTTCTTTACGTTCGAGACCTACAAAATCATAAAATAAACATATATATAAAAGGAAGGAATGAGCTTGAACTAAGTAGAGCGAGATAACACATTTTAGGTACTATCAATTCATAATCAAATACAAAATTGAAATATCAACTGTTAACTAGGAAGATTAAGATTCAATAAACGATCACATTGGAGCCAAAGTGAAATTAGTTCATACTAAATTTCACTAGAAAAAACCTCAATCAATAACACTGATTAAAACAAAACTCATCTTTCAAGAGTAAAATTATAATATTTTAAAATTTAAGAACTAAATTGAAATCAAACTCAAAATTTAAGAACTAGAAAGAAACAACAACCAATATTTAGAGACAAAAAATCAAGAGTAAAATTGTAATATTTTAAAATTTAAGAACTAAATTGAAATCAAACTCAAAATTTAAGAACTAGAAAGAAACAACAACCAATATTTAGAGACAAAAAATGTATTTTTCCTTTTTTTAAAACTTGTTTATGCTTTTGAAATTGGACTAAGAATTCAACCCTTTTACTTAGTAAATATAGAAACTATTGTAAAAAAATCGGAAGGAAATAAATACAATTTTTTTTAAAAAAAATAAACAGCTATGTGACTCCTACAAGCATGATATTATTAAATTTCTATCAATATGACTATATTTCTATCAATATTTTCATATATCTATGAGTTCGACATCAACATAAGTAGTAAATCAACATCAATATTATATGGTTAAAAAAATAATAAAACAAACGAATTTACCAACAAGTACCACTAATATAAATATAACATAAATAATATACATTCTAACATGTTTTCAAAGTGTAAAATGCTAATCTTAATGTATACTTTTTAAGTTTTTATAATATTTCTAGCCATTTCCATTGGATCAACATTAAAATTGAGTGGTTGACATTTCCTTCGACATGGACGTTGGCATTTTAAACTTTGTCTACAAATAAAAAATAAAAAGTTAAAAGCCATTTTGGTCAATATACTTTGAATTATATTTAATTGTAGTATTTGTACTTTCAATAAATTTTAAACTTAATATATCGAATTTAATTTTTTAAAATTTATAGTAAAAATTAGTTAAATAATAATAATAATTTTTTAAAATTTATAGTAAAAATGCTAATAGATAATAAATCGTTTTTTGGAAAAAGTCAACAACAAACTAACAATTGACATTGAATTTAAGGTTTATTGAAATTACATAAACTAAAATTATTATTTAATTTTAATCTTTGAATTATATTTAATTGTAGTTTTTGTACTTTCAATAAATTTTAAATTTAGTTATCGAATTTATTTATTTTATCAAAACTAGTTAAATAATAGTAATAATAATAATTTTGGTTTTCAAAATTTATAGTAAAAATGCTAATTGATAATAAATCATTTTTTTGGGAAAAAGTCAACAATAAACTTACAATTGACATTGAGGTTTATTAAAGTTACATAAACTAAAATTGGACAATTGAAAATACAAAGACCAAAATTGATCAAACTTGAAAAATATAGGGACCAAAATGATACTTTAACCCATAAACTATTAACAATGCGATTAGGTCAAGGTAATAAAACATATTAAAATAAAGTTAAATTATACAAAATATTTTGAAACTTTGAACATTGTGTTAAAAATACCCTTGAACTTTTAAAATTTTAAAAAATATCTTAAACTTTTTAAAAGGGACTAAAAATACCCTTCCTATTAATTTTGGATGAAAATCGCGAGTGTTTTGTGTATAAAATACTCATGAACTTTCAAAAGTTTAAAAAATATCCTTACAATTATTATATAAATCGAAATGGTTAATACCCTCCTACTTCACTATTTTTTTCCCTTTTTTCTCACATCTCTTCTTCATTGCCGTCTTACTCTCATTTTTATTAACTGATTGACATTTGTTTGTCTCAAAATAAATAAATAAATAAATAAAGCTTCCACTTCACTTAAAGATACATAGACCACAACAAGAAGAAAAAGAATAATCGAAGCACAAAGAGAGATGAGACTTAAATGTTTTGACAAGTTGTATGTTAGTAGTTTAGTGTGTGTTAACAACCAACTATATTTTTTGGTACGTTTTAAAAGAAGATTTTGATTTTGGAATTTTGTGAGATGTTGTGGGATCTTATGTTTTAACAAAGTTTTGGTTGATAAGAAATTTTGATAAGAATTGAACAAATAGGAGAATAATGAAAGTATCTATATGAAAAAATATATACTAGGATATCTATATAATTTGTTTTGAAAGTGGTTCTTTCCAAACTCAAGAAAACTTTGTGCACTATACTAATGGTAGGAGCATTTTTAAACTTTGTTTTTTTTTTAAAATTTAGAATTATTTTTACAAGGAGATATTAATGGTTTCCATTCATATACTAATATATATATTGCCAACAACAACGTAGCTGAACTGACATGGTGTTTGTATTATCAACCTCGAGGTCTGAGTAATTCCCATACCTCACACTTTAATTACAATACATTTGTAAAAAAATAAGTATATTTTTAAAACGAAACATAAACGATTTTCATCTAAAATTAATCATAGAGATATTTTTGAATTGTTTTAAAAAAATTTAAGATTATTTTTGTAACTTTCGAAAGTCCTCCATACAAAATATACCAAGTTCAAGGGTTTTATTTATTTATTAATTTAGCATTAAAATAAGCCTAAAAAATTAGCGTTTTGCACCTTTCATCTACCTCAGGAAAAAAAAAAAAAGGAGAAAAAACCCTAAACCCTTTCATCTCTCTCCCACTCTCACGTGCTGCACCTTCACCTTCTTTTCCTTCTCCTTCTTCCTCTCGCCGGCTCCTACTCCCTTTCAGCAGCTCATTGTCGTCGGGTCTCTCTCCGTTCCGTGCCGCCGCCGCCGCCTCCCTTTTACTGGGTTGCACTGATTTCTTACTCTTAAGGGTATGCTCCCAATCTCCATCTACGTCTTTCTTCCCGCTTGAAAAGCTTAATTAGTATTTTTCTAACGGAAGAATGGTGGACTTGTTTATATTTATATGGGTTGTGATAACTATCTTCATCAAAGCTTGGGAAAAAGGTGGCCTCGTTGTTTTGATTTAGAGTTGGTTTCTTCCCTTCTTTTCACATGGTTTAGTTGAATATTGAAACAAATGAATTTATCAGGAAATAGAAAACCAATCAAATTGAAAAGATGCAACGTCCTTTCCCTTTACTGTTCTCTTTGGTTCTATAATTTATGTATTTTTCTCATGTTTCTATTAACTTGTCAGTAATGAGTTAAGAAATTAACAATGACAATGTATTTCCTAACAAGAAGAAGACTATATAGTTGGATTTCAGTTTATTAGTTCATATAGTGGCTGTCACTTGTTTTTTTTTTTTTTTTTTAATCTGAGCAATATTAAAATTCCAGTTTCTTTTATATGTTCATCATATAGTGACACTCTAATCTGTGCTTTATAATACCAGAAAAGATCAAGAGAAGTCTTTTATACAATGGGTAGTAAAAAGACAGGCTGTAACTCCATAGACGGAGTGGATATCCAGGAAGATACACCGATGGATGATGTTAGTGCTGCTGTTTCAAAATCCTTAAAGAGAAAAATGAAGAAGGATAAAAGGAAAGATGCTGAACTGGAAAATGGGGATGTGGATATTCCCTCTTCTACCTTTCCCGATTCTGAGAAACCAATGGAGAGAAAGAAGAAAAGGAAAACATTTGACAAAGAAAGAAAGCGAGCTATTTCGGAAAGTGAAGTACCTAAGGAAAAACAAATAAGTGTTACTTCTAAAGCTGACGAGACTAAGCCATCTTCTGTCTCTGTTTCAAGCAGTGGTCTCCCTGAATTTCATATCAGTGTTTTTAAGGACTTGGCATCTGCTGACATTTTGGTGAGAGAATCAGCTGCAGAAGCTTTGGCAACTGAGCTGCTAAAGGTTCAAGAAGCATATGACAAGCTGGAAAATAAGGATTTGGTTGAGGGTGGGTTAAAACTGGAAGCTGAGAAGGATGATGGCCTGGATAATTGTGCACCATCTGTGAGATATGCTGTACGTAGACTGATTCGTGGTGTGTCTTCTTCGAGAGAGGTATGTTTTGATATTATTTATCCAAAGCATCCTTCACTGTTATCTTTTTAGTAGTACAATAAGTGGATAACATTCCAGACTATCTTCGTACAAGTTCCAGATTCTAGGCCAATGCAAAAAAATAAACTCAATTGCTGAAATGTTGAAGAATGATCAATATTCAAAAGCAATTTTATTTCAAACAAGTCCAATGATGAAATTAGCAATATAAATTTCTATGCTTAAAGTTACAAGTGCAGTGGGTGTTTGATTTTCTCATTTTATTCCATTCACTAATCTAACATAATTTTGGTTCTTTTGAAAAATCACATGGTTTCATAACTTCTGAGGCTGTTTTTCTTGTCTTCAATGGATCTTGCTCTAGAATGCCTGCACAAGTGCTTCTTTCCTCAGGTCCTTTGTTTGTTTTTCCTCATATTGGCTTTCATTATAACACTCAAGAGCAATTTGTTTCTTTTCCCTTAAAAATCGTGGTGTCTCTGGTTGATGAAAACTTGGATGATTTTGTAGAGTAGTTCTATCCATTTGATGCAACCCTAACTTTTCACCTATGCTTGCTATGAATTGCAATTGCAGTGTGCGAGACAGGGCTTTGCCTTAGGATTGACTGCATTGATAAGTACACAGTCCAACATCAAGGTGGACTCATTGCTGAAACTCATTGTTAATATGTTAGAGGTTTCTTCATCAAGGAAGGGCCAGGTAATCCAGAGTCATGTACATTGATTTATTCTATCGATTTATGATATGGTTTCTGTGTTCTGTTAAAGGGTTTTATTTTTATTATTTTCCCTCTCTCTCTAAATGTTACTTACTACTTATTTATGGCAATGCAGGAAGCAAGAGACTGTCTTTTGGGTCAATTGTTTGCTTATGGGGCTCTTGTCCACTCAGGAAGACTAACTGAAGAATGCTCTTCTGATAAAAACACTTCACATGTGAAGGAAATCACTGGTGCTCTTATATCTCTCGCAGCTAAAAAACGTTATCTACAAGAGCCTGCTGTCTCAATTATTTTAGAATTGATAGAAAAGGTATATCGTCTATTTAATGATATGCTCTTCCTTGGAGTTCTTTTAGTTTTTTAGATCAAGAGATGTCCTCACTTGAAGATTATTTTTTATTTTTTGGGAAAAAAGGGTAATGAGCACATGGTCTTCATGACAATTATTTTTTGAAAGAGAAATGTTGCACTTATTTATTTGTTCAGCATGCGAACACACACACGCATACACACACACATAACTTAGAAATAATTTTATTTGGTTTTCATTTCTTTTATGAATGTATGTTATATGATGTTGCATCGATTGAATTATGAAATTGGCTTCTTTGAGACAGTGCTTTTAAATTTTCCTATCTTGGTGCTTCTCAACCAAAGCTTATGATTGATTAGAGTAACTTCCAGGTAGCTTATCTCAAAAAAGAAGAAGAAAAAGAAAATGATTAGCTTTTGTCATTTTCATTATGTATAATGTGAAAAATTACACATTGCCCTCTTTTGAACTCACTAGTGCTAATTACTCTTGACCGTTCATATGAACCAAATGAGACTTACCTTATTTATCTTACGAGTGGTTCCATTCTTATTAGAATTTATTTTATTTTTGGAAATAATTTGAAGATAACCAAAATGGTAGTAAATGTGTTGGTGCTTGCCCGCCTGTTTTTCCACTTTTATGTTGGGTCACTTTTTCTAAGGTCTGTACCTAGTTGCTTTTCAATTAGAATTTATTTGTCTCGACTAAAATTTTCCCTGCTGATGATGGTGTTATGGTTTTGTAGTTAACACCTGAGTCAGTATTGAATCATGTGCTTGAAGCTCCTGGAATTCGAGAGTGGTTTGAAGCAGCTACTGAAGTTGGGAACCCAGATGCACTGCTGTTGGCATTAAAATTACGAGAAAAAATTTCTGCTGATTGTTCAATATTTGCTAAACTTTTACCAAATCCATTCAATCCTAGTAGATTTTTTTCTGTTGATCATCTGTCATCTCTAGCCAACTGTCACAAGGTGCTACTTGGAAGTATCCATCTTTTTTCTACAAGCTTTTATATTGTAATAATAATATTTAAGAATTGAATCACTTAAATCTTTTCTTTGTGTGCGTGATATTTGGCAGGAGTCTACTTTTTGCCAGCCCAGAGTTCACAGCTTATGGCCTGTCCTGCTAAACATTCTGTTGCCTGATACAGTTTTAAAAACTCAAGATGCAATCTCCGTTTCAACCTCATTGAAGAAGCATAAAAAGAATCGTAAAAGTGGCTCTTCTGAAGAAGACATTCTGATAAACTTCCAAAATTTTTTTGAAGTTATAATCGAAGGAGCACTTCTGCTATCATCTCATGACCGTAAGCACTTGGTGTTTGATGTTCTACTTCTTCTCCTGCCAAGACTGCCAACAATTTTTGTCCCTGCTATGCTGTCATATAAAGTTGTTCAGTGCCTGATGGACATACTTTCAACAAAGGATTCTTGGTTGTATAAAGTTGTGCAGCATTTTCTAAAAGAATTATCTGAATGGGCACTGCATGACGATGGCAGAAAAGTTGCTGTCATTATTGCTTTACAGAAGCATAGCAATGCCAAGTTTGATAATATTACACGAACAAAAGCAGTTCAAAACCTGATGTCCGAGTTTAAGACAGAATCAGGTTGCTTTCTGTTTATTCAGAACTTGATGAGCATGTTTGTGGATGAAAGTCAAACATCAGAGGAACCTTCAGATCAGAGTCAAACAACTGATGACAACTCAGAGGTTGGTTCAGTTGAGGACAAGGACTCCACTGGAACAATGGGAAACTCTGATTTTTTGAGAACTTGGATTATAGAATCTCTACCATGTATGGTGAAACACTTGAAGCTGGAACCTGAGGCAAAATTCCGGGTGCAGAAAGAAATTTTGAAATTTCTAGCTGTTCAGGGTTTGTTCACCGCATCACTTGGCACAGAAGTAACCTCTTTTGAACTACAGGAGAAATTTAAGTGGCCAAAAGCTCCCACATCTAGTGCTCTTTGCATGCGGTGTATTGAACAACTGCAGTTGTTACTGTCGAATTCTCAAAAGGGAGAGGGATCTCATTGTTTGGTTAATGGTCTTGAGCCAAATGACCTCGGCTCTTATTTTATGAAGTTTCTCGGTACGTTACGCAACATTCCTTCAGTTTCTCTATTCCGTCGCCTAAGTGATGAGGATGAAGATGCAGTCAAGAAACTGCAAGAGATGGAAACCAGGTTATGGCGAGAGGTAGCTTTCCACGTTAAATAAATTTGTAATGTAATTAATATTAACCGTAAGCTAGCAATATTTTGTAAACTATTAAATTGGAAAACATGTTTGAAATTTACAATTAGAGTTGAAGAAATGATCCAAAATTGTTTCTCAATCTCGACTGGTCTAAAACTAAAACCCTATATCATATTAAGGATTAAAGATCTACAGTTTGTCTTTTAATTTGAGAATAAACATGCAAATTTGTACATGTAAAAAAAAAAAATTGTAAATGTTAATTTATGGTATCATTAAATAAATATTACTTTGGTGTCAGGAAAGGAATTACGGTTTAAGTGCTGATGCAAACAAATTACATGCACTAAGGTACTTGCTCATCCAGTTGCTTTTGCAAGTGCTCCTTCGACCAGAGGAATTTACCGAAGCTGCAACTGAATTAATTATATGTTGTAAGAAAGCCTTTTCATCTGCTGATCTACTAGGCTCCTCTGGAGACGATGAGTTGGATGGCGATGGAACACCACAGTTAATGGACGTTCTTGTTGACACATTGCTTTCATTGTTACCACAGTCATCAGCACCCATGAGGTCTGCCATCGAGCAGGTATGTGCATTGCAGAATATTGCAAATCGTGTATACTAGTTAAATACAGTTGTTTCTGCTTCAAGCTATATCTTTGCATTTGATGGTTGGAATTATCATCATATTGAAAAAAATTGGCATTGCTAACTTTGAGGATTTCTGCAATTACTCCCCTTTAGTGATTTGTCTCAAATTGAATTCGCTGTTTGTAAATATTTTGGGAGCTTTTGTAAATTTTACGTCCCTTAGGCTTTGACCTTTACCTCATTTAAGCACGTTCTTTGTATTAATAGCAAGTGCTAGTTTTTTTTTTTTTTAAATACTTTTCAAACACCAGTGTTTTTCTTTTCTTTATGTTCATACTCATAAGGGGTTTTTCCATATTTGGATACGTTTTTGTTCTTGCATTCTCCCCCGTAATAAATATTCTAATACTCCAGCCTTTTTATATTTCACTAGCAACTTTATGCAGGCTAAATATTCTAGTTTACATCATTCATATTATTGTTCTTGGTATATCATTTAAAGTACATACACACGTGTTGCATACTCGAGGGGAGGGGACCAGTCAAGATGTTTTTGGGGATATAGTTAAAATCTTTGCTTCTTCTTGGTGTTCACTGATGATACATTGATACTGATAGGGATATCTATCACAATTGGTTAGATTTCGTAATCCCCTTGGCTTGGTGGGAATACCTCATCCATTTCCCTTTGTGTTCATCTTTTGACAAAGAAACCATAGTTCTCACAAGAAAGGGTTGCACGCTCACATGTCAGATTGTGTACACCTGATGGTCATTTTATTTGGGTTTATGATTTCCTTCGTTCCTTGATTTGGATATATGGTTGTCAAAATATAATCGATGGGAAATTCTCTAATTGAATAGGTTAAGCATTATCCTTAAGGAAAATAACTGAAGGTGGTCTGTATTCTATTAATCGATGAGAGAATCTAACTTCATTTGGGCTTGTCTTGTAGGTTTTCAAGTATTTCTGTGGCGATATCACTGATGATGGGCTGATGAGAATGTTGAGGGTTGTCAAAAAAAATCTGAAACCTTCTAGACATCACAATGCTGAGGATGAAGATGATGATGAGGATGAAGATGAGGATGAAGATTTTCTTGATGTTGAAGAAGATGAGGAAATTAATCAAGATGAAACTGGTGACACAGGTGATAGTGATGAACATACTGATGAGTCTGAAGCCATAGATAGAGTTGGAGAAGTAGGCCAAGAACTTTCTGATGGTTCTGATGATTCTGAGTCTGATGGAGGAATGGATGATGATGCAATGTTTCGAATGGATTCTTATCTTGCCCAAATCTTCAAAGATCGTAAAAATCAGGCTGGGAGCGAAACCGCTCAGTCTCAGCTTATGTTATTCAAGCTTCGTGTTCTGTCACTTCTGGAAATTTACTTGCATGAAAATCCAGGTATGCTACTTTTCACTGGATCTTCTGGGACTTGTGCGGATGAAACTTAATTGAAAACATTGTTGGATTTAAGAAGAGATGTAAAGAAAACCATTGGCCACGTTTGACACTTGAGTTATTTCACAATTAGGATGCCACCTGGGGACCCAACAACATATATGGACTCTATTAATAATCCCCCAGAGCACTAAACCGATATAATATGACCATGTTTGGATTAGCTTACTTACACGACAGTTTCTTTTTCAGAGTCCTCTATTTTAATGTTCCATACGTTTGATATTCGTCCTGGATAGGATCTTCGTAGAATATCTTAAATTCCTAATTTAGGGAAGACTGATCTTTAACTTTATTTAGGCCACCTGTTTGTTTACGATTTCATCTTTTATCAATAAAATTTGTTTAACAAAATAATTATGATAATAATATGAATTTTGGTATTAGTTTTTCTATTTTTGGATAATGTGCTTGTTTCTTCCCAATTTCATTACGAATGGTTTTCAATCTAAAGTAAACATTTGAATTCTTAGCCAAATTCTTAAAACAAAAACTTGTGTTTTAGTTTTCAAAACTTGGTTTAGATTTCGAAAACAGATATAACAAGAGAGAAATTCATGGTAGAAGTCATAATAAATTTTCAAAAACTAAAAATAAAAATCAAATGTTTATTGAACAAGGTGTCAGGGGTCATTTAAATTATAGTCCTTGGCTTATATCTGGAGGTAGAGAGAGTTGTAGTCTGCACAATAGTCACCTGGAAGATAAGTTTGGAGCGAAACACAGATAGTTTCCTTTGACTTTGATCAGTTTACGGACACCTAGAAGCTGAGGAAATCCCGAGCAGTCTGATTCTCCATGTTAGAGTAGTATTATCATATTATCGTTTAGAAAAATTTTCGCCTTTGGACAAGTTAGATCAATGTTTCAGTTACCATGGATGTGCTGACAAGTTAAACAATATTTAGAGTTTATCTTCAATATTCCACTTCATGGAGTAATGATATTGTATGAGTTTCTATCTGATTTTTTTCTTTTTGTCATCTTTTGGGGCACAGGTAAGCCACATGTTTTGTTAGTGCTCTCAAATTTGGCTCAGGTATTAGTTAACCCACATACTACAGAAGGTAGCGAACAGCTTGAACAGCGCATATGGGGAATTTTGCAAAAGAAGATTTTCAAAGCAAAAGACTATCCAAAGGGAGAAGCAGTTCAAATGTCAACGCTTGAAAATTTGCTGGAGAAGAACCTAAAGTTGGCATCAAAACCTAAGAGAAAGAAATCTGCTGGAAATGTCTCAAAAAGGAAGCAGTTAGCATCGAGGAATCATTACAAGATGATCACTTCCCTGGGTCAGAATTCAGCATATTGGATTTTGAAGATTATTGATGCAAAAAAATTGCCCAAGTCTGAACTACAGAAAGTATTTGATATTTTTGACAGAGTTGTGGTGGGTTATTTTCATAGTAAAAAATCTCAGCTAAAGGGGAAATTTCTGAAAGAGATAATTAGAAGGTGCTCATGGATTGGGCATCATTTTTACAGTTCCCTTCTGGAAAGATGTGTCAGCACAAATTCAGAGTTCCGGCGAATTGAAGGACTAGATCTAATAATTGATATAATAAAATCATCAATGTCTTCTGAAAATGGACATCATGCGGCGAAGGAACTGATGGAGAAATTCCTTCATGAACTATGCAATTTGATAAAGGAGTTACTGACGAATATGCCAGAAAAGCAGGCCCGGCGAGCTGACATACGGAAGTTTTGTGGCAAGATTTGCCATTTCGTATCCTCTCTTAAAATTAACAAGTCTTTTCTTTCAAGCTTGGCTCCCGAAGCTCTAGCTGTATGCGAAGCTCAGCTTGGCAAGCAGTTCAGTAAAGTGAAGCCTCAAGAATGATAATAGCAACAAAGTATACAACTGAATGATTTTTCCTACAGACTCAGCCTACTCTATTCTTGTGAACTTTCGTGAAGTCGTAAACCAAAGCACTAGAAAGTTTCTGGAGAATCTACTCGTTTTGGCTTAAAAAAGAAGCAAAGTTATCATAATGCAGTTAGCTTTCTTGTTACAACTGAGATGGAAACTTGGATGGATGGAGGAGGAAAGCATTGGATGAACATGCTCTGCACGTCGTAAATGGCATGAAGATTCAGATTTCTGCTTCGAGAACAAAACTTTTGAGACGTTCCTGAATGAAATACAACATTCTAATACCGGTAACGACCCTATGCAGGTGTTTGTTGGTTCCCAGAAAATCGTGATCTCTTTATTTTAAACAGTGTTAAACGCATAGAATATTTAATACTTATTAGTTCACAAACTCAATGTTGAAAAATTTTGGTAAAGTCTTGTGCTATTATATTCTTCATTTTTTGACTCAATACCACTTTGATTGGATTTTCTTTTTGGTCGTGTATTTTATTGTTGAAAGAATCATTCGGCTGATCCTTGATGTCCCATTCTTCATAGTTTCTTTGCATTTGGCAAATGGGCTTTAGTACAAAAAAGAAATTTGTTGTTCTGAAGTTTTAGATGATGTTTTTGTCTCTTTATAGATGTATCTTTGCTGCTAAAATATTGTAGGTCTTATAGATGTCTTTTATATATGTATTCATTTTACTTCAAAGAATGAGGAATTTGACTACTAACTTGGGCTGCAAATTTGCCAAATCAGTGGAGTTTATTTTTATGCTCTTCTTTTCAACTTTTTAAGTTTGAATGTTTGGATTTTTTGTCTTGCTCTGTGGAACTGCTTTTCATTGATTAACTAGCCAACAAGAATCAGTCCTGTTTGAATTTCCTATGATCTTTAGGATAAGCTTCTAGGTTTTGTAAAATAATTATAAAAATAATGATATTCAAGTTTTGACCCTTCAATTTCAGATATTTTTTTAATGATTGAGAGCGCCTACAACTTTTCAGTTTTTAGTTCCAATTTTCAACTTTTTCAAACGTGTTTGAAATCTAAATCAAGTTAACAAGGTTTTCAAAAGTTTCTGCAATTTGACTACAATTTTTAAAAACACATAAAAACAATCTCTTGAACCCAACTTTTAATGGCGTATAAAATTCTCCATAGAAATCATTCTTGGGACTACTCAAATTTCATATGTTATTTATTCTTGATAACACTGAAAATAAAAACTGAAGACGTGGGTAAAATTGAACCACTTTATCCGTTTTGTTGTGATCTGATCTGAATTTCATCATCTAATGAGTTTTTACAACAAAGTCTTGCCAATTTAGAGAACAAAGACTTGCCATTATGACGCCAAAAAAAAAAAAGAAAAGAAAGAAAGAAAGAAAGAAAAGAAAAAGCAGTTCAAATATTGGAACTGAATTATACTCGAGAAACAAGATCTTGTGTTTCTTCCTTTTTGTATACACAACAAATTTCAATTCACAAAAAAAAGGGGGAAATATATACGATCTGGGAAATTAACAATTTGATTATGTACATTCTAGGAAACAACCTTTTAAGAAATAAAAAAATCAAAAGAAAAAAGAAAAACTTGAATCTATCTCCATTCTAAACTCGTGCCATCTACAATTTCTCTCAATTCCTTTCTGATATAAAGCAATGGCCAGCAGAAGTGCAAAGGTCAAAAAGTTCCAAAATCCTGTTCGTTCCTTACATCAGTAGCCCCAACTTAAACTTCACATTTCACATCTGAAATTCACAACACTGAACAATATAAGAGCCTGGAAATCTGTTCCCCCCTATTTTTTCCAGCCATGATGAAGAATACTGACAGTAACAACAATAATGATGAAGAAGCTGGTTTTTTTATTCACCATACCTCAGAATCTTGATACTGATGTGATTGAGTGGACTGCGAGTTCAGAAAGCTGTTACTATATCCTTGCAGAAATGGGCCCCTATGATTGACCATCACCATCTGAATCACTATCGGAGGAGCTACCTTCTGAATCAGAACCTACATGAGGAGATTGAAAATGATTTAGCCAAAAGAACCTTCTCTATAATTCAGACTCACAAACCCACAACAAATCATTATTCATACCACTTGAAGAGGAAGAATCATCACTCCCTGAACTACTAGAGCTATCAGAACTACTACTAGCATGAGCAACTGCATCTCTTTCAATTTCAACAGGAGGGAAACCACCCATTGGTACCACCTCATCCCCAATGTCCACATCTTCTTCAGCCACATCCCCTTTTCTAAGCTTCTTCGCCTCTGTTTTAACCTCATTCATCTCATTTGCAGATGATATCTACAGCAAAAAATGGAAAACAGTACACAAATCCAATCAGATAAACCAGCAACATGGCAAAGGAAAATAAAACATACCCTTAAGCAAAAAGTATGTATAGTCAAGGGTTTTTTTTTACCTCATTATTCTCTTTATTCAAATCTGCATTTGCATTGTCATTGACGAGAGCTTGCCGTTTGACTTTGCTCATCATTTTCTTCCAATTCGTCACCAGCCGGTCCAGTTCCCAAAGGGTCTCGGTATCGACTGCTTCAATGTCCAGCTCAATCTCATCCCCATCCTGTCTCAAATGTCCACTTCTCTTCTTCACAATCTGTACCACCTGATCCATCTTTTCAGGAGGCAAGCCCTGCAATCCAATTCCCAATCTGTGTTTCTCCTCTAAACTCATATCCCTTTTGTTGGGATCCTTAGCCTTTGGCTTTGGCTGCCTTACTGGCTTCACTTGTGGTACCCTCACTGGCGATGGGGTTCTCACTGGTGATTGAACCGAAGGAGGCTTTGATGAGCTCAATGGTACTCTTACTTCTTCTGATTTGTTCCCATTTGAGTTGAAATTCACCTTCTCCACCTCAACATGATTCCAAGAACTGGCTTGCAATTCCTCTTCATATGGATCTGGCTGCTTCAGTGCACCCAACTTCTTACTAACAGGAAGAAACATTTCCTCAAATTTCACTAACCACTGTTCAGCCAATACATGAACTTCATGACCCTTGGGATTGTACATCATTGCATTGTTAAATGTTAGCCTAACATCATCAGCAAAATCCAAAGGCGAGCCATATAAATTCTTAGCCAGTTTAGATTTCACAGTCCCTAAATCCATAGGATGCTTAATAATATCATAATAGTCGTGAAGACCCAACCCAACCACATCCACCGGCTTGTTGAAGATCAGCCCATATTTCTGCTTCATCAATTTGTTCAAGATTTGAGCGCAAGTCTTCATCAGATTCCCACCTTCAAACGAATTCGGAACCTGCAAATTTCTGCCAAAACTAGGTGGCACCTTCGGCCGCTTGTTCAATCCCTTGATCTTGGAAGATTTCTTGAAATAATTAGGTCCAATACCAATGTCCCCAGATTCAATACGATTCTTGATTCGTCTAACTTGTTCAAGCTCCCCCAACAACCGTTTCCTCAGCTCAAACAAATCCCTCCCAGAACACGAAGTTATATTGAAACTCACATATTGGTTGTACTGTAAGTTCGAAGATCCATGGTAACGATCGATGGAAGATCCATTATCTGAAGGAGATAGAGTTGTTACGTTGCCCATTTCTTCACCCATCTGATGAAAGTTGTTAATTTCACCATTAGTTTTCCTCTTTTTCATATTAGGTTTAGATTTAGGGTTTGAGAACGGAACTCTCGCCATAAACGCTCCTCCTCCAACTCCTCCGCCACTGCCGTTGCGTTCGCTCGTTGGCCAACTAGGTTCGTGATTGGCTAAAACAGCAGACGCCATGAAAAGAAGAACCCAAAACCCTAATGAACCGTTCCTTACAAAAATAAGGATCCGATGAAGCGCCGGCGAGGAGATTTCTTTACACAGAATCGAAATGATGGATCAAACAAGAACAGAAGGCGGGAAAATCAAACTCAAAGAGCTCTCGATTCTTCTCACCTGCGCGCCAAATCCAAACTCTCAAAAGAAAAAAAACATTTCAAAAGCTAAAAAAGAAAATGGAAATTAGGGTTTGAGAATAAACAATTTCGCCCTAATTTCTGCGAGCTACGAAGAACAATAAAGGGGGTAAGGGGGTATTTAAAGGCGTGATGATCTGCCCGTAAATTTTACGGGCAGAATGATAGCCGTCGATGATACTCGGCTAACTGATCTTGCAGTGGTTACTCTGTGGCTTGCTGCCCGGTGGACTGACCGAATGAGCTGGAATGGACGGTGGATGTCGTGGGTTTTTAGGTACGTGGCGAATTCTGAATCGTTTGAATTTGGGGTGCATTTGCGTTTCATGTTGAGTGGGTCCTACACGTTGATGACGTGGAGTCTAGTGGGGACGCGTTTGGAACACTGTGGAAATTTGGAGGGGTAATTGGGTAAATTCGTATTGGAAAGGACCATGAAATATTCATTTTATGTTTGGGATGATATTTTAACTCTCTCTCTGTTTTCGCGGGATATTTTCTAAAATACATTTTCGAAAATTTTCATTTTGAGTTTTTAGAATTGAGGTTTAAAAATCTTATTTGGATCTACAAGGCTTTCAAATTTGTTTTCATTGATCTCTAATGTTTTAATATGTTGTTTTAGATCTCATTTATAAAGATTTTGTTTTCAATATTTATTTTTAAATTATGTTTGTTCACACTAGATTACGAAAGAAAATTTGATTCGTGGAAATAAACTTAATTTTATTGATTTGTAGTTTAAGTTGGTCCATAATTTTTATCCTATAATTATTTCTCTCGAGTGCATGAACTTTAATTCTTAACTTTGTTGATCTTCATAGATGATAGGGATGTATATGGATTGAGTTTGGTTGAATTGATGGTATTTTTTTTGGACCAATCCAAATTTTCGGGTTGGTTGAATTGACAACCCAAATGACCCAAATAAAGTTCAAGTTGGGTTGGGTTGGATTGTTGAGTTATAACTTATTTTTTATTTTTAATGAAAAATATGTATATTTATATACAACACATGACTAATAACTAAAATCTTATAAAATTCAAATGCTAAATACCAAATATCTATGATATTTATTGCAAACTTTAAATAAAGAGGAACACACACACACACACATATATATATATATATATAATTCGGGTTAGGTTGGGTCAACCTAATTTTTTTTAGTCAACCCATAACCCAATCCAATAAACATCGAAAAATTCGATCCAATCTAACCCAAGAACAAAACTAACCCAACTCAACCCTTACATTTTGGGTTGGGTAGTCTGGATTGTTCGGGTTGTCGGATTATTTGAACACCCCTATTAGATGATTGACCTTTGGCTTGTTGATCGATTTGGATCGACCTTTGGCTGGTTTATCGATTTTGATTGACCTTTGGCTTGTTGATCTACTTGATCAACTTATGGCTTGTTGATCAACTTGGGTTTGGCTTGTTGATCCACTTATGAGGTTTTTCATGAGTTTGAGGAGATTAAAGATTCGTTTGGATTGACTTGAGAAAAAAGTATATTTTAAAAAATTCATTTTTATTTAAACACTTTTGATAAAAACTCATTAAAATACACTTGAAAAGTTATTTTGAGTGGTTGCCACACTCTAATTTCTTCCACAATGACTTATTTTTTTTAAATTAAACACTTAAAAATGTATTTCAAATACACACTAAATTTTCAACTTGTCAATTGTGAGGAGGAGATCAATTTGTTGAAATCTACTAGCCTTTGAATCTTATGAATTCTGAAACATATAATTCTCTAGTTTCTAACTCTTGTAGACTCTGGTGGAAGGCTCTGCTTCTGATTTCTCTAAGTGAATGGCAATGACTCCATGGATGCCTGCATGCTAACTCCCTAACTGAATGTTCTGACTTCTTATTCTTCTAAGTGAATGACAATGACTCAATGAATTCTAAAATTTGAATCCTTGACTAAATATTTTGTTCTAGCGTCTAATTCCTCTAAGTGAATGATAATGACTCGATGAATCTCTACATTTTGAATCCCTAGCTGAATGTTCTGACTTTTGATTCCTCTGAGTGATTGACAATGACTCAATGGATCTCTAAATTATGAATGCGTGGCCTCCCTATTTATATAGTTTTAGAAGATCCTATGGGCTTGGGCTTGATTGACATCGAGCCAAATTTTAGGCTTGAGCTTAATCCAATACCTTTTAATAGGTTTATTTAAATTTGATCCAATCCATTTTAGTAAGTCCCAAGCTAACCTAGCTTCAAATCCAATCGCCACGTGCCGTAATTTGACTAGAACAGATGACATGGACAAGTGGTGTCATTTGATTTATCACCTTTTATGTCTTTTAGTTTAATTCGAGAACGAATGTAAATTTACAACTCATATTTATCCATAATTAATTTAAATTAATGATGGAACAATTTATGACTGGTCGAAGTTTCTGGTCAACAATATTTTTTCTATTGTAACTTTTAGCTTATAGAATAACATTTATATATTTTGAACACATTTAATTATAATTATTGTTGAAGGAGAAATTTTGGACCAATCACAAATTGCCACGTCATTTACCAAATTAATGATGAAATTACAAGTAACTGAACTTGAGAATAATTAAAAGTTGACATGTGTCCTAAGAAGAAATTAAAGTCATAAATTGACGAATCCAGATGATGCCATGTGTTTTTGTCTTGATCGTTGGATCAAATTAATTATTTTGGTCTAATTAAATTTTGGGCTGAAGTTAAATTGGACTCAAGAATATGCTTAATTTGACTTAAATATCAAAGAAAGTCCAAATCCAATTAAATGGGCCCAAGGGTCAAGTCCGAGGACCAACCAAACCCAAGCCCAAACCCGCCAAGTCCACCTGAGAACTCTATAAATAGAAAAGTTCTATTCATTTGTGGGGGTCATCAATTATACATTTCAGAGAGCCTAGAGAGAATTCTTCCAACAATCAGAAGACTCCTAGGCTCCTAAAGCTACACACTCCTTGAAGACAAAAATCTCTTGAAGATACAAAGACCCTTTTAAGACTTTGACTTTAAGAACTTCACGCGCTTCGTTTCTTCAAGTCAAGCGTACGCATTCAACTGAGAGAGAATAAGATAATCAAGTACTGGAGATCGAACCACATTGCATCAAATCAACATCAACATCAACATCAACATTAACTCAAGTTCAACTTCATGAAACAAGTTTCTCTAGAAACCTTATATGAACAAATTGGCACGCCCAGTGGGACCTCTCTACCCCTCATCTCTCTCTCAACGCTTCACTCGAAACTACTGCTACAAGCAACACCAACACAACCTGTTACCCACAGTCATTTAAAGGAAATTATGCAAGAGCAAGAGCAAGGTCCTGCTTGAAGAGAATTTGGGAATAGTTGACGGGATCTCCAAAAGGTGGGATCGTCATCAAGGAAAATCCATTGTTTAAAAACTCTGTTTCTGCTTTCGATCGATTTAGGAAAGAATCACACCTCGATGTGATGTCTATTATGATGGCGAACATAACAGCCGAAGCGGCCATGGTGGAGATGGAGAGGAAAGTTAATTTTCTGATAAAGGTTGTTGAGGAGCGGGATCATGAAATTGTTGCTTTAAGAGATCAGATACAGACTCATGAAACTGCTGAGTTGAGCCAAACTCCTACAGACAAGACCCATGACAAAGGGAAAACCGTGTTGCAGGAAAATTTGCCACAATAATCAATTTCTGTTGCCTCTTTGTCAGTGTAGCAACTGCAGGACATGAACACCAACTCCATTAGAGCTCAGTATGGAGGCCCATCTCAGACTTCTCTTATGTACTCCAAGCCATACACTAAAAGAATTGACAATTTAAGGATGCATGCTGGATATCAACCCCCAAAATTCTAGTAATTCGATGGAAAAAGCAACCCAAAGCAACACATTGACCACTTTGTTGAAACATGTGAGAACGCGGGGACAAGAGGAGATCTGCTAGTCAAGTAATTTGTCCGAATCCTGAAAGGAAATGCTTTTGACTAGTATACTGATCTAGAGCTAGAGGTGATCGATAGTTGGGAGCAATTCGAAAAAAAGTTCCTAAATCGCTTTTACAACACCATATGTATTGTTAGTATGATGGAACTGACAAATGTTAAGTAGCAAAATGGAGAGCTGGCCATCGATTACATCAATTGATGGAGAGCTCTAAGTCTTGACAAGAAAGACAGACTCACTGAATTATTTACTGTGGAGATGTGCACCTAGAGCATGCATTGGGGACTTCTTTACATTCTACAGGGGGTAAAACCCCGAACATATGAAGAGTTGGCGACTCGCACCCATGATATGGAGTTGAGTATCATCAATAGGGGAACTAAAGATTTCCTGGTCCCTAAAGCAAAAAAAGGATAAGAAGGAAGCAAAAGGCACCGAAAAGATTGTGAAGAGTGTCACAAAAGAATCAATGGTCGTTAATATGACCCTGTTCAAATTTTCTTCCAAGGGAAAAGAAAAAAAGTTGAAAAGAAGGATGATGAAGGTGAAAAACGTCGCCTGACTCTAAAATAAAGACATGAAAAGGTCTATCTGTTTCCTGATTCGGATGTTGCGGATATGCTCAAGCAACTGCTAGAAAAGCAACTTATTTAGCTGCCAGAATGCAAATGACTGGAATAAGCAGGAAAATTGGATGCTTCTAACTACTGCAAGTATCACAAGGTCCTTAGCCATCCAGTCAAAAAATTCTTTGTGTTGAAGGAGCTGATTCTAAGGTTGGTTCGTGAAAAGAAGATTGAGTCGGATCTGGATGAAGTAGCTCAAGCAAATCACACAATAATCATATTGACTTCAAGTTCCAACATCAATTATGATTTATGAGGAAAAAGAAAGCTTGGTCCAGTTTGAGACCCTTGAATCGGTAGTTATTCGGTTTCAGCAAGCAAACTCGAAGATAGATTCTAACAACAAAGATGAGCATGTCGATGATGATGACAACGAGGGGTGGATCCTTGTGACTCGTCGAAGGAAATGGAAGTCGAGTTCTATAAAAAAAAAGTTGCACTTCTATCAAAGGTATATAAGAGGGAATAAAACTCGAAAAGGAAAGGAAAAAAAGAAGTCTTTGAAGCCTAAACTTGTTGAGGAGAAAGATGAGGACTTTTCTCGACCCAGGCGACAAGTGACACTAGCAGATTTCTTTCCAGAGAACTTCTACAACAGTTTTCTAAAGAAAGCAACTGAAGTCGTTGCATATCATGTTGTCAGTACGACAGAGAGTGAGGATGCTTCTCTAAGTTCTTCGGAGATGGTGGAAGAATTGAAAGACTTACCATCATTCAACGTAAATGATTTGTTGTCAATTCCTCCAGCAACTAAGACGTTTCTCATCGACGCGTTGATAGGTTTAAATGCATCTAGCACTCCAACCTCTGTGATGCGTACATGCGCCTCTTGTTGTACGTTTATAGGCTTCTCAGATGAAGATTTGCTGTTGGGATCAAAACTTCATAATAGGCCATTGTACATCTCAGGATAAATTCGAGAATAAAGGGTTGGTCAGATTCTCATTGATAATAGACCAACTGTCAATATAATGTTGAAATGAACTATGAAGAGGTTAGGCATCCTGATGGAAGAACTGTCAAACAACAAGCTAGTAATTTAAGGGTTTACTCAGGAAACTAGATGGCGGTAGGCATGATACACTTAGAACTTCTCATCGGCGACCTGAAGGCCCAGACATTGTTCCATTTCATAGACTCAAAGACACATATAAGTTGTTGTTGGGTCATTCTTGGATTCATGAAAATGGAGTGATATCTTCAATGCTACACCAATGTTTCAAGTTTTTTCAAGATGGCATTAAGAAAGTTGAAGCGGACTCCAATCCATTCTCAGAAACCGAGTCTTACTTCGCAGACACGAAGTTTTACTTGAAGAATGATGGCATCGACGAAGCAATGCCTATGGAGACCCATTTGATAAAGGATGGAGGTGAAATCAAGCTAGGTCACAAGCCAATGCAAGGAAAGAGGAAAGCGACAGGACGACTGTCTCTAACTCTAAAGAGAGTGAGGCATCCATTAGCACTACAAAGATTACCATTTTAAAGGGAGAAAAGGCTTTGAGCCCTCCAATCTTGTGTTATGTTCCTATGTCGAGACGTGGGAAGGGTGAGTCACCGTTTTTGGAATACTCGAAGGGATTGACGATTGGTGAAATTCAAATCTTAAAAGAGAATTTTGTTACACCATTCATAAAGATAATGCAACAAGAGATCTATAAACCGAAGATAGACTTGACAAATGTAAATCTGCCTGAAAAATGAACAAGAGATGGGTTCGGCTCTAAGGCTTACAAGCTGCTAACAAAAGCAGGTTATGATTTCGCAACTCACACTGAGTTTAAGAGCTTAAAGATCTATGAGCGGCCTGAGATTTCTCCGACCCAGAAGGGGCTTTTATAGAAAGAACATGCTATACTTGCATCGAGAAAAGGACTTAGATATAAGTCATCAGAGCCAGTTCGTATAACCAGAAGGTTGAGGGGAAAGATGGTCGATAGCAATCATATAATTGCAAAGAAGGTCGATGATGCAAAAGAAAAGAAGAGTAATGATTGAAGAACTTTAGCCTTTGACCGCATTTGACCACCTGTAGCACGTGCTTTAGTTTTTGAAAGATTAAGTATGACAGTAGAAGAGAAAGGAAGTCAATGTCCGACACCTAGCCCCGATCGATGATCGGCCTTTCGAAGGTTGAACATGCCTTCAGAGGTAGAAGAGTTTATTTTTCAAACGCTAGGGGAAACACAACCATCAACCTTTGAAAGATTAAGAAATGGGAAAGTGCTCAAGATGTCCATTTTTTAGTGTCTCAAGCAAGGTGTCAAAAGTTGCTCTGTCAAGAAATGGTCCAATGGGACAAAAAGAGAATGAGAAATTCGTAACAATGTGCCTAATGTAACTGTAAAGAAGAATGAGCTGATATCCCACGCGTCAATCTAACGTTGCTTTAAGCACACAAACACCAAAGGTCAATCGAGTGAGGAGTCATCTTATGAAACGAAGGGCGACAAAGAAATTCATAGTTATGTGCCTTCACGAATGAAAAGAAAGATCTTTGTTTCTCTCAATACGAGCAAAGGCTCATCAAAAGTAAAAAGATGTGATGCCATCTTCACTAATCTTGAAAATGAAAGTCTAAAACAAGAGGAAGGTGAAACGTCATATCATCACATTTTTGTCGTTGAAGAGTCGAAAAATGACATGTCTGGAAAAGATATGAAGGATATCCCGCAGACACTTGAAGATGGTGGTCAATCCACTGTAGATGAAATTAAAGAAGTGAACCTTGGTATAGAAGAGGAACCACGCCCAACTTTCATTAGTGCATCATTTTCTAGTGAGGAGAAGGGTGAATACTTGAGTTTACTCACTGAGTATAGGGACATCTTTGCTTGGTCATACAAAGAGATGCTGAGGCTTGATCCAAAAGTAGCAATCCATCATCTCGCGATTAAATAAGGGTATCAACTAGTTAAACAAGCTCAACAAACGTATTCGACCTGAGCTGATTCCTCAAATTGAAGTTGAAGTCAATAAGTTGATTGAAGCAGGATTTATCTGCGAAGTCAAATACCCTATATGGATAGCTAACATTGTTCCTATTAAAAAGAAGAATGGACAGCTTTGCATATGTGTAGAATTTCGTGATCTAAATTACGCATGCCCAAAAGAGGATTTTCCATTGTCCATCACAGAAATCATGGTTGATGTGACTACAGGGCACGAGGCTTTTTCCTTTATGGATGGGTCGTCTGGATATAACCAAATACGAATGGCTCTCGCAGATGAGAAAATGACGACTTTTCGAACTCCAAAGGGAATATATTGTTATAAGGTGATGCCCTTCGGATTAAAGAATGCGAGTGCTACATACCAACGTGCCATGCAAAAAGTGTTTGATGATATGCTGCACAAACATGTCAAATGCTACGTTGATGATCTTGTGGTCAAGTCCAAGAAAAGACAAGATCACTTGAGGGATTTAAGAGTTGTGTTTGATCGCCTGCGAAAAGATCAGTTGAGGATGAACCCTCTCAAGTGCGCGTTCGGCGTGACCTTAGGAAAGTTCCTCAGTTTCATTGTAAGACATTGTGGGATCGAGATAGACCAATATAAGATCGATGTCATTCAAAAAATGCTAAGGCCAAAGAATTTACTGTTGGGGTTGATGTCCTAAATCTCGTAGGGTCATATAGTTTGTAAATATTTTAAACAAACTCATTGTTTATTTAATAAAATATATGATATTTTATTCATATTTTAGTTGCATTAACCACAAACCAATAAACTAATATCCAAGGTTATCTTATAGCTTAAACATGTATGTAGAGACATACGAGTGGATCATATTTAAGTGATAACTTAAATGGTCTGTAGTAGATGGATAAGGCTGGGTACCTTGTCCTTGTGACACTATGAGTATGACCCGCTTTGTAGGTATTACAATTATTGTAAAGTGCTACAAATGATCTAATCCTAACCATTCATGTATACATATGTGAGCGAGGATATTCTATTCAAATGAATTTGTATAAGGCCAAACCACGAAATGTTTAGTCTCATTATATAAAGCTGTTCATAATAGAGGCTTACATTTCACCAAAATGACTGATGACAGGAAATTAGAAGTCAATTTTACTCGACAACTAACTTCCCTTGGACGCGGTATGCGATGCATGTTCCTAAAATATGCGTTGATAGTCATGCGTCGATGGTCATGCGTTGGAATGAATATGCGTTAATAAATGTATGCGATGACCATGCGTCCTGCCACAAGTTTTCTTGCGTTCATGCCAAGTATAACATGGACGCAAGTTTCTCGGGTAATCTGAGGTCGAACATAGGTACTTGTAACTATATGTTTGTGGTGATTGTGCATGCGGCGGTTGAATAAAAGAATAGAGGGGATATTGTTATGTTAATCCTACTCCTACTCCTATCTAACAGATAATGCAATAAGAATTATGCATAAAAGATAGCGATGCGACAAACCTTGACATGAAATAAATGTATGGAAAATAGATAAAATGTGGAGATGTTTTCTTTGCAACTCTTAAGAGTGACCACAAGGGCAACTCTAGTCAACGCAAACTAATGCGATCATGCAACACTCATACAATAGTAAACCACCTCCCAGTGCAAATGCTACGACTTCTAATGCTAGAACACATGCGATGTATGTGTAGAGGTGTCTATAGGGCTTACACATAAGCCTTTAATTCTTGTTTATGCGATGATACACAAACAAGGCGACCACATATCATCATTCCTATTCCTAGGGTGCATGTGATGCAGTGTTGACAAACAAAGCTTATCTTTAAGTCCCTATCTCTTGCTTATGCCGATCTAATCTTGCTCTCTTGAGTCTAGATTCTAACCTAGCTCTCTTGAGTCACTAGGTTCTTTCTTTAGACTCACTCTCGAGTAGCTCTAAAGGGGTGTTGGGCACAACATAAGACAAGACAAATGCATGAACTTGGTTGACGCAAGATTGTTACTATCCCTAGTAAACAACACATACCTTGCTTAATACGTCCAACCACTTACCCTCATGGGCAGTTGATTGTTACTGACTTCACTCATAGACAAGCAATGCGTTAGCCTATAGACAGACATTGCAGCAGCTTCACATTAAGCAAATAAGGTTACTCACACACTCGCACAACGCACACCTCTCGGTGGGTTGCTACATGCTTCATATCCCTAATCCACATGATTAAGTATGTAATACCCAAGCAATCCCACTAAGTGTTGCAATGAAAGTAAAGATGCTAAGCAAGAAGATGGAGATAGAGTTGAAGGAAGCAGAGAAGTGTATTGAAAATAAATTGTATTAATTCCTTAATTCAAAATGTCATATAATACAATATAGGAAAAGAAAGGAAAGAAAATGACCGACTGGAAGCAAAGATTTGCTTCCAGCGGATGTGCGTCAAGGCTGCCGGTGGTGCCATGGATGGGCATAGAAGCTGACTCTCTCGAGATCTAGCTCCGGTCGAAGGCTCCGATCGTCACTCGGAATGGATGAAAAAGGTGAAGAACTATCAACCATCTTCTCATGCGTTTTTTCTGGATTGCGGGGAAAATCCCCGGTGGAGGGATAATCTCTGGATGATTGAATTTAAGCTATTTGGCCTCTATTTATAGAGCTTAGGTTGCCGACATCATTAATTGGACTGCTTTGACTCTGACATTCGATGCGTTCGTCCTTTCTGATCCTCTACCACTAACGGTGTGGTAGGTGAAATGTCAACATCATCTTTGGATTTTCTCGAGGTAGATGCGTTGATGCGTTCATTCCACCTACCTTGCATTGATCCCATTAGTTGTGTTGTCATGCAGCCAGAATCATTCAATGACCGCATTCGCTTAATACCGCAACTCTACATGATGACCGCAATCGCCTGACGAGCGCAATCCTCATGCGATGGACGCATGTGTCGATCACCACAACACCCATGCGTTGATCGATGCATTTTGCCTTGTGATGGAGAGCTTCTCCGCATGCGATCATCTATGCGGTGGTTCGGTTTTCGTGTTTGCGTTCATTTCCTGCATTAGCTACAAAGATAGAACATTGAACGCATAATTAATGCAAAGTAATGGGTTAGCTGAGTTTCAACATGCTGATCGATGAAAACTCATATTCTCGTGAATTCCTATCATGATCGACACATATTCTGCCTAACAATCTTCATAATTCTAAGTAAAAGGCCTAAGATGACATGCATTTCTGCATGTTATCAATGACCATATGTAACATGACTTAAATCCTGAGTGAGTTGTGAACTCCTGCCTATGAAGGGTCCTTTGATTTATATGGGCGAGGGTGGCCAAATCGCCGACTCAATAAGCCTACAATTTTGGGGATTCATCTAATTGAGGAGCTGGGAACACAGCTACACAAGAAGGAATTCACTCATTCCCCGAGGTCAAGGTAAGTAGATAAATTGCTCCCTTAAAGGCTGATTCCGGGGCTTGAACAATGTGGCACCACACCCTTTCCTGGCTCGAAAGGGGTTTAGTCATAGTTGGACTATGTTCTATTGTTCATTAGAGGGATCAGTGGTACTTAAGAAGTTAGATGTAACTACATGGGCAAAACGGTAATTTTGGCCCTCCTGTACTTACGAGCAATTTGTGAAAGGTCATCGTATTGGTGATTGGTTATATTCAATGAGCACAAAAATATATCTGTAGTGCGAAGAGTGCAGCTGTCAGTCTTTAGTGGAGTGCCCGACAGTTAATGGATGGTGAATAATTTAATTAAAGAGTTTGATTAATTATTCATATACTGCTGGAGCTTCAAATACAAGTCCATTAGGTCCCATTGGTAGCTCAATAGGATTAAATGAGAATTAATTTTTGTATTATATTGATATAATTAAGTTATTTTAATTATATATGATATAATATTATAATGTATTTAATACATTATAGAATCTGAAAGAGAAAATAAATATTTGAATAAGATTCAAATATTAATTATATGAATTGGATTCATAATTGTTAAATTTAATATAAATTTGATTTATATTAAATGCCATATGCGAGAGAAAATAAACTATAGGTTATATTGTATATGATACAATATTTAAATTATAGCTTATTAGCTATATTTGATATAACATGTAGTTTAATATATATATATATATATATTATATATATATATATATATATATATAAATATATATATATATATATATATATATATTATGATAAGTTAGTTATCATGTTTATATATATTAAATATTTATTTTATATAAATTAATTTTATTATTCATATACTAAAATTAATTTATTTGAATAAAGGAGGGAGTTACAACTCTCCCCCTCTTTTCTCTCCACCCACTAGTTTTATGGGTACTTGATAGGAGAGAGTCTCTTTCATCATTGGTCAAGAGAAAGGAAGTAAAAAAAGATATACATTATTGAACGGAGAAAATATTTCTCTTGGTAAGTTTCTGAAAAATTATTTTCCCTCCTATCTTCTCTCAAATCATTCCCCCACTATTCCAAAATAGTTAGAGCCCACCACTCCTGGGTTCTCTACCTGAGAATACCAAAGTCGCCATTGTGGTAGTGCCCGTTGTCAGTTCGAGGGAATCTTGAAGTAGTCTTTAGAGTTAAGGGTTTGAAACCCTAAGTATTATTTTTTTATGAGTATGCTATAATTTATGTAAATGCATAATTTTTGCTTTCTTTTCTGTAACAATTTTTATTCTATAAAAAATGGAGACTGGGATGATCCTGCTTCCACTCAATGTTCTCTTCAATGAGATCCTTCAATTGGTATTAGATCCAAGTTGTTGGTTTATTGATCCCAAATCCCATTTTTTATTGAATTTAATTTTACAATGCTGGTGGGTTTGACATTTCTGCATTCTGTTCATGATTCATGCGATGAATAGTTTTATGATGAATGTGGTTTTGTTGATGTATGTTTCGGGACAGGATATTTAGTTTTAAGGCTTTATTCTTTTACAAATTTGGTTTCTAAAGGCCCTTGTTTTGGGCATATTTCTTTAATAGAGTCTGTATTTAAAGTTTTGAGTCACTATTGCTGTTCCCGGTGAGCTTCAAAGAGGTTTTTCAAAGCATTGCATCGATTAGGAAGAAAGCATCTCTACCAAATCATGTAGCTTTTGCTAAATGATCGTGTAACTTTTGCTAAACGATCGTGTGGCCTTTGCTACAAGATCATGTAGCAAGTTAGTGTAGTTTTTAGTACAATGTTTACTACATGATCACTGCAGAGAGTTCCATGATGGGCGGTTCGGTTCGGGCGGTTCAATACCTGGTTCACTTGTTTCGAATCGAATGGCTCTTATTCTTGTAATAATTAGCTTTTAAGTTCCTTTTAGGTGTCCTATCCCGGTCCATTAACTGTTAGTTTTTAAATATATATATGATGTATGTTTTTTCTTATATGCCATATTGTATGTCATATAGTTTAAAAACCCACCATAGATTATGCATTTATATTCATGCATCATTTTATATTATAATTTTTTTATAATATATGTATATGCATGATTTAAATTATATAGCATACTCATGCATCATATAATAAAATGTTATAGTATACGTATCCATACATCATTTATATTATAATTGTTATAATATATGGTTGAATGAATGTATGGAAGTATGCTATAAATTGATTCATTACCTTGTTATATAATTGTTAAATATGTTAGTAATGGATTAAGATTGCATGAAGCATGACACTACCTTAGACTAATTTATAAATGTTCTGATTAACTAAAGTATGTCAAACATGCAATGAATGTTTTAATTGTTTAATTTATTTATAATCGTTATAACTAAATGAAATTAGAATTAAAATCAATACTTAAGAGTTGCATGCAAACTTTAGGTTAGAATCATTGTTTTAAAATATGATTGAGATAGACCTAAGTTCATATTTCTAATAAGATTAGAAATCTTAGTTTAATCTTTTAATCATAGGATTAAATTAATTCTTAATAAAAGATTAAATATGTAACAAATGTATCTATAAGGGACCTTTTGTCTAAGAGGGGCTCTGTCTAGGCTGGGGTACTTAAGTTGATGGAAATGTTGCACCCCTACCTGGGAACCTACCTGGAAAAGTGAATTAGATAGATTTGTTACATGCATGCAAGTTTGATTAAAGTCTATTAAAGAGTTTAATGAGACTTCAATCAAAATTGTTTAATCATCAAAGACAAGTGTTGTTTTGAGCAAATTAAACGTTCACTTAGTTAAAATCAATGGTTGGATTTTTCCTAAATTAATTAACCCTAGGTAAAATACTCAGTTGGAGGAAAATGGGGTATATGATACTTCACTTTATCCTCTACACGTTTCTCTCTCTAAATTCACACCGTTAGATCTACACTCGGCCTTGAGGCACTATGGGTGTCCCCCTACGGGTCGCATTTGGGTAGGTCAATAACAAGGTTAATAGAGAGAGTGTTTATAGTAAGTGGGAGCGGGACGTGTGACAACACATCCCTCGGTCTCTCTCAGTAGGTTAAATAAAGTTTCATGCATCGCCTCGTGGCATCGTGGGTGTCCCCCTAAAGGATGGCAGAATTGCATGGCACTTTATTCAAACTCCAGAAATGGATAGGGTTGCTTTAGTTTCATGTCCCAATCAGTTTTTCCCTACGATTGGCTCATTGGGGCGGACTTTAGAACCTAAAATGAGGGGTTACACTTACAAGAATTATTAAACAAGTTAACAGATTCTAGACCGAACAATGGTGACTGTTAGTCACAGTAACAAGGTGTTGTTTCTATCTAATGGTTGAGAGTGTCACATTTCAGTGAAGGGATACTTGATCACCATACGATGACTTTTGTTCTGCCTCATTGAAACATCATTGCAAAAATTAGATGTCACTTAGGGTACATTAAATTTTTTGCTAAAACTGATTGGTTGTTTGAGTGGTTTAATGCAAAGTAAATTAATTGTATATAGTTATTCTTTTTCAACAATTATTTTATTATGGGTATCGCTACATTAAACTCTCTCACTGTAGATAAATTAACGGGAGAAAATTACACTGGTTGGAAAAACACAATCAACACAATACTAATTATCGATGATCTTTGTTTCATCCTCATGGAGGATTGTCCTCCCATTCCAACTTCCAATGCTACTCAAAATGTTCGAGAAGCTTACAAGCGTTGGACACGGGCAAACGATAAGGCCCGAGCATATATCTTGGCAGGTCTTAACGAAGTCTTGGCCAAGAAGCATGAGCTCATGCTCACAGCTCGTGAGATCATTGAGTCTCTGAGGGGAATTTTTGGACATCCGTCCACACAGCTTAGGCATGACGCTTTGAAACACATCTTCAATGCCTGTATGCAAGAAGAGGCATCTGTTCGAGAACATGTTCTCAACATGATAGTCCACTTCAACGTGGCGGAGATGAATGAGTCTAGCATCGATGAAGCCAATCAGGTTAGCTTCTTTTTGGATTCTTTACTTGAAAGTTTCTTTCATTTTCGTAGCAATTTTGTTTTGAACAAGATTGACTACAACCTGACCACTCTCCCCAATGAGTTACAGACCTTCCAATCCTTGATGAAAAGCAAGGAACAGAAGGGTGAAGCAAATGTTTCTTTATCTTCTAAGAAGTTTCATAAAGGTTCGACCTCTGAGTCTAAGTCTGTACTTTCTTCTTGCGGCACCAAAAAATAGAAGAAGAAGAAGGGTGGAAAGGGGAAAGCTAACCCTGTAGTTGCTGCTCAAAGGGGCAAAAGATCGATCAAGACTACAAAGGGAATCTTTTTCCATTGCAAGCAAAATGGGCATTGGAAGAGGAACTGCCCAAATACTTGGTAGAAGAGTAGAAGGCCAAGTAATGTAAATATGATTTACTTGTATTGGAAACCTATTTAGTAGAGAATGATGATTCTGCCTGGATTATAGATTCTGGGGCCACTAACCACGTTTATTCTTCATTTTAGGGAATCAGTTCCTGATGGAAACTAAATGCTGGTGAGATGATGATGCAGGTTGGAATTGAGCACGTCGTCTCGACTGTGGCAGTGGGAGGTCTCCGGTTGACTTTACAGAACAAATTTCTTATTTTAGAAAATGTATATGTAGTTCCTGATTTAAAAAGGAACTTTGTTTCTGTAAATTGTTTGATTGAACAATCTTATACTATCAACTTTCTTTTAAATAAAGTGTTTATTTCTAAGAATGGTTTTGATACTTGTTCTGCAAAACTAGGAAACAATCTTCATGTGCTAAGACCGTTAGCAACTAACGCCCTTCATAACACAGAAATGTTTAAGATTGCAGTAACTCAACATAAAAGGCTTAAAATTTCTCCTAAAGAAAATGCCCAACTTTGGCATCTAAGACTAGGACACATCAATCTCAATAGGATTGAGAGATTGGTGAAGAATGGTTTTCTAAGTAAGTTAAAAGAAAATTCTTTACTTGTGTGTGAGTCTTACCTTGAAGGGAAAATGACTAAAAGACCTTTATTGGAAAGGGTCACAGGGCCAAAAAACCTCTAGAGTTAATATATTTAGACCTCTGTGGTCTGATGAATGTCAAAGAAAGGGGAGTTTATGAATATTTCATCACCTTTATTGATGATTATTCAAGATATGGGTATGTTTATTTAATGCAACATAAGTCTAAATCTTTTGAAAAATTCAAAGAATTCAAGGCTGAAGTTGAAAATGCATTAAATAGAACAATTAAAACATTTCGATCTAATTGAGATGAAGAGTTTATGGATTTAACATTCCAGAACTTGATAGAACATGAAATAGTATCCTAACTCTCAACACCTGGTACACCTTAGCAGAATGGCTATCAGAAAGGAGAAATTGAACCCTGTTGGACATGATTCGATCAATGATGAGTTACACTTCCTTACCTGACTTGTTTTGGGGTTATGCAGTAGAGACTGTGGCGTATATCTTGAACTGTGTTCCATCCGAGAGTGTTGCCAGAATACCTTTGGAATTGTGGAATAGTCGTAAAGCTAGTTTATGCCATTTCAGAATCTGGGGTTGCCCAACACACATGGGCGAGGCTAATCCTAAGAAATTGGAACCATGTTCAAAATTGTGCCTATTTGTAGGCTACCGCAAAGGAACGAGAGATAGTTACTTCTTCGATCCTAAAGAAAACAAAGTGTTTGTACTGACAAACACTACTTTTCTTGAAGAATACCACATAAGGGAGCACAAGTCCCGAAGTAAGATTGTGTTGAATGTAATTTTCAAAGAAACTATGGAATCTTCAACAAGAGTTGTTGAAGAACCTAGTACCTCAACAACAGTTGTTGAAGTAGGATCATTCAATAGGTCAAATCCACCTTAAGTGTTGAGGGAAACTCGACATACTGGGAGGGTTACGAATCCACTTATTCGTTATATAGGTTTAACAAAAATCTTGGCTATGGTAGCTGATGGTGAAATTGAGGATCCATTATCTTACAAGAAGAAAATGGAGGATATTGACAAAGATGAATGATTCAAAGTGATGGATCTCGAAATAGAGTCTATGTACTTCAATTCTGTATGGGATCTTGTAGATCAACCTGATGGGGTTAAGCCTTTAGGTTGTAAATGGATCAACAAAAGGAAATGGGGTACTGATGAGAAGGTGCAAACCTTCAATGCTAGATTATTGGCAAAGGGTTATACCCAGGTTGAGGGAGTTGATTATGAGGAGACTTTCTCACTTGTTGGCATGCTTAAATCTATCAAAATACTCTTGCCATTGCCTCATATTATGACTATAAGATTTGGGATGGGCATCAAGACTGCCTTTTTGAATGGAAATTTTGAGGAGACCATTTACATGGAGCAACCCGAGGGATTCATAACCCAAGGTCAAGAGCAAAAAGTTTGCAAGCTTAATCAGTCCATTTGTGGATTGAAGCAAGCTTTTTGATCTTTGAACATAAGGTTTGATACTGCGATAAAATCTTATGGCTTTGATCAAAACGTTGATCAGCCTTATGTATACAAGAAGATCATCAATAATTTAATAGTTTCTCTAGTATTATATGTAGATGATATCATACTCATTGGGAATGATGTAGGTTTACTGACCGAGATTAAAAACTGGCCAGTGACCCAATTCCAAATGAAATATTTGGGAAAGGCTTAGTTTTTTCTAGATACTCAGATCTTTAGATCGAAAGAAGAAAATGCTAGCTCTATCTCAAGCATCGTATATTGACAAGATACTTGTCAAATATTCGATGCAGAACTCCAAGAGGGGCTTATTGCCTTTCAGGCACAGGGTTACATTGTCTAAGAAACATTGTCCTAAGACACCTTAAGAGTTTGAGGAAATGAAATGGATCCCCTATGCATCGGCTGTGGGCATCTTGATGTATACGATGTTATGTACTAGACCTGACATCTGCTATGCAGTGAGGATAGTCAGTAGATATCAATCTAATCCAGGATTAGATCACTAGACTATTGTTAAAAACATCCTCAAGTATCTACGAAGAACGAGGGACTACATGCTCGTGTATGGTTCTAAGGATTTGATCCTTCGGGATACATGAACTCTGATTTTCAAATTGATAAGGATTCTAGGAAATCTACATCAGGATCAGTGTTCACTCTTAACCGAGGGGCAGTAGTCTGGCAAAGCACCAAGCAAGGGTGCATCGCTGACTCCACCAAGGAGGCTGAGTATGCAGTGGTTTGTGAAGCTGCTAAAGAAGCTGTTTGGCTCAGGAAATTTTTGACTGATCTGGAAGTCGTTCTAGACATGTCAAAGCCCATCACACTTTATTGTGATAATAGTGGTGCTGTGGCTAATTTCCGAGAGCCTAGGAGTCACAAGCGCGGGAAGCATATAGAGCGGAAGTATCATCTCATCCGAGATATTGTGCATCTAGGAGACGTGATCGTCACGCATATAAATTTGGAACACAACATTGCTGATCCGTTTACAAAGGCCCTCATGGCTAAGGTATTTGAGGGTCACCTGCAGAGTATGGGTCTATGGGACAGGCCACATCTAGACTAGGGCAAGTAGAAGATTTGTACTGGGTACGTGTTATTTCCTAGTTTATTATTTGCGTACTTTGTATTTTGACTATATTATACACCCTACTAACTTTGAAGTGGGAGATAGTTGGGCTTGATGCCCTAAATCTCGTAGGGTTCTATAGTTTGTAAATATTTTGAACAAACTCATTATTTATTTAATAAAATATATGACATTTTATTAATATTTTAGTTGTATTAACCACAAATCAATAAACTAACATCCAATGTTATCTTGTAACTCAAACATGTGTTGGGTTTTATGTCCTAAAACTCGTGGTTTGTAAACAATTAAACTTATTCTGAAAATTCAAGAAGTTGTTATTTGAATATATGAATTGGTTATTTCATTTTAGAAATAAATCCAATAAACTAAAAGATCCATGACTATTACATGAATATTTGAACTCTATGTGGAGACATAAAAGTGGATCAGGTTCGAGTAAATAGTCAAAATGATCTATAGTATATGAATAAGGTTGGATGCCTTATTCTGGTAACACTATCAGATGCGGCTCACTCTGTAGTTGTTACAAGGAGTTGTAAAGTGCTATAGATGAAGTGATCCTAATTCGTACATGTCATGACATGAGAAGTGGGGGTGTCCTGTGCAATGAGTTTGTATAAGATCGAACCATGAAATAAGTCACTCTTACTTTATAAAGTTGTTTACTGTTTAAGACTGACTATTTCAAAGCGATGACCTAGGTAACTTGACCTTAATCCTGAGCCAACTATGAACTCCTGTTTATTTAGGATTATACTTAGCTTTGCATAGATGAGGGTTGGCTCAACAACGCCGACTCAATAAACCTCCATTTCAGGGGTAAGATCGGGTAGATAGCTGGAGACATAGGGTGCAAGATGGAATTCACTCCTACCCGCTTTCAGGGATAGTAGAAAGGTTGTTCCCTTAAATGCTGACTCCGAGTCTTGAGCAAGGGGCCTCACCCTTTCATTGGCCTGAGATGGACTCGGTTCATTGATCGAATCACAAACCAATTGTTCATTAGAGGATCAGTGGGACTTAAGGAACAAGAGGTAATCTCGAGGGTAAAACAACCATTTGACCCAACTGTTATTACAAACAACCTGTGAAGTATTAACTTACTAATCATGGTCATATCGAGTGGACATAATATATCTACAATGAGGGGAGTACAACTCTGAGCTTTAGTTTAGTGACCCAGTAGTTAACGAATGAGGGTTAATTCGGTGTAAGAGTTTAGCCAATTAATCTCGGATCATTGGAGCTCATGATCTATAGGTCAACGAGGTCCTCCTACTAGCTCACAAATGGATTAGCCTTAGAGTAGCGTGATAAATTAATTTGAAACATTCAAATTAGAATTAAGGGAATTAGTAATTATATGTGATTACCGTGATAAGTTAATTTGAAACGTTCAAATTAGAATTAAGGGAATTAGTAATTATATGTATAAAATACACATTTAATTTTGGAATTACACAAATTGGAAAATTAATTAATATTTAATATGATTTAAGTAATAAATTCATGATGGTGTTAGTGTTAAATTAATTTAATGTTTGATATTAAATTAGTTAGAATTAATTAAATGTTTAATTAATTAATTAATATTATTTTATTAGAAAATTAGTTATTGAATTAAAATTTTAAAATTAATAAAGATTTCAATTTTGGAAATGAAAAATTGATTTTGGAAATCAATTTAGAAATAAAAAATTGAAAAAGGATGAAAAATGGGAAATCCCAAAAGTGGGATTTCTCCACTTTCAACTTAGTAGCTCACACATTCTCCACCATTGTTTTGAGTCAAATTTCCAAGCATGAGGTATAATTCATGCAACAATCCTTTTTGCATTGATAATCTTGCAATAAATAGAGAAGATTAAAGTGGAAATCGTGCATGCATCTTGATAGTTTTTGCTGAAAAACTTGAGGTTGAAGAAAGTCTTCTTCCATAGTGATGCAATGACTTCTTCTCCAAATTCCCTTAATCCAAGCTTATTTTGAGTCCCACAACTCAATTTGGCACCAAAAAAAAGTATGGAAGGCCTTGAGGTGGTTCACCCGAAGATTTGGAGGAGATTTGCAGCTGGAATCAAGATTCAAGTGTTTTTTCAAAGGTATGTCATGAAACCCCCTTATTAGTTTATGAGCATGCTTAATTTAAAACCAAAAATAATAAATCAGAATGCTTAATGATCCGTTTTACTTATGCTGCATATTTTCTAACTCTAACAATTGGTATTAGAGCATCATTTAAGGATTCAATTTGGTTTAATTTTGGCTTGGTGGGTATTTTTTCATGAGATATATGAAAATGGTGCACTGATATTGTCACACCTCCTCCTAAATTAACCTTTTATTCTGGAAGAGGATATGACCATGGTAGTTACTAGCCCTATTGCCAGCACTCGTCAAAATCAGAATGCTTAATGATCCGTTCAATTTGGTTTAATTTTGGCTTGGTGGGTATTTTTTCATGAGATATATGAAAATGGTGCACTGATATTGTCACACCTCCTCCCAGATTACCCTTTTATTCTGGAAGAGGATATGACCATGGTAGTTACTAGCCCTACTGCCAGCACTCACTAAAATCAGAATGCTTAATTATTCGTTTGACTTACGCTGCATATTTTCTAACTCTAACAATTGGTATCAAAGCATCATTTAAGGATTCAATTTGGTTTAATTTTGGCTTGGTGGTATTTTTTCATGAGATATATGAAAATGGTGCACTGATATTGTCACACCTCCTCCCAGATTACCCTTTTATTCTGGAAGAGGATATGACCGTGGTAGTTACTAGCCTTACTGCCAGCACTCACCACCCAAGCCTTCTAATCTAAATACAAACATGTTTGAAACATTAGTAATATATGCAAACAACAAACCTCCCTTAAGGTTCTACAAAGATTCCATAAATATATGCATACAACCAAGACATTACATTTATAGAAACATATTCACAGGTGGCCCAAACATTCCTATAGAAGCCCTAGTCCCTCTCAAAACATGTGTACATAAACAGATCATCAACCTAAGTCTTTTAATAAGCCGAGTCTTTCGGTGGCAAGTAGCAGCAGGATCAACCTTGAGGAAACTGACCGCTACCTGAAAAGGGAAAACACAAAAATTTTGTGAGCTAAAAGCCCAGTGAGTGACTATAGAATCATAAAGCAACAAGCATAGCGTCACTATAAACATGTAAATTTACCAATGAGTAAACTCAAGCAATTATCTCTAGATATAGCTTTAAACCATTCTCAGACATCATTAAAAATTATTATTCCCTAGTTGAGAACGAGCCTAAATGCTCTAGCTCCTAAACGTTTATTACCGGCCAAGGGACCCATACTTCGGTCTCTCATTCATAACTGCCTACGTGCACGTGGCCATACTAAATACCATCATATTTTAGGTACTTATGCTCAGATACCTTCTCAAATTTGTCCTTCAGTATCGAGCTACTATGATACCTTCTCATATGTCCTTCGATATCAAATTGGCCATATACCTTCTCAAATGTCCTTCGGTATCAAATTGGCCATATACCTTCTCAAATGTCCTTCGGTATCAAATTGGCCAGGTACTTTCTCAAATGTCCTTTGATACCAAATTGGTTAGATACCTTCTCAAATGTCCTTCGGTATCAATTATGTATTTTGTAACATCAAATTAAGTTCCATTGCCTAGTATTTACACACGAACTCATTCTCTCATAGCCTTCCCCCTAGGAAGCATATATCAAAATCAGAAACATAGCTTTTGTAATGGTTACACGACATACCTTGGCTTGTGTTACATACATACAAGCCGGGAAACATGCATTAAGTTATTCTCTAACCATTTGTTGCTTGAGGAAGTATAAATTCATCATTAATGTCACTATGCTTTACTTGATCATATATGCATGAGTATTGGAAACCTTAAGTTTACTTAGTCACTCACCGATCGTCAGGCTCTTAATGGTTTATACACTTCCCCTAGCTCTTCTTGGCCTGAAAAGATATAATTCTCGATTAAACTACTTAGAATTCCTAGTAAAATACCTCAAATAATTCATTTATTAAAGGAACTTCCATTAACACAGACAACCTTACTAGCGAGATCCCCATGAGCGAGATCCTCATGAGCGAGATCCCCTCATGAGCGAGATCCTCCTCATAAGCAAGATCCTCATGGGCGAGATCAGCGAGATCCTTTAGAGCGAGATCAGCGAGATCCTCTAGAGCGAGATTAGCGAGATCCTCTAGAGCGAGATCAAGCTTTTCCTGTCAAATTTTCATCTTAGCGATACTTACCTTACCAGCGATACTCAGCCTGATTCCTAACGAGATTTCCCCCTAGAGCGAGATTCTCCTTACAAAATCAGCGAGATTTCTTTTATAAGCGAGATCCTCATGCCCATATCTCGCTATAATTCTCCATGATGAACTGCTTGCTTGTTCTTCACAAGCAGTCGTCTGCTTATGCACTAATTCCCTGTTATAACTTCAAAAATTCATAACTTAAAATCCAGAGCTCTTTCAAGAAACTTCCTTCTACAAACTTGTTTAAATTCAGTCAACTTTCTTACCTTAAAATTTTAACCGAGAATTCCTTATAGTTTGGCTTGGAACTTCCAATCTTCACCTCGACCCTGCTTAAAATCCGAGATTCTGCCTTCTCTTTATTTTCTTCACTCATTGTTCTTCTCCTCCTGAAATCTTCCTCCGGCAAGACAATCTCGCAACCTAAATTCTCTTAGTTTTCGAATGGCACCGAATTCACTAAAATTTTTCATGTCAACTCCCGAAACCAAGCTTTTGAAGTTCTTCTTCCAAAAACACTTCCCATCGCCTCCCAAGTTCAAGGATTAACCGCCACGTTACCCCCACCTAATATGTTTTTCCTTCCCTTCCATCATATTTCCTATAAATAACCATGAATTACTACTTTAATAAAAATAAGAAAGAAAATATATAATATAACATTCCTTTGGCTAAACATGCTTATCTAGGAACCTAGAGTTCGGGGTTTACAGATATGGTTTTCTGAGATTTGACATTTAAATTCTCTTTAATTCCTTTGATAAATTTTTAATTAGCTCGTGATTGATGAGCTTATATGTGTGCTTAAGAGTCTATAATTTATTTGGGGTCATTAGAGTTGAAATTAAGTTGTAATTAAAGAAAGAAGTGAAGAAGGCCGAGTTACAGAAAACTGAAGCTGAGCTTCTGTCCAGGCAGCGTTGCAACGCTGGCCTTCAGCGTTACAATGTTGCTCATTTTCCATCGAGGATAAAGTTTCAATCGAGCATCGAGGAGCGAGTTTCAACCAACCAACAGCAATTATCGAGTTTGAACTGGGTTGACCAAGCGAGGAATCAAGTCTGAACTGTTTGGACGAGTGAGTTTTGGTCGGTTCGACCGATTTTCTTTATTTTCTGTTCGGTTCGGCCTCAAATGTTTTTTGGCTGGTTCGGTTTAGGCATTTCAGGTCCGATTCAAGCTGTTCGAGTCCGGTTTGGGGCGGTTCAAGAGGTCCAAAAGCGTTTTAGTGCCATTTTTGCTGATTTTTGTAATAATTTGGCCTTTGTTTGCTTGAAAATGCCAAAACTAAAACCATATCAGTACATGTTTAATTATTTAGTCATGTGATGTATGTTATAATTAAATCAATCTTGTATGTGCATAAAGTATGCTATGTAGATTTAAAATCTCACCATAGGAAGCATGTTACATGCATTGAAAGTATGTTATAAAGTGTTATAATATATAATATACATGTTTAGGGTTTCTTTTATTTAATATAAGTGTTATATTAAATATTGAATGCCTTTGATGTATGTTGTGGATGTTTAGCGTGTCTAAAATCTTATAAGTTGTTATAAAATTGAGTAAGACATTTAAAATCCATAACAAAGAACAACTGCATGCTCACGTTGGTGCACTTGTTTTAATAGTTAAAATAGGTCATTAAAACTTGTAAAATTAGGGTTACAAACTCAACCGGTATATAATCCTGTCTAAGGATGGAGGTAATTAAGTTGACGATCTATGGAACACCTCCTACCTGGGGATTATGGCTGAATAATTTAGCATTGTTAACCAGTTTTATGAGCAATACGTGAGTGATGTGAGGTTTAAAACTGGTTTATCACCTAGACATCGTAGGTTAAATCCAAATATAAATATACTTGGATAAAAACCTAGACTTAGGTTGTTTAATTAGCCGGAATAAGCCTAAGGAAATGTATACTCCGTTTAACGTTAGAACACTTCAATGGGAGTCTAATAACATATATGATATGCTATTAGAACATTTCAGTAAAAATAACATATATGATATGTTAGAATGCTTCAGTGGGAGATTAATAAACATATATGATATGATTATTTTTAGCTCTCGTGTCCCTTAGAGTTCATGATAGAAATTCATGTTTCGCTTTGTGTCACCCTAGGAGTGACCTTCATTCGTAAAGTGTTTACATGAATCGAGATTTTGGTGAATAGGGGAAGCTGTTCACCATAAAATCAAATGTGATGTTTTGATTTTTAATTTTCACATCCCAAAATGTTCACACCGTGAGGTTCATGTGGCACTTCATGTCACCCTAGGAGTGACTTCCATTCGGAAAGTGTTTGCATGAATCAATATCAAGATGAATGAGGGGAAGCTGTTCAATGGAAAATCAAATATATAATATATTCATTTCAATTGTCACGTCCCTAGAATATTCCAACATTGAGATCCGTGCAACACTTCGTGTCACCCTGGGAGTGACCTTCATTCGAAAAGTGTTCATCATGAGGTCAAGATCAAAGTGAATGGAGGAAGTAGTTCATAGTAAGTGGGTGAAGGATATATGTCAACATATCATGTGGTCTCTTCTGTTGGTTTGGATCGTGAGATTTCTATGTTGCATCTGCTTGTCATCTTTAAGTCGGCCTTGCTAGTCGTTTAACGACGGCTATCCCCTCGAAGGGTTTTAACATAGGATTCGGAACAACTCAAACTCCAGAAATGGATAGAATTTCTAAAGTCATTTTCAACTTTAACTTTCCAATTTGGGAGCATCGTTGGGGCCGACTTCTGAGGTCTAAAATAGAGGATTACACTTACAGAATTACTAAAGAGTTAGTAATTTCTGACAAAAAATGGTAGCTAAATGACTATAGAAATATGAGTTACTCTGGAGATAGTATTTAGTCAAGAATGCCTTGCTGTAGTATCGTTGCAAAAATAATCTTGGGTATATTATTACTTTACTAAAACTTGATTGGGTTTAAAAAGTAATTCATTGATAAAATTTGTTTATATTTTTCAGAATAACGAGTTCATTAGTACAATTGTTGGCATCTGATAAACCTATTGGGGATAATTATGCCACCTGGAAAACAAACCTGAATACTATACTGGTGATAGATTATCTAAGGTTCGTGTTAACAGAGAAGTGTCCTCCCATTTCTAGCTCAAATGCAAACCGAACTATTTGGGATGCATACGACAGATGGATCAGGGCTAATGAGAAAGCCCATGCCTATATCATTGCCAACATATCTGATGTTTTGGCGAAGAAACACTAGAGTATCGATACTGCCAAAGAGATTATGGAATCTCTTTGTGGGTTGTTTAGACAACCGTCCTTCTGCCTGAGGCATGATGCTATCAAATACGTTTACAATTGCCATATAAAAGAAGGAGCCTCTGTTAGAGAACATGTCCTGGACATGATGGTTCATTTCAATGTAGTAGAAGTAAATGGAATTGTCGTTGACAAGAAAAGTCAAGTTGGTTTTATTCTAGAATCTCTTTCGAAGAGTTTTTTGCAGTTATGCAAAAATGCACTTATGAATAAAATAGAATATAACTTGACTACTCTTCTAAACGAGCTACAGGCTTACCAGACTATGATGAGAGCAAAAGGTTTGGAATTGGAAGTAAATGTTACTACCGCTGAGAAGAGAGGAACGTCCTCCAAAAAGCCTGATATTGTTTCCATAAAAGCTTGCATTTATCAATAAAGAGTTATTGATTAAAAATGACATTGTAAACAAAAGTTGTTTTGGACAGGTCAAATGCATCTTACTCAAAGAGTTGAGAGTATCTCGATGTAGTGGGAGGAATGTATGACTTCCTAGCCATTATTGAGAAACAGGTGTTATGAAAATAAGATGCATTCCTAATATAGTTTAATAAGAAGTTCGTTGTACACTAACATGTTTACAGTAATTCTCTTGGCTAAAGTGTTTGAGAATCTCCTAATAAGACTAGGACTACCAATTTTATAACCTAGGGCAAGTGGGAGAAAATTTGGGTATGTGATACCAAATGGTAAACCATGGGTATGTGATGCCCTAGTTTATTGTATTTCTCTATAAAAACTCAAAAACTCAGTATTATATATTCAGATATATATGTTACCACTGGAGTTTTAGTCCAAGTGGGAGTTTGTTGGGTTTTATGTCCTAAAACTCGTGGTTTGATTAAATAATTAAACTTATTCTGAAAATTCAATAAAGTTGTTATTTGAATATATTGAATTTCTTATTTCGTTTTAGAAATAAATCCAATAAAATAAAAGATCCCATGACATTACATGAATATTTGAACTCTATGTGGAAGATATAAAAAGTGGGATCAGGTTCGAGTAAATAGTCAATATGATCTACAATATATGAATAAGGTTGAAGTACCTTATTTTGGTAACACCATCGAATGCTGGCCCACCTCTGTATTTGTTACAACGGAGTTGTAAAATGCTACAGACGAAGTGTCCTAATTCGTACATGTCATGACATGGAAAAGTGGGGGGGCTCCTGTGCAATGAGTTTTGACAAGATCGGACCACGAAATAAGTCCACTCTTACTTTATAATGCTATTTACTATTTAAGACTGACTATTTTCAAAGCGATGACCTAGGTAACTTGACCTTATCCTGAGCTAACTAGAACTCCTGTTTATTTGGGATTATCCTTAAATTTGCATAGGTGAGTGTTGGCTCAACAGCGCTGGCTCATAAACCTCCATTTCAGGGCTAAGACGCGGATAGATAAGTTGGGGACAATAGGGTGCAAGATGGTATTGCTTCTACTCGCTGTTAGGGATAGTAGAGAGGTTGTTCCTTAAGTGTGACTCCGAGTCTTGAAACAAGGAGCCCCACCCTCTCGTTGGGCCAAGAGGGCTCGGTTTGTTGATCGAATCAAAAACCAATTGTTCATTAGAGGGATCAGTGGGACTTAAGGAACAAAAAGTAAATCTCGGGGGTGAAACACCATTTGACCCAACCGTTATTATGAACAACCTTGTGAAGGGTTAACTTACTAATCATGGTTATATCGAGTGGATATAATATATATCTACAGTGAGGGGAGTACAACTTTGGGCTTTGGTGGAGTGCCTAATAGTTAATGATAATGAGGATTAATGGTCGTGTAAGAATTTAGCCAAATAATCTCGGAATCGTTGGAGCCCATGATTGTAGGTCCACGAGATCTTCCTACTAGCTCACAAATGGATAGCCTTTAGAGTAGCGTGATAAGTTAATTTGAAACGTTCAAATTAGAATTAAGGAATTGGAATTATAGATTTGATATAATTACACGTTTAATTTTGAAATTAAATGAATTGAAAAATCAAATAAATATTTAAATATTGATTTAAATATTAAATTCTAAAAATTCATGATGGTGGAATTTCGTGCTAAACTAATTTAATATTTTGATATTAAATTAGTTAATTTTATTAGAAAATTAGTTATTGAATTAAAATTTAAAATTAATAAAGATTTCAATTTTGGAAATGAAAATTGATTTTGGAAAATCAATTTAGAAAATAACAAAAAATTGAAAAAGGATGAAAAATGGGAAATCCCAAAAGTGGGATTTCTCCTTTTATCTCTACACGATCGTGGCTCGGATCATGCTTTAGTCATAATATACTCCTATTTCTGTATATGTATGGGTGTATTATTATCTATTGCAAACGATCCTTTGGTGTGATGACTAAGTCTTGCCAAATAATGATATGTATATAAGATAGAATGTGGTATTTGTGAAATCTTGTTTGCATCGCACTCTACCGACTGACGTTATCTTGCTGACGACAATATCACTGTGAAAGTCGTCTGTTTCGACAGCACACACGCTCCCTTCTTCCATGGTGATGTAATGACTTCTTCTCCAAATTTCCTTAATCCAAGCTTATTTTGAGTCCCACAACTCAATCTAAGGCTCCAAAAGGAAAGTAGGAAAGGCCTTGAGGTGGTTCACCAGAAGACTTGGAAGAGATTTGCAGCTGGAATCAAGATTCAAGTGTTTTTTCAAAGGTATGTTATGAAACCCCCTTATTAGTTTATGAGCATGCTTAATTTAAAACCAAAATTAATAAATCAGAATGCTTAATGATCCGTTTTACTTATGCTGTGTGTTTTCTAACTCTAACAACATGTATGTAGAGGTATACAGGTGGATCATATTTAAGTGATAACCTAAATGGTGTGTAGTAGATGCATAAGGCTGGACACCTTATCATGGTGACACTACGAGTATGACCCACTTTGTAGGTGTTACAATTGTTGTAAAGTACTACAAATGATTTGATCCTGATCATTCATGTATAGACATGTGATCGAAAATATTCTATACAAAGGAGTTTGTATAAGACCAGACCACGAAATGTTTCGTCTCATTATATAATGACGTTCATAATAGAGACTTACATTTGACTAGGATGACTATATGTAACATGACCTGAATCCTGAGTGAGTTGTGAACTCCTGCCTATGAGGGCAGTCATTTGATTTGTATGGGTGAGGGTGGCCAGATCACCGACTCAATAAGCCTACCATTTTGGGGATCGTCTGATTGGGGAGCTGGGAACACAGCTACACTAGCAGAAATTCACTCCTTCCCCGAGGTCGGGGCAAGTAGATAAATTGCTCCCTTAAGATCTGATTCTGGGGCTTGAACAATGTGGTGCCACATCCTCTCCTAGACAGGGGGGGTTTAATCATAGTTGGACTATGATCTATTGTTTATTAAAGGGATAAGTGGTATTTAGAAAGTTAGATGTAACCACAAGGGAAAAACGATAATTTTGACCCAACTGTATTTACGAGCAATGAGCATATAAATATATCTGTAGTATGAAGAATGCAGCTGTCGGTCTTTAGTGAAGTGCCTGACAATTAACATATGGTGAATAATTTAATTAAAGAGTTTGATTAATTATTCATATATCGTTGGAGCTTCAAACTACAGGTCCATGAGGCCCCCTTGGTAGCTTAATAAGATTAAATGAGAATCATTTTTTGGATTAATTTGAATTGTTCAAATTAATTGAGGAATTTAATTATATATGATATAATTAAGTTATTTTAATTATATATGATATAATTATTATAATGTATTTAATACATTATAGCAACATTTGAAAGAGAAAATAAATATTTGAATAAGATTCAAATATTAATTATATGAATTGGATTCATAATTGTTAAATTTAATATAAATGTGATTTATATTAAATGACATATGAGAGAGAAAAGAAACTATAGGTTATATTGTATACGATACAATATTTAAACTATAGCTTATAAGTATATTTGATATAACATATAGTTTAATATATATATTATGATAAGTTAGTTATCATGTATATATATATTAAATAGTTATTTTATATAAATTAATTTTATTATTTATATATTAAAATTAATTTATTTGAATAAAGGGGGGAGTTACAACTCCCTCCCCTCTTTTCTCTCCACCCGCATAAGTGGATGGTTGAAGTTTTATGGGCATTTGATAGGAGAGAGTCTCCTTCATCATTGGGCAAGACAAAGGAAGTAAAAAAGATATATGTTATTGAACAGAGAAAATAGTTCTCTCTGTAAGTTTATAAAAAATTCTTTTCCCTCCTGTCTTCTCTCAAATCGTTCCCTCACTATTCCAAAATAGTCAGAGCCCACCACTCCTGGGTTTTCTACCTGAGAATGCCAAGGTGGCCATTGTGGTAGTTCTCGTTGTTAATTCGAGGGAATCTTGATGTTCTGTCTTCAAAGGTAAAGGTTTGAAACCCTAAGTATTTTTTTTATGAGTATGCTGTAATTTATGTAAATGCATAGTTTTTGCTTTCTTTTCTGTAAAATTTTTTATTCTATAAAAAATGGAGATTGAGATAATCCCGCTTCCACTCAAGGTTCTCTTCAATGAGATCCTTCATTTACATGAGTTAAGAAGTCTTTAGATTCGTCTAGCTTATATTCAGATGTTTATTTCCAACTTGGCTGGTTGATGTCAACCTTTTCAAAGATTGATGAAAAAAGGAGAAAAATTTCAGTGGGACGAGGCTTGTCAGAATTCTTTTGACAGTATAAAAAAATACTTGTTTAATCCTTTTGTTCTAGGTGCTTCTGTAGCAGGAAAACCATTGATTTTGTACATCACCGTGCAAGAAAGATCATTGGAGACATTGTTGGCACATGAAGGGGAGAAAGGAAAGGAACGTGCTCTCTACTATCTAAGTAGGACGTTAATTGGAACCAAAATTAATTACTCTCCTATTGAGAAAACGTGCCTCACGCACTTCTTTGCTATCGATAAGCTGAGACACTATATGCACACCTTTCTAGTTTGCCTAATTGCGAGAGCCAATCCTATTAAGTATGTTCTATCTAGGTCGATCATCTCTGGATGCCTAACCAAATGGCCAATCATGTTCTAACAATATGACATTGTCTATGTGTCATAAAAGGCGGTCAAAGGACAAGCATTGATAGACTTCTTAGCAAATCACCAAATTCCATCAGATTGGAAGTTATGCAAGGATTTACCTGTTGATGAAGTTTTCTACGTAGAGATTATAGATCTTGGATCATGTACTTTGATGGTATAGCACGAAAGAGTGGTGCGGGGGCATGCATCGTCCTGACTTCACTTTAAGAAACATATGCTTCCTTATAGTTTTATGTTGGTTGAATTATGCTCGATCAATGTTGCTGAATATCAGGCCTTGATAATTGGCCTCCAAATGGCATTAGAAATTGGAGTATTGTACATAGAGATTTATGGCAATTTAAAGCTAGTAATCAATCAACTCTTACTCCAATATGATGTGAAGCATGAAGATTTGAAGCCTTACTTCACCTATGCTAGATAATTGATGGAAAAGTTTGACAGTGTGATGTTAGAACATGTCTCGAGGTCAGAAAATAAGAAAGCGGACACCTTGGCAAACTTGACTACTGCCCTTATAGTTCTAGATGATGTAACTCTAAATATATCGCTTTGTCCAAGGTGGGTTATACCACCGGTCGGAGCTAAATGGAAAGAAATGAACGTGATATCAGTCTGCTTAATCGACGAGGAAGACTGGTGACAACCCATTATAGACTATCTTGAGCATGGAAAGCTTCCGAAAGACATCCGTCATAAATTTGAGGTGCGAAGAAGAGTTGCTCACTTCATTTATTATAAAGGGGTTTTATATCTCTGCTCCCTTGAAGGGCTCTTTCTTCGATGCCTTAGAAAAGAGGAATCAATGAAGGCTTTGGAAGAAGCGCATTCGGATGTCCATGGCACACATCAATATGCACTAAAGCTTTAGTTTTGGCTAAAGAGGATGGGTTATTACTACACAAAGATGATTCAAGATTCGATGGAGTATGCAAAGAAATATGAGGCTTGTCAATACCATGCAAACTTCATTCATCAACTGCCTGAGTCTCTACATCCAACTGTAGCTTCATGGCCTTTTGAAGCGTGGGGACTTAATCTTATTGGTCTTATAACACCTAAGTAGTCAGCTGAACATTCTTACATCCTCGCAGCCACAAATTACTTTTCAAGGTGGGTTGGGGCCATCGTCTTGGGAAAAGCTAAGAAGAAAAATTTTGTGGACTTTATCTATACTCACATCATCTACCGGTACGGTATTTCCCATCCACCACAAGAAATAACAGATATGATAGCTAACGGAACAAGCTATAAATACCTTTTATAGTCTTTTTCGAATGTCTTCACAACCCATGTTATTAAAAGTCTGAGACTTTTTATAACGTTTTTGTAGAGCTATATTGGATGCTATAATAAAGTATGAAGGTATATCTTATTTACTTTGCTATAAAAACATTTAATAGCATCTTTTTATTAAAGCTATAGTATGTTTATATAGTTAAAATAATATGCTATCTTTAACTTATAATAGCACTTTTTTAATGCTATAATTTAGTATTTATAGCTTTAATCTTATGCTATAGTAATGTTATTTAGTCTTTTCTAATAACTATAATTACTATAATAATCTTTTGATAGCACTTCTTTTTCACTATATAAGTTTTGTTATAGCTTTGCTCATGGCTATAAAAGGTATAATTTTTTTCTCAACAATAGTAATTTGTATATCATTCTTCATATTTGTGTTAAAAATAAACTCGTGACTCAAGCTTAACCCACACATATTAAATACTTCATAACACATTAAATACCATGACTTCAATTCATAATTGAAAATTTCTAAATCTATTAACATTACAAAAAAAAAAAAAAAACAATGTAGTCATTTCCTAGAACAAAGTATAAAAATGATACAAAATAAAGTAATATATCTTTCATGTTTATTTTTCCAAGTACATAAAATATTTTGCAAGTCTTTTTTATTCACTTGTAATTCCTAAGATTCTCTTGATCTCCCAATGGACGCTTATTTTGAAGGTTGAATTGTACCTTTTGATGGACACTTATAAACAAAAAACATAGATACATATTAAATAAACAAACACAACAAAAGAAACCTATTGAATTAACAACACAAGTCATTTAGAAATCCATTGACACCAAACCAAAACACAAATTATAGCATCCCAGACTTATGAACCTAACACATTTTTTTAAATTAATTATTAGCCAACAAAATCCTCCAACCATCCCAACATAAATGATATTCTATAAAAACAAAAAGAGCAACACAAAACTCCACTGCCAACTAAACTAAATAAGGTAGTGAGACTTACAAATATATGAATTAACATACAAATCACAAAGCAGGTGTGCGGTTTAAAGTTGGCAACAATACACAGAACAATAATGAAACAAATGTCATTAACTCAAAATAATGAAGTAGAAATGTCATAAACTCGAAACGAATCCACGAAACATTTTTTTTCACACAAGGAGACAATAATTAAATCATAAAAGGACGCTAAAGAATCAATGACAACCATTTTTAACATCAATTCTATATGGAGCATACATAGATACAAGTAAATATGAGATTATTTCTTAACACGTAATCTTACACATGAACCCCTCCTAAAACAACCAACCATACTAACATTACTTCTCCAATATTTTATGACCAAAGCAATCTAACAAAAGTTCAAGGTGTAATAATAAAAAACTGGCATCCCAAAGTTCTTCTACACTCACATAATAGGTATATATGTGAAGGGATAAATAAGTCATCACATCAGCCTCGTGAGCAACATATATACAACTGTAGAAAGAAACATTTTTTTTTACCATTTTTTATTTGAAGGAAAAGAAAAATTTATGAAATCAATTTTGGGTTAAAATATTGGAATATGGCCAAATTTTGATTGGAGATAAATTTGAGATTTTATCCTCAATTTATTTGTGGGATTTAAATTTAGAAACGAATTTGAGATGATTTGAATTTTGGATAAAATTTGGAATATGACCAAATTTTAAAAAAAATTTAGATAAATTTGAATAGCCCTAATATTCAATTTCGAGCCAATCCATGTAAATTCACATTATCTTTTTTTTTTCTTTTGAATTTAAACAAAGATAACCGAATTTAAATCTAAATCAGTTTAATTGCAAAAGATTGAAGATTTAAATCAATTAGGATTTAAAATCTCTATATAAATTTGCTCAATCCAATATATATTTTTCTAAACTTCAATCACGTTGAGGTAATTGGTAAGGTTGAGTTTACCGTCGCCTTAAACCCTTGCTATACAAATAAAATTTATAAATCAACGAATGAACTACTTATACTAACTGGCAGTACAAGCGGCAAGTCCGGGGTCGAACCTCAGGGAAGCGCAGAAGATTAGTTCATCGAAGCGTGTTTTCAGTTAAAGAGATACATGGGGGAGAGGGGGGAGGTTGGTGTGGATTGATAATTGAAAGTGCATGAAAATAAAATGCGAGAAAATTAAAGATAGAGATGCAATCAAAGGAAACGACCTAGCTTAGGAGAATTGGATTTAACCAATGTAATTCTTGTTCATCGAGTTGTTTAAATGCAATTTTAGTTTCATGATTATGCCCAGACCAATTGATTGGAACCCCAATCAATTGTCCTAATTACCTAATTAATTAACATGCATAGAAAACGAATCTGCTTCATACAAATTAATGAATCACATTAAGTTCTAGGGGTAATGCTAGGATGAGTGTTCAACTTCCAACGTCTAATCAAACATTCAATACGATTTCTCTTTAGGTTGATAGGAGCAATACTATTCTTTTTAGGTAACATATCTTAGGCCTAATGAACTGCAAGCCTAACTAATTCATTGCTTCCATTAGGATTAACCTATAATTTTATGTCACATATTACAAGCCAATCTCCAAGCATTAGAATCACACAACAAAATCATTGGTTGTCAATCAATAATAAAATCATGCATTTCATAAAACACAAAATTGAAACCCATAAACAAGAACAAAAAGATTACATTCAAACAAAACTCCGAAAAACTACTTTGTTCCAAAATCCCCTAAACTAGAAAATAACTAGAACTTACCTTCCCATGGAGATGGAGAAGACAAATCTTGGCATCGTTCCATTAGTTACATGAGATGGGGAGAAAAAGGGAGAAAAATACAAATGGAGAGGTGAAAAGAGGAGAAAATCGGCGTAGAAGCCGATTGGGGGTCTGTTCCCTTGCCTTAAATCGAAAAATGACATTATATAGCAGTCGTCGCAGTGTTGCAACGCTGCACAGATAAAAAACTAGAGTTTTGCAATGCTATAAATAGCATTGCAATGCTACTCTGCTCTCCAGCAATGAGTAGCTACTGCCTTGTAGCGTTGCGCAACGCTCCGTCCAGGTGTGTTTTCGTCCATTCACATCCTTTTGAAGTCCAGTTGCTCAAATTAGCTTCTAATTGCTTCAAATTAACCCCGAATAGCTCGTAACGACTGATTCTACCTCCAAGATGCTCAATACCTACAAGATCATTAAATAAGCACATTAAACATAGTAACGACCTAGAATTAAGAAGAGGAAAATAACACATTTTTTGTTCTATCAAACACCCCCAACTTAATGAAGGAACTCTTAGAGAAGAGAACCTTGAGCGGAAGCAAGATCAACCAAAATCTATTTTTCTTTGAATGTAAATTTTACAGTAAACAAGATACAAGATATGCATTTATTTATAAATTACAGCATGCTAATAAAAGGGTTTTAGAAACCTCATCTTTGAAGATCTTTCTTCAAGAATTCCTTTGAATAACACATGAACCTCTTGAAAACTTTCTCCATGAAAAACCTCAAACAAGTTCGAACATGACCACAATGGTTTCTTCGATATTCTTAGGGTGAAAACCCAAGAGTGATGGGCTTTGATTATTTTGGATTTGAGGGAATTTTGTGGAGAGGAAAAATGAATTGAAATTGTTTACCAACAAAATCCAATTCACTCACACATAACACCTCTGTTTTTTTCTCACTATCTCAACAATCAACTTCCAACAAAGAAAAAAGAAACCTTTTCTTTTTCTATATGCCAAATATAACCACCACTCACTTATGTGGATGGAGAGAAAAGAAGGGGAAGGGAGTTGTAACTCCCTCCCTTATTATTAAAATAGTAATTAATATAAATATAAATATGATAACTAACTATAGTTTTAATATTATATCACATACAATATAAAGTATAGTTTCTTTTCTTTCTTATATGATATTTAATATAAATCATATTTATATTAAATTTTAACAACTATGAATCCAATTCATAGAATCTATGGTTGATCTTATTCAAATATTTATTTCCTCTCATTAAGCTATAATGTATAAAATACATTATAATAATTATATCACATATAATTGAAAAAACTTAATTATATCATATATAATTAAATCCCTCTACTAATTTGAACAATTCAAATTAATCAAAAAACTGATTTTCAATTTAGAAGCTGGGAACTCAGTTACATAAGATGGAACTCACTCCTTCCCCGAAGCAAAGGTAAGTAGATAGATTGCTCCCTTAAGGGCTAATTCCAGGGCTTGAACATAGTGGCCAAAACTTCTCTTTGGGAGAGAGAACTCAGTCATACTAGAACTATGACTTATGTTTATTAGAGGGATCAGTGGTACTTAAGGAGTTAGATGTAACTATAGGGGCATAACGGTCATTGGCTCAGCTGTACTTACGAGCGATCTGTGAAGGGTTATCGTACTGTTGATTGGTTGATATGGACACATAATATATTTGTAATAAGGAGAGTTCAACATCGATCTTTAGTGGAGTGCTCGACAGTTAACGGATGGTGGATCCTATGTCTAAAGAGTTTAGTTAGTTATTCACATACCGTTGGAGCTTCGAGCTACAGGTTCATAAGATCCCCTTAGTAGCTCAATGGATTCAAGTTGAGAATCAGTTCTTAGTGTTGATTTGAAATGTTCAAATTGACAAGAGGTAATTCAATTATATATGATATGATCAGTGTGATGTATGAGATACATCAAGTGGAAGATTAATGTAAATGAAATTTACATTAAGTACCATGAAATAAGAATAAGAACTATGATTTATATGTTTCATGAGATGAAATATTAAAACTATATGTTATAAATATAGTATGGTAAGTTGGTTATTATATTATTAAATAATATAATTATTGGATAATTATCTTTTTTTCTCTAATTACTAATTGAGTGGGAGGTTATTGGTGGTTTATTGGTAACCGTGAAATAAAAGAGAAAACGTTTTCCTAAATTTAGAGTAGTTGTGTAGATTTTCTATTCTTGGAAAGACTCACGAGTTGTCATGTGAATGGATTCACTAAATGATAGCTTAAGAGAGATTAGACGTCGTGGAGTGACACTACACGTAGTTCACTCAGCTGGCTGATAGCTAAACGATCGTAGAGCTTTTGCTAAATGATTGTGGAGGTTCTTCTAAACGATTGGCATCGTCTATACGATAGACTTTTTATCTCTTACTTGCTCAATCGTTTACACATTGTTCTCCTCCAATCTTTCCTCTAACCAAGTCCACACAGAGCCCACACTTTTGGATTCTCACACCGAGAATACTAAGGTAGCCATTGTGTGGTGGTTACTTCAACTCGACATATTTTGAGGTTATTTGGAGGCCGTTCGTTGAGTTTGTTTGTGTTCGTGTGTGGTTGTTGTTGTTCTGTGATTTTGGAGATTCTGAGTTCAGCGTTTGTGTGTTGCAGCCTTGGAGTCTATTCGAGCATTCGTGTGTTGCAGTCTTGGAGTCTATTCGAGCATTCGTGATCAAGGGTGTTGAAGATGAGTCTTCAAGTATGTATAATTCTATCCCTTGATCTTATGTAAAGCATCTGTAATTTCGTTGTATGCACGACCAGTTTTTTTCTGTTTCTTGATTGTAATTGTTAATGTTCATATACGAATGAAATTTTGAACAATCCTTCCGCTGCTCATGGAAATCCTTATGTCCGATTTCCTTCATATACATGAAGATCAGGTTAAGATCATTTGTAGCACTTTTATAACAATTGTAACACCTATAAAGCGGGTCATACTCGTAATGTCACCAGGATAAGGTACCCAACCTTATCCATCTACTACAAACCATTTAGGTTATCACTTAAACGTGATCCACCCGTATGTCTCTACATACATGTTTAAGTTACAAATAATGAGTTTGTCAATAATGTTTACAAACTATAGGACCCTGCGAGATTTAAGATATAAACACAACACTTTAATCTTTGATGTCCTTGAGCAAGGTAGAATAACCATTCACACAGAAAAATATTATGTTGCTTAATCACATAGGTCGTTACTCTAGTCTTCAATAGTATATAAGGATGAGATTTGCCAAAAAAAAAAAAATGCAATCAGATTATAATCAATAATGAAGCACATTTAAAAATGATTCTAAACTTTCATGCATGAGTGAGTCAAAAGTCCTACTAATTAAGCTCCAAAACTCGGAACGGTTTTATAGACCCTCATTCTTTTCGCCCACACTGGCTCGAAGGTTCAAAGCCAAGCTTCCTAGACACAACTTTGTAATAACACCACTTAAGGAAACCAAGCTTTTTTTTTTTTTTTTTTTAAATTATTTTATTATTTTATTATTATTATTATTATTATTATTATTATTATTATTATTATTATTATTATTATTATTATTATTTTTACTTTACACAAAAGAGGAAGCCTTATCTAGACACATCATCTTCGTTTTGGCTTGCTCATACGGGTGTCATGCAAATCATCCAACTACAAGCAATGTCTCCTAACAAGGTGCCAAAGCTTACTCATTCCTCGAGGTACTTTAGTTCCGAGGGAAACTATGGGTGTCATAGCCGCCTTAGGTTAATCATAACCTAAGAAAGAGGAGTAATCCCCTTCAAAAATAACATATAAATTTGTTTTTACTATACAACACACTCTGCCTTTTACAAACTACTTTTTACATACTCTACACTTGGCTTTTACAATACATAACAAGAGTTTGGCAAAAACTTAGGCATGCATTACTAGGTTGGGCTTTCAGTCACTTAACACATATCACCTAGGCCTTTCAAGGTGACAACAAAAATATAAGCCCAATAATACAATTCTAAGCACGTAAGACCTAACTTCGTTGGACAAGGGACTTAAAGATGCATGAAAGATAAGAACAATTTTTAAAATGGGCTAAAAATCATGATCATCTCTTTAAATATAGTTTCATGCAAACCTAATCACAAAAAGGGTGTGTCATTAACTACTCACCATAACAAACCAAGCAAGAGAGAAAGCAAGCAAATTAAGCACACAAATATCGTCCGAGAACAATGCTTAAGGACCCCAACAATCACAACATACCCCACCCCCAACTTAAAATGATACATTGTCCCCAATGTATCTCTAATCTAAGCCCAATAAAAAAAAGGTCAAGGGAACAGAAAACCTCCCCTGATGACGTTTCTGCACATGGGATGGTGATAAAAGGGATGCGTTAAATTGATCTTCTTCTTCTTTAGGACAGAGGAGATCCTACAAAAGAAAAACAAGAAGTTAACTAGAAAATGGTAAATTTTTCACTGGCTCCCACCAGGAAGAAAATTTTTTTAACGTCGATTGCTCGACTGACCTGTCCCCTGTCAAGGTACAAAGAAATTCTCGTATTTCTCTGGTTCTTTCTTGGTTGAGTCAATATAGCTCGATAAGGCTATAAGGCTTCTCATCTTCTGAAGAGAACCAGATAGATCGAATTTGGGCTTCTTAGTATATGGGAAAAAAAGGTAAAAAGAATGAATCAAAAGACTCAAATGAATCTAAAGTGTCGAAACAAACAAAAGACTCAACAGACTCGTGAGCACTATGGAAACAAAACTCGAATATATATGAAATACCAGGAGTCAGAACAGGGTGAGGTCTTTTGACCTTTAACTCTATCACTTGGATCTCATCGGATTTAGGCTCTAAATTCTCTTTAACCTCACAAACTAGAAACACATGGAGTGACGTCCTCATCATCACTAGAGTAGTAACACTTCGCAAGGAACTCAGCCTCTGAGGTACAGATGATGGACTGCTCTGATGCATTCTCCAGTCTCTGCATGGCCCTAGTTAGCTGGGCAACATGGGTGAGCAATCCTTACAACTGAGCTTGGAGATCCTGTTGAGACTGAAGAGTACTATTAGCAAGTTCATAAATTGAGAACTACAATGTCATATCTAGACACGAATCTCTAGGAAGTGGTTCCTGCTACTCTACCGTGTCGACATGGACTACCTCATGCCTCTAGGCCCATAGAAAATCAAAGAAATAGTCTGACAACGGCTCCTTCGGCCTCCCAACTAAAGTTGCAAACTGAGCAACAAGGTCACTCAGACTCTGCAAGTCAGTCCTACCCTCGGCCTCAGGGCGAAGACTCTCCTACTGGATGTGCTCGAACTCTTGCTACCTACGGAGTTTGTTCTGCTCAAACCTAAAAGCTCCGTTAGCAAGCTCTATAACCAACACCTCTAAAAACTTACCTAACCTTGAAGACTGAGCACGAGTCGACTGGTGTGGTGTTGTAAATTCTTGGCCGCCAAAGCTCTGTTGCCATCCTGAGTATCCATGGTTAAAGGACACCCCCCCACCAGGAATGGTGAGGCTCATAGTCCCAAGGACCATAATACCCCCCTACAAATCCAAATAGTGTTGGCATCCACTGCAACCTCAGGCATACTAACGTGGGATACCCCTTGAATAGGCAACTTTTGTATACCTCTACTTGTTGCGGTCTTCTTTTAACCAATTGGCCAACCAAAGAAGTCAACTCGGAAAGCTCGTGGTGAAGGCCACTTACATCGTCATTAAAATTTGCAACTTGACTTTCAGATGTCCAAGATTGATTTGAAAATCTTATCATGCTTAACTGACACAAAAAGAAAACAAATCAAAGCAAAAGAAACTTTAACTAGAAACTAACTAAGAAGAACTAATTGGCTTTCTCGACAGCACCGCCAATTTGGTAAGGTTGAGTTTACCATTGCCCGTAAACCCTTGCTACACAAATAAAATTTATAAATCACCAAACGAACTACTTATACTAATTGGTAATACACGCGATAAGTCCGGGATCGAACCTCAGGGAAGCATCTTTTCAGTTAAAGTGATAAATAGGGGGTTTGGTGTGGATTGATAATTGAAAGTGCATGAAAATAAAATGCGAGAAAATAAAAGATAGAAATGCAATTAAAGGAAATGACATAGCTTAGGGGAATTGGATTTGACCAATGTAAGAAATGCAATTAAAGGAAATGACATAGCTTAGGGGAATTGGATTTGACCAATGTAATTCTTGTTCATCCAGTTGTTTAAATGCAATTTTAGTTTCTTGATTATGCCTAGCCCAATTGATTGGAGTCCCAATCAATGGTCTTAATTACCTAATTAATCAACATGTATAGAAAACGAATCCGCTCTATACAAATTAACGAATCACATTAAGTTCTAGGGATAATGCTAGGATGAGTGTTTGACTTCCAACGTCTAATCAAACATTCAATACGATTTCTCTCTAGGTTGATAGGAGCAATACTATTCTTTTTAGGCAATATATCTCAAGCCTAATGAATCGCAAACATAACTAACCTATTACTTCCAATGGGATTAACCTATAATTTCATGTCACATATTACAAGCCAATCTCCAAGCATTAGAATCACACAACAAAATCATTGGTTGTCAATCAATAATAAAATCATGAAATTCATAAAACACAAAATTCAGATTGAAACCCATAAACAAGAACAAAAACATTACATTCAAACAAAACTCCCAAAAACTACATTGTTCCAAAATCCCTAAAATATAAAATAGCTAGAACTTACCTTCCCATGGAGATGGAAAAGATAAATCCTGGCATTGTTCCATTAGTTACATGAGATGGGGAGAAAAAGGGAGAAAAATACAAGTGGAGAGGTGAGAAGAGGAGAAAATCGGTGTAGAAGCCGATTGGGGGTCAGTTCCCCTACTCTATATCAAAAAATGATGTTATATAGCAGTCGTTGCAGCGTTACAACACTGTAACTAGCGTTGCAACGCTATTTTTCTCTCCAACAACGAGTAGCTACTGCCTTGTAGTGTTGTGCGACACTCCGTCCAGGGGTGTTTTTGTCCGTTCACGTTTTTTAAAGTCCAATTGCTCAAATTAGCTCCTAATTACTCCAAATTAATCTCGAATAGCTTGTAACGACTAATTCTACCTCTAAGATGCTTAATACCTACAAAATAATCAAATAAACACATTAAACATACTAAGATGTAGAATTAAGAAGAGAAAAATAGCACATTTTTGATGTTATCAGTAATATTCCATTTGAATCTCGGTTAAAGAAGCTTCACTTCAAATTTTTTTATTATTATTGTCTTCATCATCATTCTAAGGCTGGATAAGTTGCTTCTTTAGCAGTTGCTCTAGCATGTCTGCAACATTATAATTAGGGAATAAGTAAACCTTCTCCTGTCTTTCTTTAAGTATTAGGTGATGCTTCTCATCGCCATCACGCTTCTTTCAAATCTTGTTTCTTTTCCTTTGGAGGAAAATTTCAGTGGGGTAGCATGAACGACCATGACTTCTTTTGTAGCATTATTCGTGATTTTTTCAGTGCCGTTGGTTTCAATCTTATCTTTCCTTACTTCAGGAACCATAAAGTCCTTAGTTCCCCTGTTGGCGATGCTCAGCTCTATGTCATGGGCACGAGTCACCAACTTTTTGAATGTACGAGGCTTTATCCCTTGCAGAATGTAGAGTAGTTTCTAATGCATGCCTTGGGTGCACATCTCCACTACATATAGTTTTGTGAGTCAGACTTTACAGTCAAGACTCAAAGCCCTCCATCGATTGATGTCGTCGATGACTGGTTTTCCTTTTTGCTGCTTAGCGTTTGCAGCTCTATCATGTTAACAGTACGTTTTGTACTGTAAAAGTGATTCAGGAACTCTTTTTCCATCTGGTCCTAACTGCCAATCACCTCGGGCTTTAGATTAGTGTCCCAATTGAAAGCGTTTCCTTTCAAGGATCAGACGAACAACTTGACTAGCAAGTCTCCTTTGGTTCCTGCATTTTTGCATGTTTCAACATAATGAGCAATATATTTCTTTGGATTACCCTTTTTGCTGAACTGCAAGAACTTTGGAGATTAGTACCCAACTGGAATTCTTAGTTTGTTGATTCTCTTGGTGTGCCACTTACAGTATATAAAAGAAGTTTGCAATGGTCCTCCTTACTGAGGTCTTATGGAGTTTGTGATGATATCCTGTAGCTGTTGAACTGATAGGGAGCGATAAAGATGAATTAATGTGGCTAGTTTCCCTACAAGACAGTCTTTCTTTTTTCATTGGTTTTGGCTATTGGAGTTTGACTTTTCTCGACAGTTTTTCGAGCATGCATTTGATCTCTTAAGATGGTGATTTCATGATTGCTCCTCAACAACTTTCATTAAGAGATCTATTTTTCTCTCCATCTCTGTCATGTTTGATTCAAGACGCTACATCAGCCATCATGACAGACATCACATCAAAGTATGATTCTTTCCTTGATTAGTCAAAAAAGAGTTATCAAATAAGAGATTTTCTTTGATGACGAATTCGCCATTAGAAGATTTCATCAACTGTGAGTGGCAGGTCCAATGTATTTGTCGCTTGCAGTAATAGTTCTGGATGCAGCTTTCTTGGATGCCATTGCTTGCTTTGATTGTTGAGAAAGAGATGAGAGGAATAGATGTTGAAAGAATCGGTGAAGGCTCGCAGCAGAAAATGATTGTCCCAATTTTTATTTTTTCACAGAATTCCAATTTTACAGAATAAGAAAAATATGCATTACATAGAATTAAAATTACAACATGTGTAAAAAAGTAAATTAGGGAAGAAACAATGCTTACCCTTGAAGCCAAATGATTTTTACAAATTCCCTCGATTCGGATCATGAACCCTTTGTCCTGGATCTCGTTCTCTAAAAATACATCAACCTAAATGGCCACCACCACTTGAGAACCCTCGGTATTCTCTTAGGATTGAGAATTCAGGAGTTACGGGCTCTTAGATTTTGGAAGAGAGGGAGAGATTTGAGAGGAGAAAGAAGAATACTTTTTTGTCTATGTGATTGCCAATTACTAGGGGAATCTTTCTAACCATTAAGGAGTTGAGGAAGAAGATAAAAAATGAATTGCCCTCATCCTCACGTTCTGGTTGAGAGAATCAAGGGGAGAGAGTTGTAACTCCCTCACTTTAATTAAATTAAAATTAAAATTAATTTAATTACTTGTATATATATATATATATATATATATATATATATATATATATATATATATATAACACATAATCTGTAGTTTTTATATTGTATCAAATATAATATAACCTATAGTTTTATTTTCTATCAACAATGTATGGTATTTAATGTAAATCACATTTATACTAAATTCAATTATATGAATCTCATCCATATAATTAATATCTAAATCATATTCAAATATTTAATTCCTCTCTACCATTTATGGTATTTAACATAAATTATATATATATTAAATTTAATTATATGAAATTCATCCATATAATTAGTATTTAATTCATATTCAAATATTTAATTCCTCTTAAAGTAACCTTTATTTATAATGTATCGAATACATTATAGTAATTATATCATATATAATTAATTCTCTCAATTTAATTTGAACAATTCAAATTAATCCAAAATTAATTCTCAATAATCTCTGTTGAGCTACAGAGGGGACCTTATGGACCTGTAGTTTGAAGCTCCAATAGTACTTGGATAATTAATTAAACTCTTTAATTAAACTACCCAACATCCATTAACTGTCGGTCACTCCACTAAAGATCGATAGCTACACTCTTCGCACTACAGATATATTTTTATGCCCATTGGATATAACTAGTCAACAGTGTGATGACCATTCACAAATTGCTCATAAGTACAATTGGGCCAAAATTATCGTTTTTCCCTTGTAGTTACATCTAACTCCTTAAGTACCACTGATCCCTCTAATGAACATTAAGTCATAGTTCAACTATGACCAAATCTCTCTTGGGCCAAGAGAGGGTGTTGCCACATTGTTCAAGCTCCGGAATTAGCCCTTAAGGGAATAATTTATCTACTTACCCTAACATCAGAGAATGAATGAATTTCATCTTGTGTAGCTGTGTTCCTAGCTCCTTAACTAGACGAATCCCCAAAATGGTAGGCATATTGAGTCGAGGATCTGACCAGTCTCACTCATGTAAATCAAAGGATCGCCTTCATGGGCAGGAGTTCACAACTCACTCAGGATTCAAGTCATGTCACCTATGGTCATCCTAGTGAAATACAAGTCTCTACTATTAACGATGTTATATAATGAGACTAGTCATTTCGTGGTCCAGTCTTATACAAACTCTTTGTATGGGATACCCCCGCTTACATGTCTCCACATGAATGATCAAGATCAGATCATTTGTGGTACTTTACAACACTTGTAACATCTACAAAGCGGGTCGTATCCGTAGTGTCGTCAAGATAAGGTACCCAGCCTTATCTATCTACTACAAACCATTTAAGTTATTATTTAAACATGATCCACCTGTATGTCTCTACATACATGTTTAAGTTACATAAGATAACCTAGGTTAGTTCATTGGATTGAGTATGTGCTCATAAAATAATAATTATTTTATTAATAACAATTTGTTTATACAATGTTTACAAACTACGAGAATACAAGAGAGATTTAGGTCACCAATCCCAACAGATGTCCTACTGGACATGCCAATTTGTTCGCATGAGTTTTCTAGAGAAACTTAATTCGTAGAGTTTGAACTTCGTATTTGTATTAATTTCTTTAGTATAGAGAATACAATCTCTAATACATAATCCTTTGATGCTTTCTCTAAAAAAAAAAAATTTAATAAATAAATAAATAAAATTTAATCTTTGGGCTCGTTAATCTTCCTGAATGATTGACCTTTGGGCTTATTGATCTTCTTGGAGGATCAACCTTTGGACTTGATGATCTTCTTGGAGGATCGGTCTTTGGCCTCGTTGATCTTCTTGGAGGATCGACCTTTGGACTTGATGATCTTCTTGGAGGATTGGCCTTTGGGCTTCTTAATCTTCTTGGAGGATCGGTCTTTAGGCTTGTTGATTAGTTTGAGTCAGTTTCTGGTTTGTTGATTTTCTTGGAGGATCAGACTTTGTGCTTGTTGATCTTCTTGGATGATCGACCTTTGACCTTGTTGATCTTCCTGAAGGATCGACCTTAAAACTTTAGGAGAGTTATATTCTTCAGATTTTAAGTGCTTCAGAGTTTCAGAGCTTTAGTCTTCAGAGCTTAAGAGGAGTTATATTCTTTGGATCTTCAGAGCTTCAATCTTCAGAATTTCAGATCTTCAGAGAGCTTTGCCTTCAATTCTTTCAACCTTCCCTCTCTAAAATAAGAGGTAAGACCTCTATTTATAGAGATTTCTCATGGGCCTTTATATAGGCTTGGGCCCAGTTGTTGTTGGGCCCAAATATTGGGCTTGAGCCTAGACATTAATTTGACCCGAGTATTCACCCTCAGCTTGGATTGGGTTGGGCTCGAGCAACTTTAATTACTCGACCTGATCCAATTTATAATTTCTTCAATGGGGTTGGGCTTTCGTTATGATATCGTGGCAACTTGTGATTAGCCAAAATTTTTAATTCAACAACATGATTTTTGAAAACCAAAATATATATAGATTTAGATAAAAGAAAGGTTTTCTAGTAAAAAAAAACTTTTTTTTTAAACAAAGATATAATGTAACAAAATTTCACCAAATATGGGTGAAGGATTCTGTTGTTGGCCATTTTTGGAAAACTCTATTTTGCACCATGTGAAGAAAACATGATTTACCATAATTCTGACAGTTTTAGATATATATCTTTTTTTTTTTTTTTCCATTTTTCAAGTCGATCTCTAAAAATATGCTATTTGATCAAATTTCCCTTTTTACTTTTGATTAAAGTGTCTTAACTCCACGGTTGGGCCATGGAGTTATTTGGATTGTTTAAAACAATTGTAAGTGGTTTCCAAGGGTAGACCTATGTGTACAATTCTTCTTAAAGATCTTTTTAATAAGTTATAGTTGGAGTATGATAAAAGCACTAAAAATATGTCAACTTAGTTGAGGTATTTAGGTGCACCTAATGATTCCACATACCTCTTGTACATTGTTAAAAAACAATTGAAGCTTAAAAGTGATTTAGAAGAGTGAAGGCAACTTGTACGTTGATGTGTATATTGGGCACAAATAGCACATAATTATAGTTTAGTTTGAAAGAAAAGTGATAAGCTTTACAAGTGAATAAAAGCTCTAAAAGGTGTCTTCATTAGTGTCGTGAGGGGCAATTATACTTATGCATAGAAAGGGTAAGTAGAACCTTTTGGATAGTCATTAAAAAGTGTAACTAGTACCCTTTTGTTTTGTTAGGCTTAGTTATGATGAGTTTAGCTATGTGTTCATGATAATATCTTAGGCCCATTAAGCATGTTCTTCAAGTACATCAACAGTTCTTCAATCGCACTAAATCGGTTGACATGCGTAGTCGATTACTTTGATGTCAATATTATTATTGCAATCCTTCCAACCAAGGAGCTTACTAAGCTCTGATACCCACTTGTCACAAACTTTCAATCACAAGACGATGATCATGCGACACTTGCTTTTGTTGGAAAATACCTCCCACAATTAATTAATTAATTAACGTTTATTTAATTTAATTTGCACATTAACTAAGTAACTATTTATACATTAAATCTAATTTAATGTATATATATTTAATTATCATAAACATCATATGTATATGTGCAATATCTCTCTATTAATTAATTTTTTTGAATTTAATTTTCTTGAATTAATTAATTAAATCTTATTCAAATATTACTTTCCAATTTAGTTCGAATTATAGATCATATCCATAATCAATTATACATTAATCACATTAATATATGGTTTCTTCAAATTAATTTGAATAATTCAAATCATCCCTCTTAAATATTCTCTAATGAGCTAACAAGGGGACCTGGTGGACCTGTAGATCAGAAGCTCCAACGATATGAGATTAATTGGCTAAACTCATTAACTAAGTTAATCAAAATCCGTTAATTGTGGGCACACTCCACTAAAGACCTACAACTGTACTCTTTTCACTACAGATATATTTCTGTGTCCATAGATATAGACCGATAATAGCTAGTTAATCTTTTACGAGTGTTTGTAACTCCAATTGGGTCAAATTATCATTTTACCTTTGGGTTACCTCTGACTTTTTAAGTACCAATGCTCATCTAATGAACAATTTGTTTATGGTCCAACCAATAAACAAAAACTCTTTTAGGGCCAATGAGAGGGTAGGACCCTTTGTTCAAGTCCTAAAGACACCACTTAAGGGAACACTCATCTACTTACCCTTAAGACGGGAAAGAATGAATTTCATCTTGTATTATTATGTTCCTAGCTCCCCATTCGGTCTTTCCCCAAAATGGTAGGCATATTGGGTTGGCGAACTGACCACCCTCACCCATACAAATCAAAGAACAATCCTTCATGAGCAGGAGTTCATAATATACTAAGGATTAAGACTAAGTTGCCTAGGTCATCCTATTGAAAAAGGAACCTAACTAGTTAACAGTGTTACATCTAATGGTTACTATTTCATGGTCCAGTTTTATGCAAACTCATCGCATAAGATACTCTCACTCGCATGTCAACTACACGAATGCGTTGGATAATTATGTTTATTTCAAATACAAAGTGAGTCGTATCCATAGTGTTACGAGGATAACGTACTAAACTTTATCTCTATACTATAGACCCTTCAGGCTGTATCTTGAACATTGATCCTCGTATGTCTCCACATACAGTTCAAGACTCATGAAGCAGCCTTGGATGTTAGTTTATTGATTTTAGGGTTATTAAGTCAAAATAGACAATCAACATAAATAATAACATTTATTGAATTAACATCTATAACTCTTTATTAATGACAGTCAATTAATAAAATTTACTATCTACGAGTTTTAGGACATAAAACCCAACAAGATGTGGGTACACCTTGTAGTTGAGTGGGTGATTTAATTTTGAACCAGTAAAAGAAATGGTAGAAGTTTGATCCATTTAAAAAGATTGACATGTTAAAAAGAATAATATATATCGAGTCTTTAACCTATAAAGTATTGGTAGACTCTTGAACCGATAAAAAAAGTGAGACCGGTTTGGTTCTCACACGTAAGAAAATCGTTTTAGTAAAATACTCGAATGAAGGGGTGTTAAGGTTGATAAGGAATTTCTGAATCTACCAAAAAATTATTTATGATGTCACCTATTTCTGTTTACTCTTTAAATTTCTTTTATTTAGTTATTTTTATGAGTAGATTGCATATTTAGGAAATTGTTGCATATTGCTAGATTTTTTTTGTTATGTGTGGATTATGGAATCAAGGGTAAAACACTCAAAGGAGTGCAAGAGAAGAATGAAAGAGTGGGTCCAAGAAAAAATTGGGCCTGGTAAGTGAGGCAGAGCCCCTTATGTAAGCCCAAAGGCCAAAGCCCAACATAGCTACACCTAAAAGGTCTGGCAAGGATGTTGGGCCAGTCACCCTTGACACGAGAGAGATCCACACGTAACCTGTCGAATTAGAAATCCTCGTTAGATAAGGAATAGGAAAAGGTGGGTCGAAGCCTACAAATAAGACAAGGAGAGATTGACTTAAGAAAAGTAAGTTTTGGACTTTTAGTTAGTTTAATTTGAACCTTCAACTTTCTTGACTTAGGCATCGTAGTGCCTATGACTTACACTACAACGTATCAACATTCATTCGACCGTTCATTTACTACAATGTTCTTCTTAACCATTCATTTTCTTCTTCTATTTTGAACAACCTTTTCATTGATTCTAGTCCATTTTCTGCCGAGTGCACGCCTGAATTTAAAGGTTATGTTAATTTTGGGGAGCAACCGACATAGCGATTAGCATCGAGGTCGAGCCATAATTACTTTCAAGGCAATGGTTTCTCCATGATGCAACAACTCTTCGTGACATCTGTTCTAATAATCTAAAAGCAATTAGCCAGATATTGATCAGGAATGGTAAGGTTTTCCCCAATTTGTCCAAGCTCGAGCCATTAGATGGAGTGAACTATCGCCGTTGGTATAAAAAATTATTGACTTTTTTTTTTTCGAGTAGTTGAAGATTGATTATATCCTCACCACAGAAGAGCCTACTGATACCAAGAAGGTGACCACTATCTCTGATCCAGAATCCTCCCAATAACTTTTGATGTTTCTGATCAATCAAAGCAGTCCTCTACGATTGATCCTGATAAGTACGAGAAAGACAACAAAACAATCTGTGGTCATATGCTGAATCATATGATAGATTCGATGTTCGATCTATTCGTGGTCCAAAAGTCAGCAAGGTAATTTGGAATATGTTGGAGTCCAATAGGGAGGAGATGATGCAGGTCGCAAGAAGTACGTCGTCGATAAATGGCTACAATTTCATATGACGGACGAGAAACCAGTAGTGGAGCAAATACATGAATATGAAAATTTGGTAGCCAATATTCTGATCGTGGGCATGAAAATGTGTGATGTTCTCCATGAAAATGTACTGCTTGAGAAATTTCCCCAATCTTGGAGCGACCACAGAAATCATCTGAAACACAAAGAAGGATCTGACACTCCAGAAACTGATCAATCACATGCACACGGAAGAAGCCAATAGGCTAAAAGATGCTAATTTCTGGAAATCTAAATTCAGTTAATGCTAACTTGGTTGAATCTTCTGCTATTAACAAATACATATTCAAAAATCATAAGAAGAAATCTGGAAAGAATAATTCCTCTCAAAAGAATGGACATCACAAAATTTCTCGTTAGAAGATTGAAAAGAAAAAATTGATTTGCTATGTCTACGAGAAACCTGGGCATAAATCATACCAATGCGGTCAAAGGGAAGGAAGACCAAATCAACAACCCACACCACAAGCTAATCTTACTCAACAAGTTGACATAATCGACGTTGTTGTGGAAGTAAACTTGGTGGAAAACAAAATTGACTGGATACTTGACACTGGAGCTTCGAGACATTTTAGCTCAAATCGAGAGCTCTTCTATGAATATAAGGACACTATTGATGAAGAATGTGTATTCATGGGTAAGTCTACCATAGCTTGAGTGCTTGGAAAATGGAAGGTTCTTTTAAAATTAACCTATGGAAAAACTTTATCCCTAAGTAATGTATTGTATGTACCTTTTTTACGTAGGAACTTGGTATCTGGGAGTCTATTGAATTGGGTTGGGCTTAAGGTTATCCTAGAAGCTAACAAGGTTTTCCTCACAAAAAATGGAGACTTTGTTGGTAAGGGATATCTTGTTGATGGTCTTTTTGTTTTGAAAACTGTCCTTATTGCAAATATGATGAATGCAAGTGCTTCTATTTTCACTTACATAGTCGAGTCTCTTGATATGTTGCATGGTAGACTAGGTCATGTGAATATTGCATTGGTTAAAAAACTTAAGGATTTGAAATTGATTAATGCATTAGAAACACATGAAACTAGTAAATGTCCTGCTTGTGTAGAAACAAAGTTTATCAAGAAACCATTTAAACCTGTCACATCTAGAAGTACAGAATTACTAGAACTGATTCACTCTGATTTAGCTAATTTAAAAAACACCACAAGTAGAGGTGGGAAAAATTACTATATTTCTTTTGTTGATGATTTTTCTAGATATACTAAAATCTATCTTTTAAAGACAAAAGATGACGCCATTAGTATGTTTTTTAAACATAAAGCATAAATAGAGAATCAATTAGATAAGAAGATTAAAATGTTAAGGTCAGATAGAGGTGGTGAATAGAATGATAATACACTTAAAAAATTTTGTGAATTAAATGACATTATTCATGAATTTACTGCATCTTATTCACCACTACAAAATGATATAGCATAACGTAAAAATAGAACTCTTAAGGAGATTATGAATGTTATGTTGTTTAGTTATGGATTGTCTGATAACATGTTAGGAGAAACTATGCTTTCTTCCTGTTTTATTCTTAATAGAGTACCTCATAAGAAACTGAATAAGACACCTTACATACTTCAGAAAGGATATGCACCTAATCTCTCTTACCTGAGGGTATGGGGATGTTTGGCTAAGGTACCACATCCTGCATTCAAGAAACCTACAATAGGATCTAAAACTTTTGATTGTATGTTTATTGGTTATGCTCAATATAGTGTTGCTATAGATTTATGTGCTTGAATGATAGATCCACATGTGAATATATGGGTGAAAAAAATTTTGGGCATGTTTTTCCATTAAAAAAGGGAAACACCAAATCTATTAGAACATCTAATTGTGAGAATGCATTTGTTTCCATGCCTTCCTCATCTAATACTATGCATGAAACAAGAAATAATATAACTTTTGGTAGTATGTCTGAAATTGTAGATGTTAGTACTACGGACAGAGTGCATGATATAAAACTTGGAAGAAGTAAGAAACAAAGAACTAAGAAAAATTTTGGTCCTGATTTTTAAACTACTTTTTTAGTTGAGAGGCCAAATGATATTGATTGTCAATTTGCATATATGTATCTAATAGATGAGGATCCTAAAACTCACCAATAAGCCTTAAGTTTTGTAGACTCTAGCTTATGGAAGGAAGCCATTAAGAATGAACTGGATTCTCTAATCATGAACCAAACTTGGAACTTAGTAGATTTTTCAACAGGAAGTAAACCTATTAAGTGCAAGTGGATTTTTAAGGGGAAAACGAGGTCAGATGGTTCAATTGAAAGATACAAGGCTAGATTGGTAGTGGTAGGATATACACAAAAACAAGGTATTGACTATATTAACACATATTCCCCTATAACAAAAATAACTACTATCAAAGCCTTGATTGCACTAGCTACTACCCATGAACTTTTATTTCACCAAATAGATGTAAAAACAACATTTCTCAATGGTGATCTAGAAGAAGAAATCTATATGGTACAGCCTGAAGGCTTTTCAGTTTCCATTTAGGAAAACAAAGTATATAAACTGAAGAAAAAAAATCTCTTTATGGTCTTAAACAAGCTCCCAAACAATAGTATGAAAAATTCAATGATACTTTGATAAACAATGGGTTTAAGGTAAACTCCTCTAATATGTGTGTTTATTCAAAGTTATTTGAAGCTGAGTGTGTGATTATATGTTTGTATGTTGATGATATGCTCATCTTTGAAACAAACATAGAGACGATACGTAATACCAAATTGTTATTATCGCCACATTTCGTAATGAAAAATTTAAGGGAAGCTGACGTATTACTTGATGTTAAGATAAGAAAAACTGAAAATGATTTTTCTTTGTGTCAATCCCACTACATTGAAAAATTACTAAAAATTTGACTGTTTTGATGATTCTCCTATAAGAACTCCATATGATGCTATTGTAAGTCTTAAGAAAAATAAAGGAGATAGTGTATCTCAGTCTGAATATGCAAAGATCACAGGTAGTGTTATGTTTCTAATAAACTATACTAGACCTGTTATTACATATGCTGTGAGTAGATTGAGTAGATATACACATAATCTTGATAAGGATCATTGGAGTGTACTTTTTCGTGTGGTAAGATATCTTAAGGGCACCATGAACTACTATTTGCATTTTAACAAATTCCCTACTGTATTAGAAGGTTTTTGTGATGAAAACTGGGTATCTAGTAATGACGAGGTCAGATCTATAAGTGGATATATATTCTTACTTCGAAGAGGAGCAATATTGTGGAAGTCTACAAAACAGGCTTGCATAGCTAGATCCATTATGGAATTTGAATTTATTGTTCTAGAACTAGCCGGATAGGAGGTTGAATGGCTTAGAAGCCCACTAGGGGATGTACCATTGTGAGGGGCATCAGTACTAGTCTTTGTGCACTGTAATTCATAGACTGCCATAGGTATTCCCAAGAATAATGTATATAATGGCAAAAGAAGACATATACGTCTTAAACATGGAGCTGTGAAACAATTGCTAAAGGGAGAAGTTATTTCCATGGAATATGTGAAGTCTGAGAAAAATTTGGCCGATACTTTGACCAAAGGCCTAACAAGGAAAATAATTATAGAATCATCAATAACATGGGGCTTAAACCCCCATAGGGTTCCATAGCCCTTTTTCTGGATGGTCTATTGCGATAGACTCGATGGTCCGTAGCCCTTTGTTTGGGTGGTCTGTTGTGATAGACTTGATGGTCCATAGTCCGTTATGTGGGTGGTCCTAAGATGGACTTGACGAATAATACTAAAACCTTTTAATGATCCATAACCCTTTCTTTGGGTGGTCCTGACGTGGACTTGATGGATAATGATGAAATCTTCATAGCTTAGTATTTGAGTGATTTGTCTTTGAAAGAATTAATGAAGATGGTCCTAACATAGACTAGATGATGAAGTCTTCATAGCTCAGTTTGAGTGGTTTCTCTCTAACAAACTTGATGAAGCATCTAACGTGACAGTGAAGATGTGACCGCCTTCTATGAAAGAGTTTAAAGGTCTCTTTCTAAAGCTTTCACAGTGACCCGAGGTTTATGTGTATGGCCATAATAAGCACACTCTATATCGCATAATCGAGAAAAGGACTAGGAGTAAAACGTGTTGTGAGGGTCTCAACCAGTGTTATTAAAAGTTCAAGAGGTAACTCACTTACTCTAACAAGGTTGTTGCCCTACTTTACTATGCATCAATTCAAATCATTAGATATTGATGTTTAAGTTTGATCTCCTTTAATTGCTTGGAACAGTTTTTTCAAAATAATCTTTTGTGGTGTTTACTTGTTAACTTTTCTGTAACAGTCATTTGTGGGGGATTGTTGGAAATGACTTTTAGGCTTAGACCTATAGAAAAATTTTAGGGGAGTGGAAGAGCTTTGTCCCACATGGGTAAATTTAGCTTTGCCTTGAGGGTATAAATACCAAGGCACTCTAGATGATAGTCCAAATTGTGTTGGTGGTGGAAGTATAACCCTTTCACTACATGCATGCGTCATTGACATGTCATCCATAAATGGTGGTAAGAACCCTAAATATCTTTGGAGTAAAGAATCATTAACAAGATGGTTTCGTAGTTTCTAGAATTTGTAGGTTTTCCAATCCCAGAAAAGGGAATTTAAAATTTAAGACTTGAATTAACACAGCAATCTTAAAGTTTAAAGACTAAACTTTTTAAAGTGGACCCTTAAAGTTACTATCAAATGGGTAAGGTCAATACTTTACAACATAACACAACTTTGTTCTAGATACCAAACAATCTTCTTTCCAATCTTACACAAAATCAAACCACTCCAAAAGAAGAAAATAAAAGTCATGAATCTGCATGTTGTAGTAAAAAGCCAGTTTACAGCTATAAGGGCACAATTAAAGCTTAGTTCAGGTAATACAGATAATGGAAGGGTCACAGCGACACTCATCAAGGAGACAGCAGCAACACAGAGCTGCAAGGCTGCAAACACAAAATTAAACCCTTTGTTAGCCTTAGAGTAAAAAACAGAGAAGCCAAAGCAAAGATGTAGTTAAAAAATTAATAGAAGTATTTTTCATAGTGATTTTCAATATGACAAAAAAGTGATTTTAACAATTTTAGAATCATTCCCAAACATATACTTTGTCAACAAAAAACAAGCTTTTTGGCATACCATCCCTCCAAGAAGCCCGATTATCTTTTGGGTGGCGGGTATGGCGATAGCGCCATCATGGGCAACCTTTGATAATACCCTCCTGCAAATAAATTCACAACACCCAAAATTACTAAATCAAACAAAACTCAAAAAGCGATCAAGCTGAACATAACTCAACCATCAAAATATAAATAAATATGTAAAAAATACCTTGAGGAGGTGAATAGGGATAGGTATGTTTGTGATTACTCATATCTTCTATCCAACACAAGCTGAAATGCAAGGAGAAGAAGAGGAAGAAGAAGGGGTACTTAAATCACAATACTTAATGAGAAGGCTCAAGAAACTATGACCCTTTTTTCTCCTCATGTGGATATTAATTAGTTTTTGGGATTCTCTCTTTCTTTTATCACTATTTGATCATGTTTTTGACAAAAGAAAAGGTGGGAATAGAGCTTTATGAAAGGAAAGATTCTAGTTGTATTGAAGAAGAAGGGGGCAATTAAATATGAGAAATAAAAAAGTGATGCATCTGGTGACTTCTCATTTTGTGTGTATACGTTGGGTTATGACAAAATACTAGAAGTTTACTTATCCCACTTCAAAAAGATTCAAGAAAGTGATGTACTCCAAATACTATAAAAGGAGTTTGATTTTTGTTTTGACATCATCCCAATTTAATACTAATTCAATTGCGTGAGTGATATATGATGGTTTGAAAGAGTACTCTTGTAATTGGGGTCGAGAAGAGATTTCGTTGTACTTGTAAAAAATTTTCACACAGTGGAGAGATTTCTTTGTAATTATAATAATTTTTCACATAGTGAAATTTTTATAATCTATAGTTTTTTCTCCGACAGTAGTGGGAGATTTTCCCGAACATTTATTATGCGCTAAGCTAATCCACTATCGTAGTTGCCTCTTTTCTCCACCTGCTCTCAATTATTCTCTTTACATTATATAAGAAAAGAAAAGGCTAGAATGTTCTAGAGAGATTTGAAGTTTTGATGGATTCTACACGCAATTGAAACTTATATTGAATTAATTAAGGTCACATTTTCACACCCATGATAAAAATTTGGTCCAATCATAATGGAAATCAATAGTAACTAAATTAATCGCAAATGGAATGAAATTCATTTGATGATGTGTCAAAATACCTCACAAAGTGTCAAAATGCCTCAAGTGCAAATTTTCCCCATTGACGTTGTCATAGAGCATCTCAAACTTCGACGCTATCCAATCTTGACACACTTGATGCTATACAAAGCTACTCACTTGTTCTTAGGGTCTCAACACTCTTGCCCAGATTTTATATATTTTCCATTTCGGTTTTACGTAAAGGAGAAGACGTTTTTGGATAGGAGTGACGAGAGAAAACACTATATTTGAAGCTTGGAGGTAAAAATCAAGAGTTGAGAGGGATTTGAAAACGAAGATGAAGTCGGATCGTCTGGATAGCCATTTCTTCCTTTCTCTTTATCTTTAATTTTCTAAATGTTTGTATTTCAATTAGTATCTTTTTTTATGGATTGTTGATTTGTTGATTGTACTTGTTCAATCCAATTTCAAATCACATAAATGATGTTAGGATAAATTACAAGGAACGAGCCAAAAATGTTACAAACTATAAATAACATAAATGCATCTTTTCAAATCTCAACCTTTTCTTTTAATCTCATTATTTTAAGGACTCAAAAGTTTTCAACTCAAGTACATTCTTGGCTATGCATAAAAATGTGATGTTAGGATAAATTGCAATTTTAAAGCATCTATAGGATCTTGATTTTCTTTAGACCAAAAATTATCATTACATCTAAACTTTCGACTTGTGATTGTGTATAGTTCATCTAACCCATGAATGATTCATAATATGTCTATTCAACAAAGGCTTATTGAAAAAAGTATATAGCTAGAAACAAACAAAAAAAAAACAAATAAACATAAAAAATTCTTTTAAAGACCCATCATGTTTGTGCAACCCTATCAATTTTTAAGTAGAAACATCGTAGAAATTGTGGAATGGCGGTTTATGACGTGGTCTTTTATTTAGATAAACATGAAGTTTCATCTCAAAATCAATTGGTAACAAGAAGAGTAATTCATCTATCTTATAAAGATTTATAGGTATTCTCGTCTTTCCAATGTGGAAGATTCTCAACGTATCTTTGGACTCGGGAAAAGGTGAGGAACCCTAGATGCTCTCGGAATAAAGAATCATCAATAAGAACATTTTCTAGCTTCTAGAGTTCCCTGCAGTTTCCAGGTAGGAGAAGGGAATTCAAAGTTTAAAACCTAGAATAAACATGCATGCTAAAGTTTATAGACTAAATTTGTTAGTTAATGAGCCATAAACTACTCTATACTTTACAACAAAACACAGCTTTATTCTAAACACCAATCAATCTTCATTCCAAGTTTATACAAAATCAAACCACTTCCAAAGAAGAAGGTAAAAAAAAAAGAAGTCTTGAATCTTCATGCTGAAGTAGAAAGCCAATTTACTGCTAGAAAGGCAATCAAAGCTTAGATTAGGTAATACAGATAATGGAAGGGTCACAGCAACACTCATCAAGGAGACAACAGCAGCACAGAGCTGCAAGGCTGCAAACACAAAATTAAACCCTCTCTTAGCCATACAGTAAAAAACATAGAAGCCAAAGCAAACATGTAGTTTAATGTTCGTAGCGTCTAGACGCTATGATCTTGTCACTTAGATATAGTTACAGCTCGAGAAAGGAGAATGTCAAGAAGCCGAATCGAAGGCAGAATGCTCTACTCGAAGCGTCTCGACACCACTCCTAGCGTCCAGATGCTCATACATTATTCTTTATAGTTCATCTTTATATAATGAACTATATTCTATCGCGCTAGCATAAATTAGACGTATTTTACTTTGGATAAACCAGTACGGATGTTAGTTTTTTTTAATCATCCTAACTCCCTCAAAACCAAAACCGTTTCAACAAAGAACAAGCTTTTTGGCATACCATCCCTCCAAGAAGCCCGGTTGTCTTCTGGGCGGTGGGGCAGCGTATTGCGGTGGTGCCATCACGGGCGGCCCTTGATAATACCCTCCTACATTTAAATTCACAACATCCAAAATACTAAATCAAACGAAACTTAGAAAGAGGTTAACATGAATATAGCTCAACAGCCGAAACGTGTGAGAAAAATACCTTGAGGAGGTGGATAGGGATAGGCATATTTGGGATCACTCATATCTTCTATCCAACACAAACTTAGTTGCCAAGAGAAGAAGAGGAAGAACAAGGTATTTAAATCACAATACTTAATGAGAAGGCTCAAGAAACTATGGTATTTTTTTTTTCTCCTTCTGAGTTCTGTGGGTATTAAGTAGTTTTTGGGATTCTCTCTCTCTTTCTTTTATCACTATTAGGTCATGATTTTGACAAAAAGAAAAGAGAGAGAAAGATGTGTGAACAGAGTTTTATGAGAGGAAAAATTCTAGTTTGTATTGAAGAAGGGAACAGTTAAATATGAGAAATATATGGAAAAGTGAAGAATCTGGTGACTTCTAATTTGTGTGTTTATGGGCCAAGCTAATCCACTTTTGTAGCTGTCTCTTTTCTTCACCTGCTCTCATTTATTCTCTTTACATTATATAAGAAAATAAAAGGCTACAATGTTCCAAGGTTTGTTTTTATCTTTTTAGGGAGACAAAAGGTGAATTGAAGTTGAGAGATTCCAAGTTTTGATGAGTTCTACACGCAATTGAAATTTATAGTGAACTAAGGTCATGTTTATAGTTTCGAAAAATAAATTTGGTCCAATCATAATAAAAATTAATCGTAATTGAATCAATTGCAAATGGATTGAGATTGCTTTGATGATGCGTAAAAAATACCTCAAATGCAATTTTTCCCCAAGAGTAAGCATCTCGACGCTGTGATAGAGCGTCTTCAACATGACGTAATCTTGCCACACTTGACGCTTTACAAAACTACTCACTTGCATTGTTAGCATCTCAACGCTCTTGCCAGATTTTATATATTTACCATTTCAGTTTTTGGAAGGGAAATTTGGACCGCTGATCCATTTTGGAGACCCAAAATGTTCAATGACCCATTTTCTGAGAAAAATGTCAAATGACTATGTGTTGATATCATGGTTGAGTGAAGTTAAGAATATGCCATTTATTTATTTCTTCTTCTTTCCTTATTCTTCTCTGGTGCAACCTTCAACATTTCTTTTCTCTTTTTTTCTCTTTCCTTCCTCTTTTTCTTCTCCGACGGACCTTCAACCTTTTTTTTCTTTTTTTTCCCTCTTTCCTTCTTCTTCTAGGCGTGACTTTCAGCCTTTTATTCTTTATTATTTTTCTCTTTTCCTTCTTATTGGTGGCGTTGAAAAATCAACTTGCAGGGCGTTGACTATTCTTCTTCTTCATCAATGATGCTTGCGACTTGTTCTTTGACCACCTTCAGCAAAACCAGAGTTGACAGAACGGAAGAAAGCGAGAGAGAGAGAGTGACATTGAGAGAGAGATGTAAAGAAACTACTAAAATTGCTAAGCTAAGCTACACATAAAACCCATTATGAAAAACTACTAAATACAAAGAGAAACGTTGAATAAAATAGAAAGATCACCTAGTAGCAGAAACAAACTTACATCGAATCCACGATGTTGAATGACAGAGATATCGAGAGGGAATGAGAGCGAGAGAGAGCAAAAGCGAGATATATATATATAAAGAGAGAGAGAGAGATATAGAGAGAGAGCGAAAGGTATAGAGAGAGAGAGAGCGAGATGCTTTTCTACATGTGTGCGAGAATATTTTGGTAATGTCACCCGAATTTGACGTGACCAAAATGTCATTCGACATTTTTAAAAAGGGTCATTTGACATTTTTACCCAATTTTTGGATCATCCATACAAAAATCTCTTTCTAGTTAGGAGTGACAATAGAGATCACTATATTTTTTAAAGAATTTGGAGCTTGGAGCATTGCTAGAGTGTGATCAAGAGCTTGAAGGTAAAAATCAAGATCATATGGATAGTCATTTCTTCCTTTATTTTTTATCTTTAATTTTCTAGATGTTTGTATTTCAATTAGTATCTTTATATATGGATTATTGACTTGTTGATTGTATTCAACCCAATTTCAAATCACATAAATGATGTTAGAATAAATTAGAAGGAACATGCTAAAAATATTACCATACTATAAATCACATTAATGCATCGTTTCTCAACTTTTTCCATTTTAATCTTTCTTCTATGGTCCAAGAAGTTTTCAACTCAAGTACATTCTTCACTGTGGACAAAAATGATGTTAGGATAAATTACAAGTTTAGTGCATGATAATTGGCAGAAATACCAGTTATTATAAGCTTTTTATTTAGAATCATGAGGACTAATAAATAGAAAATGCGGTGATAATACTTAGAATTTGCGAAAAATTGAATTTTGCATCAATTAGCACCTAAATCCTCACTAACCCCAATATTATGCATTACTCCATGCCAAAATGTCTATTTTTATAGCTATCGCAGAAATCAAATGCATACGTTTGAAATAAGAAATCAAAGACAAACGCATGCGCTGAAGCCAAGCGATCGCAAAGACAAACGCATCGCATGGAAGTTGCGGTAATCGTATGCGTCCAACGCACGGAAGTTGCAATGATCAAGCAAATGCGGTGATCAATTGAAAATTGTGGCCACGGAGTGACGACCATAATAGAAGGACAATCGCAAGATGGGTAGAACACGTTGATGCTGAATCAAGCTCGGACGTATACCTTGGGAGTATCAACAAGATAAGGTGATGTGACAATGCCCATACCACAACAAAAGTAGTAGTGAGCCATACTGTCATCATTATAGCTATCGGCATCCAAACTCTATAAATAGCCCTTAGGACCTTCATTTTAAGACATCTGAATTTCTGCCTCAAGGCAGAAGTTTGTGATCACATATGAGAGCTTAAAAGAGATTTTCAGTGAGAATTCTTCATTTCCACAACCCAGATCGAGTGACGATCAGAGCATTTGTCGGAGATAGAGCTCGAGAGAGACATCTCCACCATTCAACCATGGCACTACCAGCAGCCTTGACGTAGAGTACTTCCTTTCCCTTCTAATCTCTGTGTTGTATTACATTTTAGCTTAAGATATTAAGATATTTTGTGATCAATGCAAATCTTAACTCTTTCATTTCCATCTTCTTCATCATCTTCATCTCTATCATAGTTATCTTCAGCGATTATTTATCAAAGACAATCGCATGCTTAATCGTGTAGCCTAGAGATAGGATGCATGAAGTAACCCACCGAGAGGTGTGCGTTGTGCGAGTATATTGAGTTAATCGTCTTTGCTTGGTGAAAGGCTATAACAACGGCTGTCTATGGGATGTTGCATTGCTTGTCTATAAGTTAAATAACTGCGTCTAACTGCCTGAGAAGGTAAGAGATGGAACGCACTAAAACAAAGTTCGCATTGTTCCTAGAGATAGGCACAATCTTATGCTCGACGCAACCATGCACTATAGAGATATAGTCATGCGGTTGACCACCGAGAGGTATGCGACGCGTTAGTGCAATCAGCTGGGATACTCGGGCAATTTAAGATAATAAACATTACTATACGTTAATGGTTGTCGTGTCTCTACTTATTCTCATTGCAAGTCTTCTATTACTCAATCTGTTTAGTTAGGAGTAGGAATAGTGTGTACATCCATTTAACTTCTTTTTATTTTTCTTTCATCGCCTCAAACGCATTGCTTCACAAGAATTATTGAGTGACAAGTCCCTGTGTTCGACCTGAGATTACCCGAGAAACTTGCGTTTGTGTTATACTTGGCGCAAGCGTAAGAAAACTTGTGAAAGGAACGCGTGGTCATTGCATATTAATCTAACGCATCTTCATTTCGACGCATGACCTCAGACGCATGGGTGCGAACGCATAAGCCATGTCTAATGCGTGAATTCATGTACAGCCCCGTTCTTAACAATAAATAAAATAAAACAATCCGTTCCTAAATATCCAACAGTGCATCTACATGATCTTGATTTTTATTTTCTTTTTTCTTTTTTAAATTATAATTACATCACTTTATGATTATGTATAGTTCATGTCACCCATAAATGATCAAACAAAATGTGTCTATTTTGGAGAACTTTTTTTTGGAAAAAGTACATAGCTAGAAAAAAAAAAAAAAAAAAAAAAAAAAAAAACCTAAGGTGTGTAACATTTATTCTTCTATTGGAAACAACGGTTACTACAACCTTATACAACTTTTAAATAGAATCACCCTGCAAATCTTGGAACGATGGTTTGACCTAGTTCTTTACTTAGAGAAACATGAAGTTTCATCTCGAAATCAATTGATAATGGGAGAAGTAACTCATCTATCTTTATAAACATTGTGAAGTTTTCTCATCTTTTCAATGTAGGATTCTTAACGTTCTTGACCTTGGAGCGTGGCAAGGAACCCTAGATGCCGTCTAAGTAAAAGATCATTAACAAGGGGGTTCTCTAGCTTCTAGAGTTTGTTGCTTTTCTTGGTAGGGGTGTTCAAAAAATCGTTGACCCGAAAAAACCGATCAACCCAACCCAACCCGTGCGGTTTGGGTTGGATTATCAACTCATTTGGGTTGGGTTGAGTTCAAATAAATAAACGTTTTATAGGTTGGGTTGGTTCATGAGTTCACCTAATATAACTCAAACCAATCCGAACCAACCCGAATTTATTATTAACTTTAAAATATATTTTTTATTACTTATAACACAATTATTTTTATATATATTGATTTTAATTTTATTTAATTCCAATATTTTTTGAATAATTTATTCTTCAAAAACTCTTAAAAGTTATTTATTTCTACTATAGAAAGAAAATTTTCACTATATAAATTGAAATTGAGTGGTTAATATTAATTCAATATATGAAAATAATTAAATTAGATTTTTACATATTTACGTTTTTTAAATAAATGATCCAATTAACTCGAATCAACCCAACCCAAATATTTCGTGATTGGGTCTAAAAAGTCTTTCAATCCAACCCATGAACACCCGTATTAGGCCAGAGAAAGGATTTCAAAATGAAACTTAAAATAAACACACAAGCTAAATTTTATTGACTAAATTTGTTAAATATCGACCCATAAATTTACTATGAAATGAGTAAATACTATACTTTACAACAAAACACAGGTTTATTCTAGACACCAATAAATCTTCTTTCCAAGTTTACACAAAATCAAACCATTAACAAAGAAGGAAATAAAGGAAAAGAAAAGAAAAGGGATGTAAGACTTGAATCTACTGAAGTAAAAAATCCAATTTACAGCTACAAAAGGCTGTGGAGTCTCATATATCAGGTAAGAAAGATAATGGAAGGGTCACAGCAACACTCATCAAGGAGACAACAGCAGCAAAGAGCTGCAAGGCTGCAAGCACAAAATTAAACACTCTGTTAGCCATACGGTAAAAAACAGGGAAACCAGAGCATCTAGACGCTATGATCTCGTCGCTATGATATGTTTGAAGCGTCTCGACAATGCTCGTAGCGTCTAGATGTTCTCGCGTTATTCTTTATATAATGAACTATTTTCTACCGAGCTAGCAGAAACTAGACGTATTTTACTTTGGATAAACCAGTACAGATTTAGCCTTCACTTTTGATATATGCAAGCAAAACCAAAACCATTCAACAGAGAGTTTATCAACAAAGAACAAGCTTTTTGGCATACCATCCCTCCAAGAAGCCCGGTTGTCTTCTGGGCGGTGGGGCAGCGTATTGCGGTGGCGCCATCACGGGTGGCCCTTGATAATACCCTCCTGCAAGTAAATTCACAACAACCAAAATACTAAATCAAACAAAACTTAAAAAGACGTCAACTTGAACATAGCCCAACTGCTGAAAAACGTGGTGAGAACAATACCTTGAGGAGCTGGATAGGGATAGGCATATTTGGGATCACTCATATCTTCTATCCAACACAAACTTAATTCCCAAGATAAGAAGAGGAACAAGAACAAGGTATTTAAATCACAACAATTAATGAGAAAGCTCAAGAAACTATGGTTATTTTTCCTTTTTTTTCTCTTTATTTGGTCATATTTTTTACCCCAAAAAAAAAAAAAAAAAAAGGAGAGGTGTGTGAATAGGCCTTTATGAAAGGAAAGATTCTAGTTGTATTGAAGAAGAAGGGAGCAGTTAAATATGAGAAAGGGAAAAGTGAAGCATCTGGAGACTTCTCATCTTTGTGTGTTTATGGGCTAAGCTAATCCACTTTTTTAGCTCTCTTTTCTTCACCTGCTCTCAATTATTCTCATTACATTATATAAGAAAAGAAAAAGCTAGAATGTTCCGACCCTTTATTTTATTTTATTTTTTAAGAAGATAAAAGGTGAATTGAAGTTGAGAGATTCGAAGCTTTGATGGGTTCTATACGCAATTTAAATTTATGTAGAATTAAGTTTTTGTATGAAAACATACACGTTGCTTTTTTAAAGAGGTATTACGTATTTTATATATAACCGAGTTCAAAACTACGAATCCAAAACTTTATGTTAGAGATTTGATATACTTTAATTCGAAAATACGATTGAATTGTTTTTTTAATAAATATGTAAAATTAAAAATTGAAATATTAATTATAGCTTTTTTTTATAGTAATTATAGTTTATAGTAGAATTAACTAATAAAAAAATGTATGACTTTTAAAATGTTTTGGATTCATTTCCATTTATATTTGACATCAAAAGAAAATTATAAAATTTAAAGAAGAAATTAAAACAAAAAATATAATGGGAAATTATTTTTAATGGAAAAACTGTTGAAAATATTTACAAGATATAGCAAAATTTCTATCAATGTTACTCACTTATAGACACTTCGTCTATCATTGATAGTTCTAAAATTTTGTTATATTTTGTAAATATTTTTGTTTATTTTTGTATATTTGAAAACAACCCAAATAATGTATTTATTATTAGTTTAGGGAGAAAATTACACTTTTAGTTTCGAAGTCTGGTTAGGTTACATTTCCATCCCTAATTTTGTATTGAGTTCTATTATTAGTCTATTTTTCTGCTAAATACTAATGAAAAAGTGACGTTTATAATTTTCTACATTTTTAAACTACCAAAATTCATTTTTTTTATATTTTATTTTTAATTTTCTCTCTTCTCTCTTCTCCCTCACCTCCTTCCATCTTCTTCTTGCCATCATCTACGACCATAGTATTTTTTTTTTTTTCATCTTTCTTTCCTCTCTAATCTCTATTTTTTTTCCTCTTTTTTTCTTCCCTAAAAAATGAATTGAAAAAGAGTTCTCCTTTACATCCAATCTTTTTTTCTCCTTCTTCTCTCCCCCTTCAATGCTTTCTTTTTTTCTTCCCTCTAAAAAAAGCTCTCCAAACACTTTTGTTTATGATGCCTAGTTTAGGCTGCTTTTGGGATTGATTTCGAGAGAAAGAGAAGTGATTATAATAAAATCTTAACTATTTTTTGTTTGATAAAATAAATTATGATTAAATCAACTAAAATCACTTTTAAATTTTAAATCACTAATTCATTTCTGGCCCTTAGCTTTTAGATTCTCACACAATATTTAATAAAATTCAAATTTTAAATTTATCAATTAAAATTATATATCTGTTTTAAACAATTATTTAATAATTATAAATTATATATAAAAAAAATATTTCCATTTTAGTTATTATATCTAAAATACAATAGTTTAGTATTTATTTACCAAACACATGTAGTCAACTTATTCAAGTATAAAGTTGAAATTTATCGAACACTAATACATTTCATATTAAAGTGGGTTTTACAAAGAAAACACAATTGTCAACAACTATGAGGAACCTTAGCTGCCTTTCCAATTTCCCCCCTTTTACTTTTGGGTTTACATTTTGGCCCTAAATAATTGGTGTCCCTAAGTTCTGCTCCCTGTGGCCTATTTATTTTTTGGCTGATAAGAGAAATAGCAAATGTTAAAATTTCATTTAGAAAAATGGCAAAAAAGTTTCAAAATTATAAGAATAGCAAAACGAATTTGTATAATAGAAAATACTAATTAGTAAATGACAAAACTACCCTAAGACGACAAAATTAAGTACAAATGAGAATGCAAAGATACACGGTTTCAAAAACAACATGAGTACCACAAACACACTCTACCTAAATAATCTAGAACCACAAATACCCCGTATCTAAAAATTCTAGAAGCAAAAATTAAAAATTACACAATATGATCCTTAACGCTTTAGCTGCCTATAGAACACTGTATACGAGGGAGGATGACGACCAGGCAGTGGGAGTCATTATATTCTTATGGATGTCTACAACGATTGGACTTCCTTCAAGGTGAGAAAGAACAAAGTTGATTGTACTAGTGAAGTTGTAGTTGACGAGTATTTGAAAAAATTGCTACTTTAAACAATGTGACTATTGGAAATATAATTGTGTTTGACATCAAACCAATTATAGGAAGTTTCGTTGTCTTCATTCCATGTTATTTTGCTCATATAATCTTGAAAGTCAACTTTAAATACTATCAATCACATTGTTGAAAATGATGTTCAAAGTAGAAACAAAAGTAGAAAACATGTGTGCAAGCAAAAAAAGTCAGTTACCTGGCGAGGGTGGCTATCAAAAACTAGCTAAGACGATGGAATTCAAGAAAGGGTTGTTGAACCAACGATCGCACACATGGGATTGATAAGGAGAAAAATAGATTTTGGGGGCAACTAAGTGAAGAAGATGAAGAAGATGAGATTTAGGGTTTTTTGTTATCTTATTTTAATAATAATAATGTTAATACTAGTAATAAACTGAAAAATATATATATGCACATGTTTCAACATTTAAAGTTTAATTCTCATTTGTATGTTTTTTTAAGTACAACAAGCCTTTTTAAGTGTTCCTATAGGAAAAATTGAAAATATCGAAAATATGAAAAAAAAAATCAAATTAGTTTGATAACAATCTGTATAAAATAATGAAAAAAATATTTAGATACAATTGAAATTGTAACAAACATTCAAACAATCGAAAGTTAGTTAGATAAAATCAAATTTGATAGTATAAGATAAATTCAAATATAAATTGAAGAGAATAATAAAAAAGTTTTTGTTTATTGTGATTAATTCGATAAGTAGTTAGATAAAGTCTAATATGATAATAAAATATAAATTCAATTATAATTTGACGGAGAAAAATTAGGAAGGGAGCTCGTTTATTTACAATTCAACAATTACATTTATTTTTAATTCAATCAACCACAAAACCTATGAAAGAAGCCTAACTTGTTGTAGAAGCATAGCAAAAATAACAAGATTGTAAAAGTAAATACTTATTTGTTTGTCAAAAAGACAAATTAGTGGTATAATAATATAATAAGATGATAATGAATAAAATATGATTAAAAAATAAAAAATGATAAAATTTAAATGAAATGTACAATTTGTTAAATGATAATATGTATACAATATTAAGTAAAATTCTGATCAGAATAAAAAAATTAATTCGGATTTAAAATAATATAAAATATAAAGATATATATTATAAATTAAAATCCAAATAGTGATAAACAAATTAAAGATGGATTAATTCTGAATATTCTGGAAAAATGATTAAATCAAATCAAAACATATATGAAACACCAATTCAAATTTTAAAATGGGAGAAGAATTCGACACATCTCTTGAATCCGTTAGGGTGAAGTGTCTTAACTGACGATTCCATTTACACTATATTTTTATTGAGAATTAATACACGGTCTCATAACAGACGACTTCATTTACAATGTATTTCTATTGAGAATTTATATATGGTATAGTCATTACATAGTATTCGAAAAAACAGTTAAGCGACCATACCAAGGACAACCATTACATAATTTTGATTTTCTCTTTTTATATTATATTTATTTTCTATTCATATTGAAATTTCTTATATTTATTTTATATTTATATAATATAATTTTATATTTATATAATATACTGGGTGTCTCTTATACACATCTAGATGTGTATAAGAGACAGATCTTACAGATTGGGGTAATTCTAGAAGTTTTTTGATTGAATTATGATACAAAGAGCAAAAAGAATCGAATAATTATTCTATGATTCATAAATTTTGACTAGATCTATGTATGGGATAAACAGTTGTTGGTGAAAAATTGAAAACTGTAAAAGTCGAATTTTGATAAAAAAAGGAATCATAGTTTAAAAAACTAAATAGAATCATGAGCTAAAAGTATCCATTAAACATAGTTAAAAAAAAAATTATATGTTTGGCTATATAAAACAAGAGTAGAGAGGATAATAATATAGTTATATATTTATATTTTTACACCACTCCAACAAAAGCTTACAAAGACATTTAGATTGGCTTTTTATTTTTTTTTTTTTAGTACAAGTGAGATATGGGGGATTTTAACCTAAAACCTCGTGGGAAGAGCTATGTGGTAATTACAGTTACCAATGGTCACTTTTGTATATTATATCACAAGTTTAGTAGTTTAAGTACTATTTTGGTCTCTATAGCTTTGACTAGAGGTGCTCATGAGTTGAGTTGGGTTGGGTTGGGTTGGGTTGGGTTGGATTAAAATACTTTTTAGACTCAACCCAATTGTTCGAGATATAAATTTATTCAACCTAAATAATCCTTATTAAATAATGAAATCAGGTTAGATTGGTTCGGGTTACTGGAGTCATTTATTTAAAATTTTATTCTATAAATAAGTAAAATGCTAATACATACAAACTTTATTTAATTAGTCTCATATATTGATTTAATTTATAATTAAGGTTAAGAACTCAATCCTAATTTATATTATGAATTTTTTTCTTTCCAATATGCTAAAAGTTATTTTGAGGACTTGTTAAAGGATACATTATCTAGAAAAAAATATTATGAAACTAAATAAAATTTAAAATAAATAAATATGTATATATAATTATATTATAAGTAAAAGACATACTTTTTAAAATTAATAATAAGTTCGGGTTGGATTGGGTTATTCTAAGTGAACCTATAACCAATCCAATTTATACAATTTTTATTTGTTTGAACCCAATTCAACCCAAATAAGTTTATAACTCAACCTAAACCATAAAGGTTGGGTTGGATTGATTGGGTTTTTCAGGTAATTGGTTTTCTAAACATCCTACTTTTGGCTTTTGTTTATTTTGGTCTTTATACTTTCAATTTTAGTTCATTTTGGTCCTTATAGTTTCAAAATATTGATTTTAGTCCTTATACTTTTAACTTTGGTTCATTTTAGTCCTTATACTTTTAACTTTGGTTCATTTTAGTTCTTAAACTTTAAAAAGTTACCATTTGGTCCTTTGAAAATAAAATGAAAATGAAAATAAAATGATCAAAATGGTCACTTTTAAAAATACAAGAACTAATATGAATCAAAAGTTAAAACTATACGGACCAAAATGAACATATTGAAATATAGTACCAAAATGAACTACAGCTAAAAGTACAAATAAAATTTCAAGTTTGTATATAATTGATTATGAACATTAAAAGTATTATATTTAATAGGTCTATAAACTTTTAAATTTTGTGTCTAATTGATTCTTGAACTCTCAAAGTATCAATTATGTCCCTAAACCTTTTATTTTACGTATAACAAGTCTCCAAAATACTCAATATTTTTTAGAAAAAGGTTAGCAAATCTAGTAGACATAGTTAGATTGAATTTTGTGGCCCATAGAATGTTAAATCTTCAATTTTATATTTAATAAGAGTCATTAATTTAAAAAAAATGTAAAATAAGACAAGAATGTATTAGACACGTAATTAAAAGTTTAGAAACTTATTTAACAGATTAAATTATATAAAATTTTCATTGGGAGTAGGTTTCAATCATGCCTTAAAGTCTTCTTTTACCATTAAATTTATAAATTTGATCTAGAATATACAGTTGAAGGGTGTTTCCATTAAAATTAGATAAAAAGTGACATAATGGCTCACGTGTAAAATTTGAAAAGCATATGTGACATTCTTTAGGACATTAATTATGTAATTGAAACAGGAGTTAATATGTAAAAATTGATTATGTAAATCATTTCAATCATATCTCTGATATGAAATAAATCTTATAAAAAAAAATAATAAAATAAATGATAACAATATCTTAATCTTTTATATAATTGTAAATAATCTAAGTACATTTCCTAATTTTGAATCATAATCTGTCACGCCAATTTTCATGATTATTTGTATTCAAAAGAGATTTTTTTCGAAAATTTTAAAAGCTGGTGGACATTTTCTTTAATAAATTTCAAAGATTAAAACTTTTGATCGAGGGACAAAACTAAAATGAACCTGTATAGTTCTAAATCTCAACAAACAATCAAAAGTTTAGGAATTAATTATACATTTTAAAGTGCTATAGAATGATTAGATACAAAATAAAAAAAATTAAGCCCCATTTGGTAATTATTTTGTTTTTTTATTTTTGGATTTTAAAAATTAAACCTATTTTCTACTAATTTCTTACCATTCGCATCTTTTTAATTATAATGGTTGAATTGTTAGCAAAATTCCAAAAACAAACAAACTTTTTAAAAGTTACTTTTTTTTTAGTTTTCAAAATTATGCGAAGAAATTTGGAAGTGGAAATAGAGATGTCCAATTTTTCCATGGGGACGGGACGGGGAATGAGGAGGGAGTTGGAAAATAAATCTTCGTGAACTAAACGGGTACGGGGAACGAGGAATGCATTCCACGTCCCCGCCCCATTCCCTGTCCCCGCTCCGATTTGTTTTTACATATTTATTTAGTATAATTATCTAATGTTATGTTATTATTATTATTATATAAATATTACATTTAAATTTCAAAATTGATTATTTATTATGAAAGATAATGAATATGTTTAAATTGAATGTCTAAATTTAGATTATATATGTGAATAATTTGATTTATATTTATTTCTTTCTACTAAAAAACTTTTTTAAGCCAAAATTTGAGTAATTGATTTTTTATAAAAAAAAAAAAAAAAGTAACGGAAAAAGTTTCCCTTGTGAAACTCGATCCCCGTGAATTCTCTGTGCGAAATCCCCGTCCCGATCCCCGTGAGAAATTTACGGGAATGAGGAATGACAAACATCTCTAGGTAGAAGTAGTGTATATAGACTTAATTTTTAAAAATAAATATAAAATAAGATGATTATGAAACGAAGATAAATACATCTATTTAAATGTTTATTAAAGTTTAAATATGGAAATTTTTTTGTGCATATTACTCATTAACTTGACTTGATTTTTTATGTTTTTATTTATTTATTTTTTATTATTATTTTTTTTTTTTTGGCAGGAGGAAGGATATTAGAAGTTTAGAAGTTGTTTAAATAGTCTGTTGGTATTAGCTGTTAAGAAACTCCCAAAAATGTCACCAACCATTCCACCACTTCTCTTCAACCTTCCTTTGATTAATCTCAAGCCTATCTCAATCCCTATTATCTGCATCATAATGATAATCCTAATCAGGTGTTAGTCACTGAACTGTTGACTGACGAGAATAACATTTCTTGGAGCCACGCGATGATTATTGGACTCCCAGCCAGGAATAAACTCGGTTTCATTGACGGAACTCTTCCCCATGCTACTGAAGATCTTCTTTTGTTGGCTTCGAAACAATAACATCGTAATTTCCTAGATATTAAACTCTGTTTCGAACCCTATTTCTGCCAGTATACTCTTTGCAGACTCTGCTCAAAGCATTTGGCTCGATTTACAAGACCATTTCAATGAAAAAACGCTCCAAAAATCTTTCAACTCAAGCGTTCTCTTGCAACTTTAGCACAAAATCAAGATTCGGTCAGTATGTATTTTACAAATTCAAAACTTTTATTGATGAATTATATACATGTCGTCCTGCTTATGCTTGTGGATCTTGTTGCTGTGGGAGAAAATCAAGAAGTTGCTGAATTCCTTCAAATTGAGTATCTCGTGGATTTTCTGATGGGAGTTGATGAATCTTTTGCGCAAGCTCATGCACAATTGTTTCTCATGGATCCTATTCCATCTTTAGTCAAGCATTCTCCCTTCTACTTCAAGAAGAACAACAAATATCCATCGGATCATTTTCTTCTTTACAACCTGCTATAGCATTCTTCCAAGACTGTCTCCACAAACAAGCAACGTAAAGAGCGCCCTGAATGCTCTCACTGTAACACTCCTGGACATATTGTTGATAAGTGTTACAGGATCCATGGGAAACAACAACGACTGTCTAATTCTCCTGATGCTTCAAATTCTTCTGTTAACTCAGCAAATTCTGTGGCTACCCAATCAAATGAGATTCCGGCTTCTACTTATATTCTTGACAATACTACCAGCACTGCAGAAGCCCCATTACAGTGCCAAACATTGCTGAACCAACTTAATCACAGTTTGCTGCCTCTTCTAGTGGTTCCACAACCAAATATTTGTCGCTCTAAATAATTTTTTACTTCTCTGACTCCATGCTTTGCATCACTTAGCTTACCTGATAAACAGACATTTGAAGTCAAAAGTGCTGGTTCTCTCCCTATATCTGAGTTAATTATGCTTCATAATGTCTTTTACATGCCTGAATTTTCGTTCAACCTCCTATCAGTAAGTGCAATTACATGGGATTTATCAGTCAATGTTCATTTCTCTACTAATAGTTGCATAAGTCAGTGCAAGTGCACTTTGAAGAAGATTGGCAATGCTACAGTCTCTCATGGACTATATCTTCTTGATTTGCCAAATCATGTTTCTGTTAATACCTTTGTGTGTGTTGTTGTTGATGGTAAAGCTTTTCTATGGCACCAAAGATTGGGTCATCCATCTACTGGTTACTTAAGTACCTACAGACTACTTTACATCTGAGTTCTTTTTCCTTTTCATTCCAATAATCACTTGTCTTCAAATGCATTTGACCTAATACATGTAGACATTTGGGGGACCTTTTCTACAGTAACTCATTGTTGTCTCTCTTACTTTCTTACTATTGTGGATGATGCTACTCGTTTTACATGGATTTTTATGCTCAAACACAAGCTTGATGTTTTCTTTGGAAGGAAATTGAATCTCGGTGGAAGACTGTGATCGCGTTATTTGATTTCTTGAATGAATTAAAAATATAAAAATAGAAGAAAATGTTAAGCATCATATCTTCAATCCAAAAATGCATCAAAATTTTCTTTTCGAATCGGTAGTCTTCTTCTCGAAATCTTCCTTTTCGACGAGGTCTTCTTTGCTCTGACTCTTGCAAGGATTCGACTTATGGGAACCTCTCTTGAAAGATGAGAGGGAATATGAAAGACGAATTTTTAGAGAAAAATTCTCTAAAGATTTGGAGAATTTTCTTGTGAGAAATCTCTGCAGAATAATCGTAGATAGTGTAGAAGTGTATTATATGAGGACTCCTTAGGGCTCTATTTATAGATCTCTATAAGGTCACTCCTAATCCTATTAGGAGAATCCCTTTGCAGATATTTAATTTAAATATTCAATATGTTTGGTTTTATGCCCTAAAACTTGTAGATAATAAATGTAAATAATTGATTATCATCAATAAAGTGTTATCGATGTTCTTTCAATAAGTGTTATTGGTTATGTTGTATTCGTTTTATCTTAATAACCCAAAATCCAATAAATTAACATCCTAGGTCTGTCTTATGAGTCTTGAACTGTATGTGGAGACATACAGGGATCAATGTTGAAGATACAACCTAAAGGGTCTATAGTATAGGGATAAGGTTGGGTATCTTATCTTGGTGATACTATGCATACAGTCCACTTTGTATTTGATACAAATGCAATGATCCAACGCGTTCGTGTAGTTGATGTGCGAGTGGGGTATCCTATGCAATGAATTTGTATGGACTGCGAAATAGTAACTACTAGATGTAGCACCATTGACTAGTTAGGTTTCTATTTCAATAAGATGACCTAGGCAATGTAGTCTTAATCCCGAGTCTACTATGAACTCCTGTTTACGAGGGATTATCCTTTGATTTGCAGGGTGAGAGTGACCAATTCGCCGACTCAATAAGCCTACCATTTTGGGGACAAGATCGAGTGGGAAGCTGGGAACATAATAATACAAGATGGATTTCACTCCTTCCCGACTTTAGGAGTAAGTAGATGAATGTTCCCATAAGTGATGTCTCCGAGACTTGAACAAAGAGTCATACCCTCCCAAGAGGGGTTTCTGTTTAATAGTCGGACCATAAATAGGTTGTTCATTAGAGGAGCACTAGTATTTAAGGATACATAGATGATCGAGGGGTAAACCGGAAATTTGACCTAGCTGGTGTTACGAACACTCATGAAGGACTAAATTGTTGTTATTGGTCTATATCCCTGGACATAAAAATATATTTGCAATAATAAGAATGCAGTTGTGGGTCTTTAATGCAGTGTACCCAGAGTTAATGAATATTGTTTAATGTGGTTAATAAGTTTAGCCAATTAATCTCATATCGCTTGAGCTTCTGATCTGTAGGTCCATGAGTTCCATTCCTAGCTCGTAAAGGTAATTGAGGTAACTATGTTTTGAGTAGAGATTGAAATGTTTAAATTCACTTGAGAAAATAAAATAATGTATAAGGATACATTATAATATAAAGTTTATATTTTAATTAAACTTTATAAATTTAATTTTCGATATAATTCAAAATTAGTTTGTGGGAGAACTAAATATTTGAAAGAGTTCAAATATTAATTTAATATGAATTAGATTTATATTAAAACTATAGATTAAAATTAATGTGTATTTGATACACATTAAAACTATAGGTTATGAGAGAAATACAATTGAATATGATTCAAGTGTAGGCTAAATTAAATTTTTGATATTTAATTTGGTAATTAATTAATTATTAATTTAATTTGATTTGATTTAATTAAATTAATTGAATTAAAATTATAGGTTATGAGATCAGAAATACAATTGAATATAATATAAGGATAGGCTAAATGAAATATTTGATATTTAATTTGATAATTAATTAATTGGAGGCTTAATTAATTATTAATTTAATTTAATTTAATTTATTTGATTTGATTTGATTAAATTAATTGAATTAAAACTATAATTTATATAGGAAATGTTTCATTTAATATGATTTAAATGAAATGATTAATTAAATTCGATTAAACTAATTTAATTAATCAAATCAGATAACTCTCACGTATGGGAGTTATCTGAAAAGTGGGAGACCCTTACGTTTTTCTCTCTCCTTTGATCAAAACCTACGAAACGTATTCTTTTGCAGACAACATATGATAGTGATCTGAATATACAGAATTATTTTGTATCAATTCTTTGTCATACTTCAATTTTTTAAACTCATTGAGACTCAATCTAGCAACCCCATAAAACAACTGAGGTTTGATAATGCCCTTGAATTACACTTCACTGACTTTTTTTAAAAGAAAAAGAAGTCATACATCGGTACTCATGTGTTAGTTGCCCCCAACAAAATTATGTAGTAGAAAGGAAACATCTACATATACTTAGACTATAAGATGCTTAAAGTCTTTGGTTCATTATGTTTTGCATCCATACTATCACACAATCATTCCAAGTTTCACCCAAGGGCGATTGCTTCCGTTTTTGTTGGCGATCCTCAAGGCATGAAAGCGTACAAGTTATTTGATATTCAGTAGTGAAAGTATTTTATCTCTAGAGATGTCATCTTCCGTGAAGGCATTTTTTCCTTTCAAAAACATGCCTACCACAATACAATCAATTGATCCTTTTCAAAAAATGTAGTCTCCAACACGGAATTCCACACTTTACCCTCTTGACAAGTACTTGTCTTATCAGTCTTTGTCTCCATCATACAGGCAGTTTATATACTTCAAGTCTCTACCAAATTTCTACCATGAACCTGTTGCCTTGTTATGAAAGCAGAATTAGATGCTATGAAATCAAATCACACTTGGAGTATAGTTCCTTTACCACTTGATAAAAACTCTATTGGTTGCCGATGGATTTACAAAATTAAACACAAAGCTGTGGATCCATTCAACGCTACAAAGCATGCATTGTTGCCAAATGATGTCTCAACTATTTCGAAACATTCTCTCATGTTGCCAAAATGGTTACTATCAAGACATTGCTTACTATAGCCGTTTCAAATTAGTGGCCATTAGTTCAATTGGATGTAAATAATGCGTTTATACATGAAGATTTATTTGAAGATGTGTATGTGGACCTATACTACTACAAAACTGGGCTTTAATGTTGTTTTAAAATTGACATTAAAGAGATTTAATGTCGGTTGAAAACCAACATTGAAGATCATGTTATTAAAGGACTTTAATGTCGGCTTTAAACCGCCATTATAACTGAGTGAAATTTCAGTATCAATTATCTTCAATATTGGTTGAAAACCGACATTGTACACCATCTTCAATGTCGGTTTTTTACCAAATTTTTTCAATAATTGTCTCTTTTTTAATGTCTCGTTTTTTAAATTGTCCAATCCATTTTTAATGTCGGTCAAAGAGTTACAAACGACGTTAAAAATGACATACACAAAATAAAATCTTAATTGTTTTTATATATTAAGATCTCAACAAACATAAAAATTTAAATCTCAATCTTGCTCACAAGGTAGGAATAATAGTTAGCTCTCAAAAAGAATAACAAAATTTATTCTTGCAAAGTCGTAGTTCTAACAAACTTGGATTTATAATATTCCCATAAGCTAAAAGAAAAGAAAAACGGCTAACAGTCTCTTCAATTAAGTTGCTAACTCATTCCACTAAAAATTAATTGAATTGCTGATAAGACGATACTTTCTAAGTAAGGTTTGAGTTGCTACTCCTTCCATAGCTACCAGCTCCATTGCCAAAACCCAACCTTCCACTGGGACCTTGAGAAAATTTTAGGTATCACACCACAATCAACAACACAGTTGTGAAAAATATGATAACATTCATGATTTGCAAGAGTCGGAAAAAAATAACATCAAAATATAAATCTAAAACTTCAAAATTTGTAAACGAACTTGCAACTTCATTTAAATCTTATAAAGAAGGATAAGAAATCGAAATCAACTCATAAAAATTTGAACACTGCAATAAGATAATCAACAAGTAAAATGGAAAAAACAATCAAACTAAATTAGCGAAAAGAGAGAAAATAGTTCGAAGCGAAAATTTCTCCAAATTCCAATTGGATTTTTCTAAATGAATGAAAGTTTGAAGTAACTAAAGAGAATCTGGAAAAAACCCGAACAGATCTGTGAGTTGAGGCATTTCTTCCATCAGATTCACCAAACACAATCCTAAAAACAAAACAAATCTAATCAAATGCCTGTAAATCAAAGAAATTCCGACAATACAAAATCATTGTAATTGTGTCCATAACAAGAAACTAGCACATAAAAAAAAGGATACAATCACATTTTCTTGTTAGATTTCAGACTCATTCAACCATTGAAAGTTTGAACAAACCGGTAGCTAGCTCTAAATCATTAGAAGCTGAAGAAATACATAAATCTACCTTAAAGAACAAATCTCGAAGCAAAGACTCTTCTTCTTCTTTTTTTTTTTTTTTGACAAATTCATGTGAATGAAATGAAAATGATAAAATAACCACAGCAAAAAGTGTTAAGTCAACTCTTGTTGTGCCACAGCTACAATTCAACTTACAAATGAAGCAAAAGTGAGAGATGATCGATGGATGATGGAATAACACTCGTTAATGAATTGCTTGACAACCCTAAATTCGAACCTCGATATTAAGAAAACATGCAATAATTATATAAAAGGAGAAGTCCCCAATCTTACTAATTTAGTACAAACAAATAATGCCAAAAAGAAGATCAAGTAACATTTTTTTCAAACAATTTCAATATAAATAAAATGGCCCCAATCAATTAAATCACAATCTCAAATAGCATATAACAATGACAGACTGAAAAAATGCCAAACCATTGATCCCTTCATTCTCAAATGGCATGCCTCATACAAACTTAATAAACCAGTTTCATCCTTCACAATTGATTCTTTGAAATGTCCCCTTTTTTAACTTCAAACCAAAATAAGCCAACTAAATAAAAGTTACTCAATTTTCTTCCAGCAAAATGTACATGCCTAGAGTTGATCCAAAAGTTCAACACATTTAATCATACAACTACTTTAGTCATGGTTTATAAATACCAGTCAACCAAATGTATGTTACATATTTTTATAACATGTAGATCCAAAAAGAAGTGTTATATATTGGGGAAATGAAGGGTTTTGATTTTGAATCCAACCGAACCCAAATCACTCGCCTTCTTCCTTCCAATCTTTCTCTCTTTCAATGTATAAATTCTCATCTTTTCCCTCGTGAAAAATCTGTCCCAAACAAAATATGTTTCTTGTCTCTGCTTTTCAAAACAAACAATATAATGAATTGAGCTTGTTGATTTATATAATTGTCACTGCTTCCCTAGTAAAAAATCTGTCCCAAAAAAAATTCATTTATTGTCTCTGCTTTTCAAAACAAACAATATAATGAATTAAGCAAAAGAAAAAGCAAAAATTTGTTGATTTATATAATTGTTCAGCTCTAAAGCCCGACTGCAATGGTGAGAAATTGCAGAGAATACAAAGATTTCCTTATCATTGGAGAAATCAAAAAGAGAAAAAAATAGAGAGATTTCAAGAAAATGTAAACAATGTGAAATTCCCAATTACGTTGATGCCTTCGCTGTGGGAGAATGAGTTTTAAAATTGAAAGCCTCAGAGAAGGAGAAAGAGGAAAGGATGTTTGTTGTAACTATGAATAATAAGTGAAAGATGGAAATGAACCTGCACGGCGAGCTTGAACGATCGGATTTCAAAAACCCACAACCACCAGATCGAAAGACTTGGATCGAAAATTTTGGGAATCACCACGCCAACGACAGGATCGGAAGACCCACGAGTAGATCGGGCAAATAGACGACCAGATCTGAAAAATCCACGACTAGATCTATAGATCCACGATGACAATGAGATGAATGGCGAAAAAACCTGCAAGGCAAGTTAAACGGCAAACAAACCTACACAAAACGACGAGTTGACCGACGTCTGAGATGTTGGAGTTGATGCTTTAAATCTTGTAGGATGCTATAGTTTATAAACATTTTTGTACAAACTTATTATGTATTTAATAAAATATATGATATTTTATTCATTGTCTATAAAATATATGATATTTTAGTTGCATTAATCACAAATCAATATCCAAGGTTATCTTTTGTAACTTAAACATGTATGTAGGGACATATGGGTGGATCATGTTTAAGTGATAATCTAAATGGTCTGTAGTAGATAGATAAGGCTGGGTACCTTATCCTGGTGACTTGATGAGTATGACCCGCTTTGTAGGTGTTACAATTGTTGTAAAGTGCTACAAATGATCTGATCCTGATCATTCATGTATAGACATGCGCGCGAGGATATTCTATACAAAGGAGTTTGTATGAGACCAGACCACGAAATGTTTAGTCTCGTTATATAACGCTGTTCATAATAGAGACTTACATTTCACCAGAATGACCATAGGTAACATGGTGAGTTGTGAACTCCTGCCTTTGAAGGCGGTCCTTTGATTTATATGGGTGAGAGTGGTCAGATCGCCGACTCAACAAACCTACCATTTTGGGGATTTGTCTGATTGAGGAGCTAGAAACACAGCTACACAATATGGAATTCACTCCTTCCCTGAGGCAGGGGTAAGTAGATAAATTGCTCCCTTAAAGGATTGATTGCAGGTCTTGAACAATGTGGCGCCACACCATCTCCTTGCTCTAGAGGGGCTTAGTTATAGTTGGACTATGATCTATTGTTCATTAGAGGGATCAATAGTACTCAAGGAGTTAGATGTAACTACAGGGGCAAAACGGTAATTTGACCTAGCTGAACTTACGAGCGATTTGTGAAATGTCATCGTACTGTTTATTGGTTATATCCAGTGGACATAGAAATATATATGTAGTGCGAAGAGTGTAGCTGTCAGTCTTTAGTGGAGTGTCCGCCAATTAACAAATGGTGAATAATGTAATTAAAGAGTTTAATTAATTATACATGTAGTTCAAGCTATAGATCCATGAGGTCCCCTTGGTAGCTCAATGGGATTTAGTTGAGAATCAATTTTTGGATTAATATGAATTGTTCAAATTAATAAAGTGATTTAATTATATATGATATAATTAAGTTGTTTCAATTATATGTTAATTGTCATAATGTATTTGATACATTATAGCTTAATGGGAGGAAATAAATATTTGAATGAGATTCAAATATAATTTCTATGAATTGGATTCATAGTTGTTAAATCTAATATAAATATGATTTATATTAAATACCATGTAAAAGAGAAAAGAAACTATAGTTTATATTGTATGTGATACAATATTAAAACTATAGGTTATATGTTATATTTGATATAACATATAATTTAATATATATGTAATATGATAAGTTAGTTATCATATTATATTTATATTATTATTATTATTTTAATAATAAGGAAGGGAGTTACAACTCCCTTCCTATTCTTTTCTCTCCACCCACGTTAGTGGTTCGTAGTTATTTTTGGCAAGGAGAATAAAAAGAAAAATGTTTTCTTCTTCTTGTTAAGGTTGGTCAATTGAGATTGAGAAAGAAAAATATAGAAGTGTTCTGTGTGTTGGAATACACCATCAACATCTTTTGTTGGAATTTTAAAACCTTCCTCAACAATATCCCATAAATCATAATCAATAGAAAGCAAGAAAAATCTCATTCTATTTTTCCAATAACTATAATTAGTACCAGTAAAGAAAAGAGACTTTGTAATAGATTGACTATCTGTAAAAGGGATAAAACCTAAAGTTGTCATAGCTCGAAAAAAATCTAATTTTATCAAGAAATAAATATTTCAAGAAGAACAAATACCAATTTGGATCGATATGGTAACCCTAGAGGGGTGAATAGGGTTTAATTAAACTTTTTTTTCTAAATTAACCCAATTAAACTAATTAATACACTTTTTATAAATAATAAGAAAAATTCAATTTATGCAACAAAATAGATGAAAAAAATGTGATAATTTAATTCTATCAAATTTTTGGCAAATAAATAAGAACAAACTAAACAAAACAATAAATTACTTAAATTAATTGAAAAATAAAAAGGAAAGAATTAGAGAAAAAGACACCGTAATTTTTATAGTGGTTCGATCAAACTCCACCTACTCCACTCCCCAAGCGCCTCTTGGGAATTTGAATAAAATCTTTCCTACTCTTTCCATGGATTAGAATCCAACCGTTACACCACTGCTTCTTTTACGGGTTCAAGAGCAAACCCGATCCTTTCCACGGTTTAGGATCAAACCGTTACAAATGTTGGAATTTTTTAAGAACACAATACAACTCTCACTAGAGTGGATTTACAAGTTTAAACACTCAACAAATTTATCCTCACAATACAATAACACTCTCTCAAGAATAAGATGAAAAAAAAATTAGGAACTTAGAGAGAGCAACAATAAAACTTTTGAGTTTTGGAAGATTATGAAATGTAAAATTTATTGGTTTAAAATTTGGAGAGGAAGATGGTTTATATAGAGATGGAAAAATTTTTAGAAACCACAATTAATTTGGACCATTGGATTTTAGAAAAAAAAAATCAATGGTGGAGATTTTAAACTAAACTAGTCGTTAGATACAAATAAAATATAATATTAAATTCCTTTTCTTTTGAAATTCATTTTCTTTTTAAAATTAATCAAAAAAAATAAAAAAAAATATATCATGTGTCAAAAACTAGCCATTAGACACAAACATAAATATATTAAATTTATTTTCCTTTTAATTCATTTTCTTTAAAGTCAATCCAAAAATAAAAAATATACCATGTGTAAAAAACTAGCCGTTAGACACAAACATAAAATAATATTAAATTTATTTTCCTTTTAAATTTCTTTTTAATTTCAATTTTTTTATTTTAAATCAATCCAAAAATCAAAAGTCCATCATATGTTAATCTCTTAATAATCCACCATTCAACCAATATGTTGCCACATGTCTATATGCAAATGGTCTGGTTATGCCACGTCATCCACCACGGTATTTTCTCTATAGATTTATTTCGGTCATATCGTCTTCGTTTTAGCTCCAATTTGAGTGATTCAAGAGGTGTTGGAATCGTCCGAGCTCTACGCTATGGACATATTAAAACACTAAGATTTTCAGTAATTAAAAATTGTGTTTGTTATCATCAAAACATTGATTAATTAATTAATTAAAATTAATTAATTTGAGATTAAGAGCCAAAAAGTCAACAAATTTAAGCATGTATATGTGATATACAAATGGATTTGCCTTAAGTGATAACCTAAATAGGTCTGTAGTATAAGGATTAAATTGAGATACCTGATCCTTGTGTCACTACTGATGTATCCCGCTTTGTAGAGGTTTGTTGTTGTTGTTGTTGTTGTTGTTGTTCTTATTATTATTATTATGATTGAGGTCATTATTATTAAAGTGTTGTAAACTACTACAGATGGTAGATCCTAACTATTCATGTGGAGACATGCAAGCGAAGGTGTCATATACAAAGAGTTTGTATAAGACCGGACCACGAGATGACTAGACTCTGTATATAACACCGTGGATACTGGAGACTTACATCTCACCTAAACGACCATAGGTGACATGACCTCAATCCTGAGTGTTTTAGGAACTCCTGCCTTTGAGGGCGGTCCTTTGATTAGTATGGGTGAGAGTGGCCAGATTGCCAACTCAACATGCCTACCTTTTTGGGGACTTATCTGATTTGGGAGCTGGGAACTCAGTTACACAAGATAGAATTCACTTCTTTCTCGAAGCAGCAGTAAGTAGATAGATTGCTTCCTTAAAGGCTGATTCTGTGGCTTGAACATAGTGGCCACAGCTTCTCTTTGGAAGAGAGGACTCAGTCATAGTAGGACTATGAATTATGTTCATTATAGAGATCAATGGTATTTAAGGAGTTAGATATAACTACGAGGGCATAATGGTTATTGGCCAAGCTGTACTTATGAGCGATCTGTGAAGGGTTATCACACTGTTGATTGTTTAAGATGGACACATGATACATCTGTAAAGAGAGTTCAGTTGTTGATCTTTAGTGGAGTGCCTGGCAGTTAACGGATGGTAGTTCCCATGGTTAAAGAGTTTAGTCAATTATTCACGTACCATTGGAGCTTCGAGCTACAGGTCCATAAGGTCCCCTTGATAGCTCAATGGATTCAAGTTGAGGATCAGTTCTTGGTGTTGATTTGAAATGTTCAAATTGACCAGAGGTAATTCGATTATATATGATATGATTGCTATGGTATATGAGTTACATCAAGTGGAAGGTTAAAGTAAATGAGATTTACATTAAGTATCATGGAATAGAAAAAGAGTTATGGTTTGTATGTTTCATGAGATGAAATATTAAAACTATAGGTTCTAAATATAGTATGATAAGTTGGTTATCATTTATACATATAATAATATTAATTATTGGATAATTATCTCTTTTTCTCTAATAACCAATTGAGTGGGAGGTTATTGGTGGTTTCATGGTAACCGTGAGATAAAGGGAAAATGTTTTCCTAATTTTAGTAAGATTTGAAAAATTGTGAATTTGAGATTTTCCACTCTCGGAAATCACTCACGGAGAGTTTTCAAGTAGACTAGATTTACTAAACGACTGCTTGGAGTTAGCTAAACGATCGTGGAGTATTCTTACATGATAAACACTCAGCTAGACGATGAGCTAAACAATCGTATAGCTTTTGCTAGATAATCGCATAACTTTTACTAAATGATTGGGCATCGACCTATACGATAGGTTGTTTCATCTCCCACTTGCTCAATCGTTTATACGATTGTTCTTCCTCTGGTTTTTTTCCTCAAACCAAGTCCACACAGAGCCCATACTCTGGATTCTCACACCTAGAATACTGACGTAACCTTGTTGGTGGTGTCATACTCAACTTGACACTGTCGAGGTTCTGTGGAGGCCATTCGTGGTGTTCGGGGTGTTCGTGACCTTAACGAACGCTTAGTTCGAGTGCCTGTGATCGTACAGTGTAACGGTCGTATTGGACAAACGTGTGTGTGTTGCTGTGATCGAGTGTTCATGATCAAGGAACTCGAAGATGAGTCTTCAAAGGTTTGTTCATTCCTTCCCTTGATCAAGTAGTAAAGCATGTTGTAATTTCTGTTTAATGCATAACCGTATGTTTTCGTTTGTGATTGTAATTGTAATGTTCATATATGATTGAAATTTGGAAAGATCATACCGTTGCTCATGGAAATCCTTGTGTCTGATTTCCTTCATTATGTTCATGCATCATTTTATATTATAAGTATTATAATATATGAATATGCATGATTTAAATTACACAAAGCATGCTCATGCATCATATAGTATAAATGTTATAGTATATGTATGCATGCATTATAGCATATCCGTGCATCATTTATATTATAATTGTTATAATATATGGTTGAATGGATGTATGGAAAGTGCTATAGCATGATTCATTAATTAGTTATATAATTGTTATATATTAGTAACGAATGAAAATTGCATGAAGCATGACATTACCTTAGGTTAATTTATAAATGTTATAATTAACTAAAGTATGTCTAGCATGAAATGGTTGGTTTTTAATTGTTTCATTTATTTATAATTATTATAACTAAATGAAATTAGAATTAAAATCAATAACAAAGAGTTGCATGCAAACCTTAGGCTATAATTATTTTTTTAAATTGTTTTAAAATATGATTGAGATAGACCTAAGATCACATTTCTAATGAGATTAGAAATCTAAGTTTGATCTTTTATCGGTTTAATTGAAAGGATACACTAGTATGCAATGGAAGCAAATAGAATCAATAAGCACTCTAATTGCATTTAATTTGAGTTTTAAAGCACCTATTTTCAGAAAAACACAAGTGGGTTTCATGTTACATACCTCTTGATGAATTCTTCAAATTCCAAGTTGTTATTCGCTCCAATTCAGCTCCAAATCAACCGTGAACCACCAAAAGATCTTCTCTACAATTCTCAGTCTTGAATTTGAGTGGTGGAACTCAAATTTGAGTGAATTTGTTGAAGGTATTTTGTGGGTTTCAAGAGGAAGAAGAAGAAGACTGCAGAAGTTACCTTTCTTCTTCAACTTAGGAACTTTTAATAATCCTTAACATGCAACCACTTAAGTTCTTCATCAAGGCCAACAGCTAGTTGAGAATTGAAGTAGATTTAAGTGGGATTTGTGTGAAATTATGAGTAGGACACATCCTACTTGCTTCAAATGTGGGGAAAACCCACTTTAAAGTTTAATTTCCAAATTTTTCAATTTTTTTAATTAATTCTAAAATTAATCAAAATTTGATTTAATTAATTCTCAATTAATAAAATCTAAAATTGCAAAATCCAATTTTTCAAATTGAATTTAAAAATGGAAATTAATTTTATTTTTAATTAATTAAACATAAGTAATTAATTAATTTAATCTCAAATATCAAATTAATCACACACTAAATTCAAACATGAATCCTATTCATGTAATTGATATTTTAATCAATATTTAAATATTATTAACTCTCCAATTTCGTTTAATTTCAACAAATTAAACATTAATTATATTGAATATAATTAAGCAAACCCTAATTTGATTTTGAACTAATTCAAACTCAAAAATCCTAATTTCATTTGAACATTGTCAAATTGAAATTCAATTTGAAGAATTCAAATTGATGTCATTCCAAATTCACTCAATTTAATAATTCAAGATGTTCATATTTTACGAGCTAGTAGAGGGACCTTATGGACCTACCGATCATGAGCTCCAACGATTACTATTAATTGGCTAAACTCTTTAGACCAAATTAATCAGTATTCATTAACTATCGAGTCACACCACTATAGCTCGATAGAGCTCGATAGTTGCACTCTCCTCACTGTAGATATATTTATGTCCACACGATATAACCATAACTAGTAAGTCGACCTTTCACAGGTTGTTTTTAATACTGACTGGGTCAATGTGTTGTTTTACCCTCGATATTTTGTCTCATTCCTTAAGTTCCAACTGGTCCTCTAATGAACAATTGGTTTATGATCCAATCACTAAACCGGATCCCTCTCGAGCCAGTGAGAGGGTGGGGCCCCTTGTTCAAGACCTGGATTCAGTAATTAAGAGAATAACCTTTCTCCTATCCCTAAATCAGGTAGGCATGAATTCCATCTTGCACCTTATATCCCCAGCTATCTACCTGGTCTTACCCCTGAAATGGGAGGCTTATTGAGCCCGCGATGTTGAGTCAACCTTCACCTATGCAAATCTAAGGATAATTCCAAATAAACGGGAGTTCATAGTTAGCTCAGGATTAAGATCGAGTTATCTAGATCATCTAAGCAAAATGGTCAGTCTTAAATAGTAAACAACGTTAAAAAGTAAAAGCGACTTATTTCTTGGTATGATCTTATGCAAACTCATTGCATAGGACACCCTCACTCTTTATGTTAATACATGAACAAATTTGGATCATTTCGTTTGTAGTATCTTTACAACAACTTATAACAGCTACAGAGTAAGCCGAATCCGATAGCATTATCAGAATAAGGTACCCAACCTTAATCACGTACTATAGACCTTTTTGGCTATTTACTTGAATTTGATCCATCTTTATATCTCTACATAAAGTTCAAGTATTCATGTAATAGTCATGGATCTTAGTTTATTGGATGTAGACTCTATGAATGCAATAAATAGATTCAATATCTTTATTGAAGAAATGTTGAATAACATCTTTTATTGATAATAGAATATGTTTAATTTTACAAACTGTAAGTTTTAGGACATAAAACCCAACAATACTCCCACTTGGACTAAAACTCCAGTGGATCAATATATACAAATATATACAATGTTGAGTTACACTAAGAGAACAAAAAGTATAAATACAATAAACTAAGGCATTAAATACCCATATATTCCCCCACTTGTCCTAGTGATAAATATCTTGTAGACCTAATCCTACTAGGGGCCCCTCGAACACTTTAGCCAAGAGGGCCTTCATAAATGGATCAGCTAAGTTGTCTTGTGAGTCTATCTGCGTGACGATCACGTCTCCTCTGTGTACAATCTCCCTGATGAGATGGTACTTCCGCTTGATATGCTTTCCTCGTTTATGGCTTTGAGGCTCCTTTGAATTTGTAACTGCTCCACTGTTGTCACAATAAAGGGTGATAGACAGGTGCATATTAGGAATTATTTCCAGGTCAGTCAGGAACTTTTTTAGCCATACTGCTTCTTTTGCTGCTTCACTTACAGCTACATACTCAGCTTCCATTGTGGAGTCTTCTATACAACTTTGCTTTATGCTTCTTCACACAACAACTCTTCCATTTAGAGTGAACACTTACCCCAAAGTCGATTTTCTAGAATCAATATCAGTTTGGAAACCAGAAACAACATATCCAGTAAGGATCAAATCCTTAGTACCATACACGAGCATGTAATTTCTCGTTCAACAAAGATACTTGAGAATGTTCTTAACAGAAGTCCAATGATCATATCTAGGATTGGACTGAAACCTGCTGATTATTCCAACGACATAGCATATATCGGAACGAGTATACAACATTGCATACATTAAACTCCCTACTGGTAATGCATATGGAATTCATTTCATATCCTCAACCTCTTGAGGTGTCTTAGGACTTTGTTCCTTAGATAGATGAATTCCATGTCGAAAGGCAACATTCCTTTCTTGGAATTTTGCATTTTATATCTAGACAACATCTTGTCTATATAAGATGCTTGAGATAGTGCTAATGTTTTGTTCTTGCGATTCCGAACTATTTGGATCTCAAGAACATATTGTGCTTCTCCCAAATCTTTCATTTGGAATTGCATAGCCAAACATCTCTTAGCATCAGCTAGAAATTCTACTTCATTCCCAATGAGTAGAATATCATCAACATACAAAACAAGAAAAACGACAGTTTTGTTAACGATTTTCTTGTAAACGCAAGATTCGTCAATATTTTTTTTTCAAAGCTATAAGATTTGATCGCAGTGTTGTTGAGTTATATGTCCTAAAACTCGTAGTTTTGTAAACAGTAAACATATATGAAGTTTATTCAGACAAGTGTTGTTGATTGTTTAATAACTCTAAATCCAACAAACTACGAACCCTTGGCTATTTCCATGAATACTTGGACTTTATGTGGAGATATAAATGAAGGAAATCGGACATAAGGATTTTCATGAGCAGTAGAATGATCGTTCCAAATTTCATTCGTATTTGAAAATTAACAATTACAATCAAGAAACGGAAACATACAGATTATACACAATACGAAATTACAGCATGCTTTATATAAGATCAAGGGATAAAATTATACATACCTTTGAAGACTCATCTTCAATCTCCCTTGATCACGGACGCTCATTCAATCTCCAAGACTACAACTCACGAACACTTGAACTCAGCGATCTCCAAGATTACAATCAATCAGCAACCACCACACGAACATTGCGAACTCAACGAACAGCCGCCAAAAACCTCGAACTATATTGAGTTGAGTACGAAACCACCACAATGGCTACCTTGGTATTCTCGATGTGAGAATCCAGAAGTGTGGCCTCTATGTGGACTTGGTTAGAGGACGAGACTGGAGGAAGAACAATCGTGTAACCGATTGAGCAAGTGAGAGATGAAAAAGTCTATCGTATAAACGATGCCCAATTGTTTAGAAGAAGCTCTGCGATCGTTTAGCAAATGCTCCGCAATCGTTTAGCTATCAGACAGCTGAGTGAGCTGTCATGTAGTGTCATTCCACGATTGTATAGTCTCTCTTCAGCTATCGTTTAGTGAATCTCATTCATTTAATAGCCTTTCCGTGAGAAATCTTTCCCATAATGGAAAATCTCAAATCATCGTAAACTGTCGTGTGACCACTATGTTCAAGACCCAGAATCAGCCTTTAAGGGAGCAATCTATCTACTTACCCCTGTTTTGGGGAAGAAGTGAATTTCATCTTATGTAATTGAGTTCCCAGCTCCCAAATCAGACAAGTCCTCAAAAAGGTAGGCATGTTGAGTTGGCAATCAGGCCACTCTCACCCATACTAATCAAAGGACTGCCCTCAAAGGTAGGAGTTCCCAAAACACTCAGGATTGAGGTCATGTCACCTATGGTCATTTAGGTGAGATGTAAGTCTCAAGTATCAACGGCGTTACATACAGAGACGAATCATCTCATGGTCCAGTCTTATACAAACTCTTTATATAGGACACCCCCGCTCGCATGTCTCTACATGAATGGTCAGGATCTACCATTTGTAGTAGTTCTCAACACTTGCAAACCTCTACAAAGGGGTCATATCCGTAGTGTCACCAGGATCAAATATCCCTCTTTAATCCTTATACTATAGACTTTTTTAGGTTATCACTTAAGCCGTGATTCACTTGTATATCTTATATACATGCTTATGTTTACATAAAATAACCATGGAGCTTTGTTTATTGAATATGAGTAAATTCCAAATAAAATAACTCTTATTTTATTCATAACAATGTGTATAGTTTATAAACTCCGAGACTCCGGGAGAATTAGGACACCAATCCCAACTAAAGGAAATCGAACACGAGGATTTCCATGAGTAGCATAATCATCTTTCCAAATATTAATCGTATATGAACATTACAATTACAATCACAAATGGAAACATACGGTTATGCGAAATATAGAAATTACAGCATGTTATACTATAGATAAAGGACAAGAAATAACAAACCTTTGTAGACTCATCTTCTAGATCCTTGATCACGAACGCTCAATCACAGCAACACACGAACGCTCATCCAACACGACCGCTACACTGCATGAACATCACGCACTCGAACTAAGCGATCATCAAGGTCAAGAACACCCCGAACACCACGAACGGCCTCTACAGAACCTCGACAGTTTTGAGTTGAATATGACACCACTAAGAAGGTTACCCTTGTATTCTCGGTGTGAGAATCGAGAGGGTGGGCTCTATATGGACTTGGTTTTAGGCAAAAAAAACCAGAGGAACCACAATCGTGTAAACGATTGAGCAAATGGGAGATGGAACAACCTATCGTATAGGTCGATGCCCAATCGTTTAGGAAATTCTATGCGATCGTCTAGCAAAAGCTCTGTGGTCGTTTAGCTCATCGTTTAGTTGAGTGTCTGTCGCTTACTAACACTCCACGATCGTTTAGCTAACTTCAAGTTGTCGCTTAGAAATCTAATTTACTTACAACTTCTCCGTGAGTATTTTCCGAGATTGAAATCTCAAAACAACATTGCATATATTTTCTTACTAAAATTAGGAAAACATTTTTCCTTTTAACTCACAGTTATCATGAAACCACCAATAACCTCCCATTCAAATGGTTATTAGAGAAAAATAGATAATTATCCAATAATTAATATTATTATAAATATAAATGATAACTAGCTTACCATAATATATTTATAACCTATAGTTTTAATATTTCATCTAATGAAACATATAAACCATAATTCTTTTTCTATTCCATAGCACTTAATGTAAATCTCATTTACATTAACCCTCCACTTGATGTATCTCATACACCATACCGATCATATCATATATAATCGAATTACCTCTTGTCAATTTGAACATTTCAAATCAACACCAAGAACTGATTCTCAACTTGAATCCATTGAGGACCTGTAGCTCGAAGCTCCAACAGTACATGAATAACTGACTAAACTCTTTAGCCACGGGATCCACCATTCATTAACTGCCAAGCACTCCACTAAAGACCGACAGTTGAACTCTTCTTACTACAGATATATTATGTGTCCATCTTAACTAATCAACAGTACTACAACCCTTCACAGATTACTCGTAAGTACAGCTCTGTCAATAACCGTTATGCCCCTGTAGTTACATCTAACTCCTTAAATACCATCGATCTCTCTAATGAACATAAGTCATACTTCTACTATGACTGAGTCCTCTCTTCCAAAGAAAAGTTTTGGCCATTATGTTTAAGCCCCGAAATCAACCTTTAAGGGAGCAATCTATCTTCTTACCCCTGCTTTGGGGAAGGAGTGAATTTCATCTTGTGTAATTGAGTTCCCAGCACCTAAATCAGACAAGTCCCCAAAAAGGTAGGCATGTTGAGTTGGCAATCTAGCCACTCTCACCCATACTAATCAAAGGACGACCCTCAAAGGTAGGAGTTCCCAAAACACTCAGGATTGAGGTCGTGTCATTTATGGTCGTTTAGGTGAGATGTAAGTCTCCAATATCAACGACATTATATACAGAGTCTAGTCATCTCGTGGTCCGGTCTTATACAAACTCTTTGTATAGGACACCCCCGCTCGCATGTCTCCAAGTGAATCGTCAGGATCTACCATCTGTAGTAGTTCATAACACTTGCAGACCTCTACAAAATGGACCACATCCGTAGTGTCACAAAGATCAGGTATCCCACCTTAATCCTTATACTACAGACCTATTTAGGTTATCATTTAATACATGATCGACTTATATATCACATATACATGCTTAATTTACATTAGATAGCCATGGAGCTTTGTTTATTGGATATAAGTAAATTCCATAATGAAATAACAATTATTTTAGTCATAAAACAATGTGTATTACAAACAATGAGACTCTGAGAGAATTAGAACACCAATCCAAACACCAACAATCTCTCACTTGTGCTAATACCTCGGGAGACTATTGTACAATACAAGATAAAGACAAGTACAATATACAATAAACTAAGGCATACTCTATACCCCAGTAACATCTCCCACTAGCCCTAGACAAGATGTCGCATATCTCGCAGACCCAGTCTCTCTAAAAGACCCTCGAACACTTTAGCCATGAAAGTTTTTGTAAATGGATCAACAACGTTGTGCTTCGATGCAATCTTTGTGACTATCACATCACCGCGATGCACAATCTCCCTGATCAAGTGATATTCCGCTCTATATGCTTTGCCTCGACGATGACTCCAAGGCTCCTTCGAATTTGCCACAGCCCCATTGATTATCACAATAAAGAGTGATTGGAAAATCCATATTTGAACAACCTCCAAATCTGGTAAAGAATTCCTCAGCCAAACAGCCTTCGTAGCTATTTCACAAGCGGCTACATTTTTCGACTTCCAAAGTGAGATTCGTGATGCATCCTTGTTTGATGTTTCGCCATACTACAGCCCCTCCATTCAGAGTGAACACTAACCCCAAAGTCTATTTACGAGAATCTCTATCGTCTAAAAGTCAGAGTCTGTGTATCTTGTGAGGACCAGATTCTTATCTTCATACACGAGCATGTAGTCTCTCGTTCTCCGAAGATATTTGAGGATCGTCTTGACCACCGTCCAATGATCAAATCTTGGATTGGACTGATAATGTCTGACAATCCCTACTGCGTAGCAAATGTCGAATCTGGTACACAACATTGCATACATTAAGCTTCCAACAGTTGAAGCATAGGGAATCTGTCTTATCTCCTCAATCTCTTGAGGTGTCTTAGGACATTGATCCTTAGACAATACGATTCCATGCTTGAAGGGTAACAAACCCCTCTTGAAATTTTGCATCCTCTACCTGATCAACATTTGATCGATGTACGATGCTTGAGACAAGGCTAACCTCTTGTCTTACGATCCCGAATAATCTGGATCCCTAGAACGTGCTGCGCCTCACCCAAATCTTTCATTTGGAACTGGGCAGCTAGCCACTTCTTAAAGTCAGTCAAAAGCCCTACATCATTCCCAATTAGTAAGATATCATCCACATACAGTACCAGGAATGCTACTGAGTTGTTGATGATCTTCTTGTAAACACAAGGCTCATCAATGTTCTGATCAAAGCCAAACGATTTGACCACACTGTCAAACCTAATGTTCCATGATCTAGATGCTTGTTTCAGCCCATAAGTGGACCTATTAAGCTTGCAAACTCCATGCTCTTGATCTGCTACTACGAACCCCTCTAGTTGAGCCATGTTGATAGTCTTCTCAAGATTACCATTAAGAAAGGAAATCTTGACGTCCATTTGCCATATCTCATAATCAAAAAATGTGGCTATGGACAGGAGTATCTTGATAGACTTAAGCATGACCATAGGTCAGAAAGTTTCCTCATAGTTCACTCCCTCAACCCGGGTATAAACCTTTGCCACGAGTCTAGCCTTAAAGGTTTGCACCTTTCCATCTACACCTCACTTTCACTTGTAGATCCACTTACACCCTATAGGTTTTACCCCATCAGGCTGATCCACAAGCTTCTAGACTTTATTGAAGTACATAGACTCCATCTTCTGATTCATGGCTTTAATCCATTCATGCTTGTCAACATCCTCCATTGCTTACTTAAAAGACAATGGATCCTCGACCCCATCATTAGAAATGACGTTTTAGGCTTCAGTCAAACCCATGTAGCGCTCCGGTGGGTTCATAACCCTCCTACTACATCGAGGAAGTCTCAACTCTTGAGCTGGTTGACTAGATACACCGATATCAATAACTCTTATTGATCTGTCAGTATGTTCAATAACTTTTTTTGAACCCTCAGTAGTTTCAGTCTCACTAGAAATCTCACATAAAACAAGTTTACTTCATGGTTTATGATCCCTGATGTAGTCTTCTTCTAAAAAGATAGCATTTTTAGAAACAAACATTTTATTCTCACTCGAATCATAGAAGTATCCACCCCTCGTTTCCGTAGGGTAGCCTACAAAGAGGCAAACTTTTAAACACGATTCCAACTTCTTCGGGTTAGTCACAAGCACATGGGTCGGACACACCCAAATCATGAAGTGGCATAAACTACAATTACGGCCTCTCCACAACTCAAAAGGTGTTTCAGAAACACTTTTCAAGGGAACGTTGTTTAGAATGTAACATGCAGTCTCCACTACAAAACCCCAAAACGAGTCTGGAAGATGAGCATAACTCATCATAGAGCGAACCATGTCCAATAGGGTTTTGTTTCTCCTTTCTAATACATCATTCTTCTAAGGTATACCTGGGGTCGAGAGTTGGGACGTAATTCCATGTTCTATCATATAGTTCTGGAATTGGAGGTTCATATACTCTCCACTATAATCAGTTCATAGTGTTTTTATCTTCTTACCTAACAAGTTTTCAACTTCAGCCTTATATTCGTTGAACTTGTCAAGGGCTTCAGACTTACGTTGTATTAGGTAGAGATACGCGTACCTTGAATAATAAGCTATGAAAGAGATGAAATATTCATACCCACCTAGAGCTCTAACACTCATCAGACCACAGAGGTCAGAATATACAAACTCCAAGACTTCATTGGCTCTGTAACCTTTTTCAGTAAAAAGTCATTTAGTCATCTTGCCTTCGAGGCATGATTCACACACCGGCAAGGAGTTTTCTTCTAAACTCTTTAGATATCCCCTTTTCACCAACTGCCCAATCCTATTGAGGTTGATGTGACCTAACTTTAGATGTCAAAGATGGATGTTTTCCTTAGGAGAAACCTTTGGTCTTTTAGCTGTTGTTGTCGTTTCAGTATTAAACAAGGTTTTTATGACTAACGACCTTAGTATATATACGTTACTTTCCATTGAACCAAAACCAATCTTCATCCCATTCTTAAAAATAAACACTTTACTCTCATAAAAGAAGACGGTATAACCTTGTTCAATGAGACAAGAAACTGAGATTAAGTACCTCTTGATATGAGGAACTATGAAAACATCATCCAGTAACAGATAATATTTCATGTCCAAAAATAACTTTAGCCTACCTACAGCAACAACTGAATCAACCTCACCAATACAGACTCGAAGAGTCATCTCTCCTTGTGGCAACGTTTGCTAAGAACTGAATCCTTTGTAAGAGGAAATGACGTGATTAGTAGCACCCAAATCAAGGATCAGACAGAACCATCATTCTCTACCAAACGCGTCTCCAAGACCAATAAATCAAATTTACTGTCTTTAAACATCCTCCTCTTTTGGAGGGTAGTGGGATCAGTATCAGAATCTAAATAAGGTCCAAGTTCCATTTCAGAGAACATTTCTCTTTTATTAACCACAACAGAGTTAGCAACATTTGCTTCCTCTTTCTAGAGTAGAACTTAGGAACTGACACTATTGGTTTTGTCATCCATCCCTTTGTGCTTGAAAAGTAAGAACTGGCGTTCAAACAAATCTTACAACAAGTCCATGATCTCTCATGCAATGGTCATGTTATCAACCATTTTTGCCCAAACATCAGGTATGCTAGCCAATATGTGAAGTCGAGCCAATGAATTAGCCTTCATCCACACCTAAAATGCATTACAAACACTTCGCGGTGCATTAAGGGTCTGGACTTGAGAACATTCCTCAACCATGAAAAATTCGAGGTCGTTTACCATGAAATACATTTTACAAGACTCTTTCCACTATATGTAATTGGTCAAATTAGAGGCATTAAACGGAAATACTAACACGTTGCTGAAAACAAAAACACATTAACCTAGTTAGGTTTTAAGCAAATACCCGTTGAAAAACATACAACATCCAATAAGGTTTAGAAAAACTAACATGAACCCATCTAGTTTTGCAATGACTGTTTAAATGTTTCGGACAAAAGCCACCGAAGGGAGGTAAATTATCTCTCTTCTGAATTGAAAAATTCTCAACCAGCCATTAATACCAGAATAACTCTTGTTCTTATAATGACTAGCCATCATTGATTTGGTCAAGACATTATTAAATTACTTAACAATTTCCCATAAGTGTGACCCGTTATTTTAGGCCCTAGAGTTCTTGTAACACCCCTCATTTTTTCTTAGTAATTTCAGTAATTTCAGTAATTTTTATTATTGAATGGCATTTTTGAAATTTTGGACTTCAAGTGTAATAGCGGGAATTTAATTATTGGCGTGAAATTATTCAATTTGAAAATTAATGATAGACATTAATTTCATTTTAGGAAGGATAAAGTGGAATAAGGAAAGGAATAAAATATAGTTTATTTTTATTTCCTTTTTATTTTATTATTATTTTTTTAAAACCCCCCCCCCCCGATTTTCTCTTTCTCTCTCACGTTGCCACGGACCCCCCTCCCCACCCCTCTTAATTTTTTTCCTTTTCTTCCCTGCTCGCCGCCAACCTCATCAGCCGTCCATCCTTCTTCAGCCCGATCAGACCATCATCGCCCGAGCCCAATAGTAGGACTCCAAAGCTGCTCCTCTGCGTATCGCCCACGAGTCAACCAATGCCACTCCTCTGCGCGTCACCCACGATCCGATAGCGCCGCCGCAGCAGTCGTCCCTTTTGACCAGACGTGTCTGCACCCGAGACGCTGCCGCCAATGCCACTTCTCTCCTTCAATCGACCAAATCTGCGTCGGATTCCTCCTGTCATCGCTGTATTTGCTTGTGTCGTCATTAGATTTATCAATTTGGGTAAGATTTCTGCTGTTTGGGGTTGTTTTTAGTTGATTCTTGACTACCCATTTACTTTTGGCACCAATCAATTGAGGCCTTTATGTTTCAACTTTGGATTCATGTTCTTCAAAGGTATTAAGGTGTTGTTAGGTGAAGTTGGAATTGTTTTAGCAGATTTGGTGCGCCTCATATCACACCTTGGGTGAGTTTACCCCGATTTTTTTGGCAGTACTTGGAGTATGTGTGATTATGTCAGGATCTTATTTGGAGTTGCTGGTTTCGTTGGTTGTCTGATATTATCTGCGGATTTTCGATTTAGGTAAAGTTAAATTGAAGATCTTTAAATAATTTGGTTAATTGAATCTAGACTCCAAAGATAAGTTTAAAACTTTGGATTTCTTATTTTTGGACTAGGGATGATAAATTAATATTTATAAAGTATGTTATAGGGTGGATTCAAAGCCTTCCAAGAGTTGTAAGAGGGTTAATTACTTGGATTAATTTGTGACCAAATTTGAGGTAAGTAATCTTACTACTGGAACTGCTCACGGGCCAGGCACTAAATGTAGTTAGTATGATAGATGAATATTATGACAGAACGATGGCATGATAGACTGATAGTTTAGTATAACCGATGTATGTTCTTGATTGAGGATCTGAAAAATTTATTTGTGCACGTAGATACTTGAATGCTAGCATGAGATGATATTTGATTCCATGAGGTTGTATTTGATCTATGGATATTGAGGCATGTATGTATGTTGTAGAGCCATGATGTTGAGGCATATATGTATGTCATAGAACCATATTGTGATAATTATGATGTTGAGACTATGATAGTGATTTTACTTATTAGTTAGATGCCCACTAGATATTGTGTTTCCTTCGGGATTCACGAAATTGTGTTTACTTCGGGATTCACCAGATACTGTGTTTCCTTCGGGATTCACAGAGGGAATGGGCATACTTAATTACAGTAGGATAAAAACTAGTGCATGTATGTATGTGTCACATGAGGACTAGGGCAGTTTATATGTTCTACCAGAGGTAGGCATCTAGAGGACATAGATGCCTAACCTGACCCAGTGGTGGAGTTACTTACTGAGTATTTTATACTCATTCTTTTTCATGTTGTTCTTTCAGGTAAAGGTAGAAATGCACCATCGATGGACAAGTAGAATTCGTGATCGAGCCATCGAGACTAGTTTTATGCTTCCACTCATGAGACTTATATTTCCTTTCATGTTTTGCTTAACTTTCAATTTTTATATTTGAAACCTACTATTAAGAATTATTTTCAGACTTATTTATTAACATTTATGATTTATGGGTACCCTATTGTTGTTTTTAATATTTACATTTAATAAAAAACTTTTGAACTTACCTTATTTATTTAGCATTTATTTCACCATAAAAGAGTGTCGTTTTAAGTTCCATCGATGCATGTATTTAGTAACGGCCTAAACTTAAGTCCTAGGGGTCGGGTCGTTATAGTTCCGCCCCAAGCAGACAATCTGAAGGGAAAAAATCCGATTGGGACAAAAACTAAAGCGACACTATCCATTTCTGTAGTTCACTTTGATCTTGACCAACTCCACAAAACTCATCTGAAGGGGAATGATCCCATGGCGCTACGAGGGAGTACAGAATGATCTCACAGTGCGAACCAATGACAGAGACCGTAGGACGTGTTGACACACACCCTTCTCCCACTTACTATAAACACTCTCTCCATCTACCTTGATATTGATTCATGCAAACACCATCCGAAAGGGGGATGCTCCTAAGGCACCACGAGGCCAAACATGAATCTCACGGCGTGAACATTCAGGGACAAACGTGAGTGGAATCATTGATATATCAGATACATCTCTTCCTCCCACTGAGTATTTTATAACCTAGGGTTCAGTTAACTTAGAAAAAACACGACTAAGGATTTTAACTAAGTGACATTTTAGGTTTGCCCAAGAGTAACTTTTACCTTGGATAGTTGAAACAACTTTTGATCGTCATCCATTAAACTCTTTAACGAAGTCTTTGACCATTTGTTGCATGCTTGTAGAAAATCTATCTAATTCACCTTTCCAGGTAGGTTCCTAAGTAAAGGTGTTCCGTTTCCGTCAGCTTAAGTACCTCAGCCTAGACAGAACCTACCTTAGACAAAAGGTCCCTTATAGATAGATTTAATACAATTTTAATCTTTTATGCTAATCAATTAATCCTATTAAGCCGATTTAAAAAGATTAAAATTAAGTTACTAATCCCATTAGAACCTTTGAACTTAGGTCTATCTCAATCCAATTTTAAAACCTTTTTAATACATGAGTTCACCCTAAGTCCGCATGCAACTCTTTTTTATTGATTTTAATTCTAATTTCTATTATAAAACTTATAACAGAAACAACCAAAATCAACCACAATGCATAGCAAACGCATACGAGGCATTCGTACCTTTTACAAACAGCCTAAGTGTGCTCCATGCATTGTTCATTCATTGCTACCTTTTATATAACACTTATACAAAATAGTAAGAACCAAGCAAAACATGCTTCCATACACCCTTATACTATAACGCTTATAATATAAAGATGATGAATGAATATGCTTACTACATGCACAAATATAACCCTTATATTTTCATGATGCATGCACATGCTCACTTGTAATTTCTTCATGCCATATTATAACACTTATAATATATGATTCATGAATAATTGCACAACCTAAGGTGGGTTTCAAATCAATATCTCAAACACTTTGTCATATAAATCACATACATCTCATGTATAAATAAACAAAAGTTGATGAACCGGGAAAAATTGCCTCAAATCCTCAAAAACTAAAGCTAACTATCACAACAACAAGGAGTCTCCGGTTCAAACAGGCAAACCGGGTCTTAAACCGTCTGGGCGAAGCAATGCGTCTCCACTGATCGTGTACCAAACTTCCCCGCGATCGTCTACACGAAAGAACAAACGGTTTACTTAATCGTTTACCTACGCTTCTAGAGCTAAAGGATCGTTTAGCAACGATCGTGTACCTTTTACTATGCGATGAAGCATGAGGTATGTGATCATGCACCGCGCTCCGCAATGCAAGCCCTATACGATCTCTAAACGACAACGATGCGGTGAAGCACTATCGTCTAAACAATCCCTGAGCGAGCGCCTTCATATCGTATACCGCGTGATCGTGTAGTCAGTAACTATGCGATGAGCGTGCTAATTACATAATCATTTAGCACGCGCCTTTTTCTAAACGATGAGCAGCATATAATCCCATTCGTTCGTCTACCCCCAGCGTCTATGCGATTGGGCAATCAACGCTACGTGATAGAGTAAACGATTTACACTACACGATCACATAGAAAAATCTACACAATCGTTTAGTTAAATCTCAACAATAGTTTACCTGAGGCTACACGACACCAACCAACCCTTGGCCTTCTTCTTCACTGAGAACCGAATCTCCATGCTTCAAAACATCATCACGAACGACTCGACTAACTCAAACACTTTGAATTACAGATTCGATATCATGTAATTATGCCTAAAAACACAGGGGCTCTTAAAAATTAACACTTTATAATTAAAAGAAAGCTTTAAACAGAGGCAATTAACCCGTAAACATTCATTAACGCCATCCACAAATGCATTTAACAATTAAACGGAATGCAGAAAACCCACCACGACTGTAAAAGAAGTTCAAAACAGACATGAAATTTGGAATATCAAAACAACCTAACTCTGATACCAATTGAAGGAAATCGGACATGAGGATTTCCATGAGCAGTGGAATGATCATTCCAAATTTCATTCATATTTGAACATACATAATTACAATCAAGAAATGGAAACAAACTGGTCATGAAACATACGAAATTACAGCATATTTTTAATACGATCAAGGGAAAGAATAACATACCTTTGAAGACTTATTTTCAACACCCTTGATCACGAACGTTGGTTCAACCAGCAAGACTGCAACACACGAATGCTTGTACACCACGACCGCAACACAACACGATTACAGCGACCACGAACTCAGCGATCTCCAAGATCACGAACAAAACAAACGGCCTCTAAAAACCTTGACTATGTCGAGTTGAGTACGACACCACCATAATGGCTATAGGTATTCTCAGTGTGAGAATCTAGAAGTGTGGGCTCTCTATGGAATTGGTTAGAGGACGAGACCAGAGGAAGAACATTCATGTAAACGATTGAGCAAGTGGGAGATGACAAGGTCTATCATATAGATGGTGCCCATTCGTTTAGAAGAAGCTCTACGATCGTTTAGCAAAAGCTCCGCGATCGTTTAGCTATCGGCCAGCTGAGTGAACTATCGTGTAGTGTCACTCCACGATCGTTTAGTCTCTCTTCAGCTGTCGTTTAGTAAATCTCATTCACTTGACAACCAACCGTGAGTAATTTTCGAGAATAGAAACTCTCACCAAATCATCACCTCCTAAATTTAGGAAAATATTTTTCTTTTTATCTCACGGTTACCATGAAACTACCAATAACCTCCCACTTAATTGGTTATTAGAGAAAAAGAGATAATTATCCAATAATTAATATTATTATAAATATATATGATAACCAACCTACCATACTATATTTATAACCTATAGTTTTAATATTTCATCTCATGAAACATATAAACCATAGTTCTTTTTCTATTTCATGGTACTTAATGTAAATCTCATTTACATTAATCCTCCACTTGATCTGTAGAGCACATCATTTATATTACCTATTCAAAATGGGCCATATACTTATAAACCAGGATGAGATACCTAATTTCATCCATATACTTATAGACCATTTAGGCTATATTCTATTAACTTGATCCCCTTTATGTCACCACATAAAGTTAAAGTATTCATACTATAGCCACAAATATATTTATTGGATTTTCATAATAGAAAAATCAAAAACTTTATTGAATAATATACTCAATAATGTTTTATTGATAAATAGAATGTTTAACACAAAATTTACGAACTGCGAGTTCTAGGACATTCCCAATAGTTTTCTTATCTTGATCGAGGTTCTCTTGAAGATAGTATTCAAGGTGTTCGAGAGGGATTCTTGAAGAAAGGTCTTCAAAGGTAAGGTTTCTCAAACCTTTTTTATAGCATGTTGTAATTTATATATAAATGCATATCTTGTTTCTTTATTTACTTTAAGATTTATATTCGATGAAGAATGGATTTGGGTCGATCTTGCTTCCGCTTACGGTTCCCTTAAGTTTGGGATCCTTCACCTTGTGTTTACAAAAAAATCATTAACAGTTCAGTAGTTTTCCTAGTGTTGTACGTAGATGATATCGTACTCATTGGAAATGCTGTAGGTTTATTGATTGACGTTAAAAAGTGGTTGGCGGCCCAATTTCAAATAAAAGATTTGGGAAAAGCGCGGTCTGTTCTGGACATTCAGATATTTAGAGATTGGAAGAACAAAATGCTAACCTTATCTCTAGCATCATACATTGACAAAATGCTTGTCAAGTACTCGATGCAAAACTCCAAGAGAGGCTTGCTATCTTTCAAGCATGGAGTTTCATTGTCCAGGGAACAGTGTCCCAAAACAACTCAAGAAATTGAAGAGATGAGAAGGATCCCCTATGCATCAGTTGTTGGTAGCTTAATATATGTGGTGTTATGTACTAGACCTGACATCTGCTATGTAGTGGAGATAGTCAGTAGATATCAATCGAATCTAGGATTGGATCACTGGACTGCCAAGTATCTTCAGAGAACGAGCGATTACATGCTTGTGTATGGGTCTAAGGATTTGATCCTTATAGGATACATAGACTCCTATTTTTAGACCAGTAGGGATTTCAAGAAATCCACTTCAGGATCAATGTTCATTCTTAATGAAGGAGTTGTAGTCTGAAGGAGTACCAAGCAAGGGTGCATTGCTGACTCCACTATGGAGGTAGAGTATGTAGCAACTTGTGAAACTGACAAGGAGGCTGTCTCACTTAGGAAGTTTTTGACTGATCTGGAAGTAGTTCCAGACATGTCAAAGCCCATCACCCTTTATTGTGATAATAGTGATATTGTGGCTAACTCCAGGGAACCTAGGAGTCATAAACGTGTGAAGCACATCAAGCGGAAATATCGTATGATACTAAAGATTGTGCATCCAAGAGACGTGATCGTCACGCAGATAGCTTCAGTGCACAACGTTAGTGATCCATTTATGAAGGCCTTCGCAGCTAAGGTGTTTGAGGGTCCCCTGCAGAGTATGGATCTATGGGACATGCCATATTTAGTCTAGGGCAAGTGGGAGATTTTGTACTAGGCGTGTATTATATGCCCTAGTTTCTTATTTTATGTGTACTTTTTTATTAGTTTGACTTTTATGTGTACACCCCACTAGCTTTAAGACAAATGAGAGATTGTTAGGATTGATGCCCTAAATCTCGTGGGTCTTGTAGTTTGTAATTGTAATATACATACAATTTATTTATCTAATAAAATCATAGGTATTTTATTTGACATTTAATAGCATTAACTCACAAAACTAATAAACTAATATCTAAGATTATCTTCTGTAACTTGAGCATGTATGTGGAGAAATACAGGTGGATCATGTTCAAGCGATAACCTAAACAGTCTGTCGTAGATGGATAAGGTTGGTTACCTTATCTTGGTGACACTACGATTACGGCTCGCTTTGTTATAATTGTTGTAAAGTGCTACAAATGATTTGATCTTGATCATTCATTTGGAGACATGTAAGCGGGGATGTTCTATATAAAGAGTTTGTATAAGACCGGACCACAAAAAAAATAGTCTCACCATATAACACCGTTGATAGAAGAGACTTATATTTCATCAGGATGACCATAGGTGACTTGACTAGAATCCTGAGTGAATTGTGAACTCTTACCTATGAAGTCGATCCTTTGATTTGCATGGGTGAGAGTGGTAAGTTTGCTGACTCAATAAGCCTACCATTTTGGACACTCATCTGATTGGGGAGCTAGGAACACAGCTACACAAAAAGGAATTCACTCATTTTCTATAGTTAGAGAAAGTAGAGAAATTACTCCCTTAAGGGTTGATTCTAAGGCTTGAACAATGTGGCGCACCACATCCTCTCCTGGTTCGAGAGGGATTTGGCTATAGTTAGACTATGACTTATTGTTCATTAGAGGAATCAGTGATACTTAATGAGTTATATGTAACTATAGGGACAAAACAGTCATTTTGGCCCAACTATACTTATGAGCAATTTGTGAAGGGTCATTGCACCGTTGATCGATTATATCCAATGGAAACAGAAATATATCTGTAGTATGAAGAGTGCAGCTGTCAGTCTTTAGTGGAGTGACTGATGGTTAATAGAAGTTGTATAATTTAATTAAAGAATTCAATTAATTATCCAAGTACCATTGGAGCTTCAATTTATAGGTCCATAAGGTCCCTTCGGTAGCTCAACTAGTATTATTGAGAATCGAATTAATTTTGGATTAATTTGAATTGTCCAAATTAATTGAGAAAATTGATTATATATGACATAATTAATATAAATTAATTATATATGATATAATTAATATATTGTATTTGATACATTATTATATAAAGTTTGTTTTGAGAGAAAATAAACATTTGAATATAATTCAAATGTTACTTATATGAATTGGATTTATATAATTATTTTATATGAATTTGATTTATATTAAATACCATAGATTATTGAGAGTTTTTCAAACTATAAGTTATATTATATTTGTAATATAAATTACAAGTTATGTGTTATATTTGATATAATATACAATTATATATGATAAGATAGTTATTATATATTTTTTATTATTATTATTATTATTATTAACTAAATTAAAATATGTTTTAATTTAAATTTGAATTAAAGGGAGGGGGTTATGAAAATAACTTCCCTCCCCTTAATACTCTCAATTAGTTGTGGGTTGTGGGAAGTTGTAGGGATTCTATCATCTTCTTTCCTAAAATCACAGAAGCGTTTGTGATCTCCTACAAGGCTCTCCCAAGAAATCTCTCTACTCAAAATTCCCTCTTTCCACTTTTAACGCAGAGCCACAAACTCTTGTAGCTTCTCAATCCCAAAAAAGAATACCAAGGTTTTCTATTTGGTGGTGTCTAACCATTTGATCAATTGGGTTTTTTTCCATGATCCAAGGGAAGTTCGTGAATTTTACATAGGATTTGTGAATTTTTTTTTTTTTTTTATCTTCAAGGGTATGTAAATCTAAGCCCTATTTTCTCCTCTTCTTAATTTTCTAAAGCATGTTGTAAATTTCTATTAGGNAATCTAAGCCCTATTTTCTCCTCTTCTTAATTTTCTAAAGCATGTTGTAAATTTCTATTAGGATGCATATTTTTATTCTCTGTCATTTTAATATACTGTGAAAATCGAATTTAGATCTTGCTTCTGCATCTGTTTTTACAAACCTTCAGATACTCTGCCTTCTATCTTTCCCACCATACCCAGGACAATTGCTCTGATACCATTATAAGAAATCACACCTTTCCCGACACTTAACATCATCAGGAAATGGTCGAAAACGTGTTGGGAGATCCACTCTTGACGACTTACCAGTCTTCGGGAGTTGGGTTGGGAGAAGTCCGTTGGGAATGAACTCCTGACACCCAAAACCAACCGTCGGGAGTTGGACGCAACTCCCAATAAATAATATACGGCGTTTGGAGTTTGGATAAACTCCCGATGCGTAATATACGGCGTCAGGAGTTTGTGCACTCCCGATGCATATATTTCTATCGTGGAGAGTTCAATTTCAGTAATTTGTACTTTGTAGTTTTTCTTAAATTTAAATTTGAACTCGCGATGGCTGGTCATTCTTTTAAAAAAATTTAATTTTTAATTTTTCTTAAGTTGATCTCATATTCGTATAAGAAATAAAACAAACAAACAAAGTCCATACAATTCTTTATTACCTAAAACAGAGAAAAGTTACAAGATAGTTTACGAAAGAAGTATGTCTTCACAAATAAATGAAAGAAAGAACATGAAAACAACATTAAGAAATGTGTCTTCACAAATACATAAAAGAAAGAACGTGAAAACAACGTCTGGAACACATCATCCCCAATAACAACATTTCAACCTCATCTCCCAACAGCATCCTACAATAAAACAAAAACATTCAAATGTCATAAACTTCCAGAAACAAACAAAAAGACTCCAAGTTCAACTCCAAAACGAGTATAACCAAACTCAACCCACCCCCCACAACACATTCAAACTTCATAAACATCCACAAATACATAAAAAAAAAAATTCAATTTTCCCCCCAAAATATTATAACCAAACTCAACCCACCTTCCACGACATTCAAACTTCATAAACATACATAAACAGCCAAAAACTCCAATTTCAACTCCAAAACGAGTATAACCAAACTCTACCCATTCCCCACAACATTCCCAGGGCCATAAAAAACCAAAAACACACACAAAAAAAACTCCAACTTCAACTTCAAAACGAGCATAACCAAACTCTACCTACCCCCACAACATTCAAACTTCATAAACATCAACGAATACACACAAAACTCCAACTTTCCCCCCAAAACAATTATAACCAAACTCAATCCACCCCCCACAACATTCAAACTTCATAAACATCCATAAACACACCAAAAAAAACTCCAACTTTCCCCCAAAACCATTATAACCGAACTCAACCCACCCCCCACAGCATTCAAACTTCATAAATATCCACAAACACAATAAAAACTCTCAGTTCAACTCCAAAACAAGTATAACCAAACTCTACCCATCCCCACAACATTCTCGACATCATAAACTTCCAAAAAAAACAAAAAAAAACTCCAAGTTCAACTCTAAAACGAGTATAACCAAACTCAATCCACCTCACAACATTCAAACTTCATAAACATCCACGAACACACAACGAACTCCAGCTTTTCCCCCAAAACAATTATAACCAAACTCAACCCACCCCTCACAACATTCAAACCTCATAAACAACCACAAACACACAAAAAACTCCAACTTTCCCCCCAAAACAATTATAACCAAACTCAACCCACCCCCACAACATTAAAACTTCATAAACATGCACAATACCTCTAAAAACTCCAAGTTTAACTCCAAAACAAGTATAACCAAACTCAACCCACCCCCACAACATTAAAACTTCATAAACATGCACAATACCTCTAAAAACTCCAAGTTTAACTCCAAAACAAGTATAACCAAAGTCTACCCACCCCCTACAACATTCCCGATGCTCATAAACATTCAAAAACACACAAAAAAAAACCCAAGTTCAACTCCAAAATGAGTATAACCAAACTCTACCTATGCCCACAACATTCGAACTTCATAAACATCCACGAACACACAAAAAGTTCTAACTTTCCCCCCAAAAACAATTACAACCAAACTCAATCCACCCCACACAACATTCAAACTTCATAAACATCCATAAACATACAATAACGACAAAAAACACATCAAAATCCAGTTGTTTGGCTACCGTAACTGCAGGATAGCCAACAATTCTTTATCATAAAGCTACTAGTAAGACATAACTACTACCATAACTGTAGGATAGCAACATATTAGATAACTAGATAATGAAGTAATCATACTTAATGTGATGGCCCTTCTCTCTATGATCGTATCATGTCTTCAATCATTTTTTTCATTTCTTCCATTTGTCTTGCATGATCCTCTCTCATTTGTTTTTAACGTCTTCAAGTTCTTTAATCCTCGATTAAGACTGTTCGAAATTGGTTTTCAATTCCCTTACCTCCCTACTTTCTATTCCTTGAGTAGATGATAAACTTGATGAGTTGCTACCCTTCTTAACATAGGTTTACGGTCCCAACCTAGACCTTTTACAAATCCAGGTCATCTACCCAAAATCGTCTCACAAATTTCACCCCCTATTCGTGGTTAGGAACCTTCTAAACCGGGGTTGGATTGTAATTCTAACATTTGATTCTACACATATTAATTAAGTGTGTAAGTACGAGTGACTGAACTTAGAAATGAAAAATAAAATTGGTTACATGTACATCCTCAACTGCTTGATTCATAAACTTGCCACTTTTAGAGTGTGTTTCTTTAAATAGATCAACACGTCCTACTTCTCGACCTTGCTTTTTCTGTAGCTCAGATTGAATTTGCAGGAACGACTTTGATCCGCCTATGTGGTCATATGGTAATTTCTATTTATTCTTCCTGTTCGTCTCCAAAATTTCCTACATTTGAACAAAAAAAAAAAAAAGATATTCTATAATAATAAATGAAATAAATGATACACGTCCTAAATTATTCTAACCTAAAACTTTTCACTTTCAAAGCGGTCACACAAAAAATATCAATCTTCTGGTCTATTCTTAAGCTATTAGGCGGGTTGGCACGTGCTTGCTGAGGGTTACTACATTTCTATAATGCCTATGCAAATCTGCTATGAATTCTTTGAACGAGTTTTGCATTTGATCACTACTACAAAATCTACATTACTTAACACTTGTAGTTTTTAATTACTTGACGTTTCTGTGGAAAAAAAATCAAGTAATATGATTTTGGACAAAAAAATGTCAAGTAAAAGGGTTAAAAAACCAGAGATTGACGGAATATTTCAGATATTTTCATGTGAACCTTTACTTGACACGTTTCACGTGTCAAATATAAGAAGCTCTTACTTGACATTTTTTTTCGTGTCAAGTAAAAAGGTTAAAAAAGCGGAGATTGACAAAATATTTCGGATATTTTCACACAAACCTTTACTTGATGATTTTCGTGTCAAGTAATATAAGGTCTTACTTGACACGTTTCACGTGTCAAGTATAAAAAGCTCTTACTTGACATTTTTTTCGTGTCAAGTAAAAGGGTTAAAAAAGCGAAGATTGACGTTATTTTCGGATATTTGATAGGCCTCCAATTATGTGTCGCTCATCATCTACTTCTACTAAGCGATCGTGTAGTCGAGCTAAGCGATCATGTAACAGAGCTCAGCAATCGTGAAGTCGAGCTAAGCGATCATGTAACAGAGCTCAGCGATCATGTAGCATTTGGTAGGTGATCGTATAGAATTTGGTAGGCGATCGTATAGAAACTGGTAAGCGATCGTGTAGTTCCGAGTAAGCAATCGTGGGGTGTTTGTGGGCGATCGTCTAGTGTTACTTAGCGATCGTGTAGCAGAGCTCAGCAACTGTGTAGCATTTGGTAGGCGATCATATAGAAACTGGTAAGCGATCGTGTAGTTCCGAGTAAGCGATCGCGGGGTGTTTGTGGCAGATCGTCTAGTGTTACTCAACGATCGTGTAGCATTTGGTAGGCAATCGTATAGCATTTAGTAGGCGATCGTATAGAAACTGGTAAGCGATCATGTAATGTTTTGTAAGTGATCATGTAGTTCCGGGTAAGCGATTGTGGGGTGTTTGTGGGCGATCGTCTAGTGTTACTCAACGATCGTGTAGCTTTTGGTAGGCGATCATATAGCATTTGGTAGGCGATCGTATAGAAACTAGTAAGCGATCGTGTAATGTTTTGTAAGCGATCGTGGGGTGTTTGTGGGCGATCGTCTAGTGTTACTCAGTGATTGTGTAGCTGAGCTAAGTGATCGTGTAGCATTTGATAGGCGATCGTGTAGCATTTGGTAGGCGATCGTATAGCATTAGGTAAGCTCATATAGAAACTGGTAAACGATCGTGTAATGTTTTGTAAGCGATCATGTAGTTCCGGGTAAGCGATCGCGGGGTGTTTGTGGGCGATTGTCTAGTGTTACTCAGCGATCGTATAGCAGAGCTAAGCGATCGTGTAGAGACTTTAGTTTTTACTCAGCAATCGTGTAGAGACTTTATTTTTTGTTTCCCTCCTCTCCCATTTTTATTTCCCTCCAAATTTGGTTTTCCTCTTGCCAAAATTATCAAATAAAATAATATTTCCCTCTCCCATTTTCATTTCCTCTCAAATGAAAAAAAATTTCTCTCCTCCTTCACCATCTCACTCACGACCTTCCCCTTCCCCAAATTTTTTTTCTTCTTTTGTGCGCCTGAGAGCCCTAGTCGTTGTCAGCCTTCATTCTCCCCTCACCTCCATTCGTGCCGCTGTTATTGACTTTTTCATTCCATCGTTTGCTCAGCCGCGCCAGCCCTCTCCCTCGTCGTTTGCTCAGTCACGCCAGCCGCACCACTGTGCAGGTCGTTTGTGAGTCTTCATCCCCACCCATATTTGTAGCCGAACGCCCCCAACCACTTTCATCGCTTCAGTCGCTCCTAGATCTATAGTTGAACGCTTCCGTTGCTTCAACCCCGCCCGGATCTGTAGCCAAACGCCCCCAGACCCGCCCAAATCTGTAGTCGAACACTCTCAATCCTTGTTTTGGGTAAGGTTTGGTAATTTTGTGGGTTTATATGCATAATCTTGATTATTGTTTGATTTTGGATTAGTTCTGATAAAAACCCATTATATTTGGGTCATAGATTCAGGTTGTAGCGGAGTTTAAAGATTGGAAGCGTGTTGTGTGGGGTTGCAAGGTTTTGACTTTGGCAAAATTTGGTAACTTTTAGTAACTTGTTATCAAACTTTGGTTTGATGTATATTCAGACTGGACAAATAAATCAGTGTATAAGCGTTCTTGTTCCTCTTTTGTTTTCTTTTCAGGAAAGTTGGTCGAGGCTCGAGTGAAGCATCGATTTGAGTAAACACTTCAGGTAAGTGTTTTGGATGTATTTGAATGAATTTGTGATTTGGGTTTTAATGTAGCTTCTTCGGTAATGATTTGCTTGTTTGAATATTTGATGATGAGATTGATTTTAAAGTGTTGGAAGGAGTTGAGTTGTTATCCAAGAGGTTTGAAACTGATCTTGGCAAGGTTTTGGTAAGTTTGGAGGTTAGTATTAATAGTTTTTTGTTACCCATTGAAGTATTGGTCTAATAATTGAGTTATTTTCAATTTTTGATGTTCAATACAAAGATTTCAAGGGATTAGAGCCACTATCCAACAAAGTTAACGATGTTTGGATGTTTTGATAGGTATTAAGGCCTTGAAACTCTTTTGGAATTGTTACATAGTTGCTGGAATTTGCGTTTTATAACCATTATTATTGAACTTTTAGTAGGTTGGATTACGTTGTTGTATTTTAACACTTATTTGTATATTTTAAAATTTGATGTTATCGCCTTTTATTTTATTTTGCAGGTTGACTTGCTTAAACATGGCTTGCCTGACCCTTAGTTCTTGAACTTTAGACTTCAAAGCTCAATATATAGATTAAATAATGTACTTTGTTGAGAGGTTATTTATTAAACAATTTGTCACTTTTGTGTTTGTTGAAAGTTGAGTTTTGTATACAAAAGCAATAGTTGAGATTTTATTTTGTACATGTACATGTGAAAGAGAAATATTGTTGTAATTTGTGAGGAATGTTCATAGTTGAACATATGGATTTTTAGTGAATATATTGAGTTGATAGATCTTAAATGTATAATGTTTATTTATTTGATGTAATTGTATTGTTGGAATACAAGGTAGAAAATAAGAATACAATTGGGACATTTAATTTGAAAACAAAAAGACATATACTTGACACATAAAAAAGTCAAAGAGTATCACACTATACTTGACACTTGAATAAACTTGACATACCACCAATGTCAAGTGTGTTATCTTTCTTGACACGAAAATTGTATCAAAAAACCTATTACTTGACGTTTTTTCAGAGTCAAGTTATCACACTATACTTGGCACTCGAATAGTTGACGCTTTTATAAGTATACCCTTTACTTGACATTGGAAAAACGTCAAGTAATCCAATTTCTGTAGTAGTGGATGTTCTATAAAATTATTAAGTGGTTGATGAGATAAATCAAGCACGAAATGAGGCATCTTATTCATCTGGAATCATTAACATGAAACTTCGCCACATCTAAAAACTGAGATACTCTTTCTCTATACTCCACTGATAACTTATTCCTTAGTTTGATCCATTCTTTATTCATCCTTAAAAATAAACCTTTTCTGACCAACTTATAATCCAAAACAATAGGTTGTATTAACTAAAATGTCGAAAGTTCATATCATCACAGTTCAATTGGCTAAAGTGTATACTATTATTAAAAAAAAAAGTCCAATATTAAATCTTCTGTGCCATGGTGATCTTATAATAGATACAATAAAAAGTCTATAATTTGTAAGCAATATAATAACTTGAAGAAGATAAAGAGAAAATGAAAAAAGTAATTTGAAAAAAAAAATAAAATCGATGAGAATTCCTAAATTTTCCATGTAAATAATACTATGGGAATAATTAATTTTTATCATATGGAGTAAACTTTCCACTATTATTAGAAAAACACTATTTTAATTAAGATATCAATTTCTAGAGAAAAAACAACAAGAATACATTATCGGCGAAAGACGACGAATGGACAAGAAACGAATTGTTCGGCGAAGACGATGAACGGACGAAAAATGGCGGCGACGGGGTCACGGACGAATGGATGACGAAATGAAGATCGGCCAAATGAATGGACGACAAACCTGTGAACAGCTGTGAAAAAACGGTGGTGGGAGACGAATGGCGGTCAAAGACGAATGGCGGACGAACGGTGTGCTGCTCTCTCTCATCTGGCCGATGAACCTAGGGTTTTGAAGAAGAAGGTAGATCTGATCTACCTTCTTCGATTTGGGGATTTTATAACTCATCTCCCGATGGCTATCTTGAGTCGTCGGGAGTTCTTAACAAACTCCCGATGAATTGTTTAACTCGTCGGGACTTTGGCTAACTCCCGACACATACTGTCTAGCCGTTTGGGAGTTATTGCTAACTCCCGATGCATATTGTCTACCTGTCGGGAGATCGAAAATATCTCTCGACGACTTATATATGGCATTAAGAGTTATTGCTAACTCTCGATGCTATTTTTACGTAGTCAGGAGAGACCCTCTCTCCTGATGACAGATCTCTCGACGATGGTTTCAGGTGTTGGGAGAGCGTATTTTTCTTTTAGTGTACCAAAATTGATAGATCTCAACCGGTCAACTTTATTTATCAACAAAACAAGGGACGTTTTGAGAGCTCCCTACCTCTCCAATTCTTCAAAGAGAACGATTACAATGATAAATTCCAAAGATATCCCTCAGCTATTTCCTCTCCCCATATATAACCCCTCACTCTAAATCTCTTTCCTCATCCTAACTAACAATATTCTCTTGGGCTCACATACAAATAACTTTTTCCCTCACACATGCTCACCTCCCTTTCTCAATCGTTTTCTTACATATACATCAGTGATACGAAGCCTATCAGACTGTTGAAGGAGAAAAAGAAGAAATGGAAAAAAAAATCGAAGAATTTTCCGACGTCTTACATATGTATACAAAATGAGAACATTATCTTATAGATTAGAATCCATCCTTCTACATGATATAATTGACTGATGGGTACATACTAAAAAAAAAAAAACAGAGAAAGATTAGTGGGTACAACATGGATAAGCTATAATCATGCTATAAATATCTCATAATTAACAATAATCACTCAAATGATTCCAACTCTATGCAACTTGTTCTTATAGTTTAATGAATGGATCATGTGTCACCAAAGTCAAATATTAAACCCATAAATTATTTTAAAAAGAAAGAGAAAAAAGAAAATACTTCTTTTTTGCTCTCTCCATAGTGTTGCTGCCAAGTAATGCAAGAAAATGTCAAAACAAAAGTGGGAAATCCAATCCATGATGTAAAAATACAAGATAAGAAAGTGACACAGACTTACCCTTGAATTCAAAGGAAAGTGGGGCAGTGAGTAGAAGAGAACATTTATGATTGAGTGTGTGTTTGTTTCCCAAGAAAATTTTCACACTTGCCAATGGGAAAAGGGAAAAGGGAAAAGGGAAAAGAAAATTTATATATATTGGGACAAAAGTATCATTTTCATTTTAATTAATTAGCATGTAACTTGCCCTACAAACTTGTCAATCTTTCATATATATGCACAATTTGGAGGCAAAGAAAATCAAATTTAGTTTATTGATATCCAACTTGATCTTTTTAATTAACAAAGGTTGTGTGTAAATGAATGATGAGACACTGCATTCAAAAAAGACAAAAGGGATTTTAAGGCTGAATATGTAAGCATGGTTTAGATAAACATAAAAAAATACTACAAATTCTAGGAACAATTCGGTCATACAAATTTTAAAGTTAAAGTGTATTTGGTTTAAGGCAATTTTATGTTGGATGATCTCCTTAAAATTTAAGCATTTGAATGAGGACAAAATATCCCAAAAGGTAATGTGTGGCTCTATGAACATAGTCTTCACTTTAGATTCCGAAACTTGGGACATCGGTGTTACAAAAGTACTTATAATTTATATTACAAGTTTATTTCCTAAACAATGGTAGGTTTTGTCTATTAAACTGTTGTACTTTATTAGTTATTAATAATTAGTTTTTGTACTTTGAAAAAATTCTTAATAGATCTCTAAACTTTTGCATGGAAAGTTTTAATTACTAACTCTGTCTATTTAGTCATTTCTCTATTATATTTTAAGGATTACATGAAAAGCCAATTAAAATAAACTAATATATTAGGAACTTAATAGACTAAGATTAAAGTTTATAGCTTCATTAAAAACTTTTTAAAGTATTGTGATAAAGAGTGGATCAAAATATATAGAAAGAAACCAAGAGAGAAAATTTTGAAATTTGTGGAACTTATTTGGAAATTAAAGTACAAGCAACTTAAAAATTTAGAGCCAAGCTTATAATTTAACCAAAAATTTAATTAATAATTTTTTTGAGATACTATTTTGCAATTTAGTGCTCAAAAATAGTTTTATGTTTTTGTACATAGGATGAAACCTTACCATTATACTTAACTTAGTGAATCAATTGTAATTTTATTTTCACCTCTTTCAATTGATTAAATGAAAGCTCATTTATATATAATTCAAATCGAAAATCTTACAATTTTTCTACCGCCATCAAAATGTATGTTTCTCAATACCTATGACCTTGTTTTGTAACTTATTGATATATATATATATATTCTAAGAATATTTAAGGGTTATTTTCAAATATAGAAAAATGAATCAAAATAATTAGAAATTTAACCGTCTATCTATAATAGATTGTGAAAGACCACTATCTGTGTCTAATTGTTTCGGTAATATTTGCTATTATTTGTAAATATTTTTGTCATTTAAAATAATTTCCTAATATTTTTAAAGATGATTATTTTAAATGACAAAATTGCTCGAAATGACAAGATGTCTGTTAGCACGTCTATTGGTATCTATCATTGATAACAATGATATTTTGCTATATTTATAAATAAGTTGACTCATTTATCTATATTTGAAAACAATCCAATATTTAATATATTGTAGTAGGTTTTTAATCTTAATTATATCCAAGATGGAAAGAGAAAATTAAAAAGAGAACAAGAAAAGATTCTATATACATGTGTGGTGTTGGGTATGGAATAAATTGAGTGAATTTTACCCCCAATAGAATCTCTTCAACTTGGAAGGAAACTTACAAAATAATCCAAGTCAAGCTTTTCCCACAAAGAAAAGGGGGGGTGGTTTTGTTAATACTCTTGAAAGTCTTCAATGGCTTAGAATTGGAGGGCCCCTGTCCTAAGAAATCAGCATTTTGAAAAGGTCTTTCAGAAAAGAGAAAAAGTGATCAAATCCAATAATTTACTAACAAATTCTTGTCTCTTTAGAAAGGATTTTGTTTAAACAGTTTCTTAGGAAGATAACGAGCTGCACCTAATCTTCCTATTCCTCTTCGCCTACCCATAAAAAAAAAAAATGATTATTTAATCATTTTTTTATAATTTTTCATCTCTTTTCCATAAATCGTCCATTCAGAAATTGCCTTCTTGAGGTACAAGTTACCTTAAATTTGAAACTAATTTCAAACCAAACTCAATAGAGAGCTCAGAAAACAATAATAGAAGTAGATATAGGACACAAATATGAAGCACTATATAATGGGCATTATTAATTTTAAAGGGGAATCTCTTATCTCATATTCAAAAAAGGTAATGATTTGATTTAGATGTGAAGGGGAAGATTTCTTTACCTATCATTTAACTGTTTTCACCCCATGCAATTTGTCAATTTTTTCTAGTATTCGGATCAATTTATACACATGGATTTATCACATATCACTATTATAGAACAATCCATAATAATTAATTTTGTTGTAGAATTGGGTTCGAGAGAGCAAATGACATTGAGTTGTGTTGGTTTACTTCTTTCAATTGAATCGGTAAAACAACGTCCAAATCCAAACAGACAGGGCTTGGTAATTGGAGAGGATTCTCCATCTAGTTTCCTTGGTTACCATATATATGGTATCTTACAACTTCACAAAAAAATATGCTAATTTTCAGAACTAAAACTACGGAATCAGTTCTAATGTTATCATGCACTTTAATAAACTCAATATTTGCGGCAAGAATAATATTCCTACACAACATAATTAATTAAGACTCGAATCATAAAGTCAATTTTGGCAGCATGAATAACATTCCCACACAATATAACCAATACTCGAATCATGATACTTCTCTGAACTCATAACCACAAACACTTCATTCAGGCCAAGGGCCAAAAGTTTAAGCTTAAAAGCTGAAACCTTTATTATATCTTAGAACTAAATTAATACTAATTTAGAATGCTTAAAGCCTCTCCAAAGATTAAACAAGGTGTTGCCTATTGGCCATGAACTCAGGTTAGGATATCCATCTCGAAACTACTTTTTTCAAATATACTTCTAATTCTTAAATTGCGAGTAGAGTTCTAAACTACACTCCTTATCTCCCCCAAAAGTTCACTTACCCCACGACTAAAAAAACATCAACTTTATGTCTTATTAACTCCTTAGACGGTGGTCAAATAAACTTCGCTCAGTAGTATTGACATGCACTCCGATCCAAGATGTCAGAGGTTCAATCCCCCACTCTGCAATTGTTGTACTAAAAAAACTCCTTAGGATGTGAGCCCTAGACGTTCACAACTCCCTAGACCCCACAACTTGAATTTCAAGGCTCCACAATCCTAGCCCCAAACACTCCCTTAAAAGTTATGAACAACCTTTGACCTTTCATAAAGGTTTCAAAAGAATAGTTGGAGTAGTCATCTACTAGATAAATGTTGAATGGAAAGTGAGACCTGAAACCGATGTGGTAATGTCTGAATCTCAATTTCTATCCCAAGTCATTGTCATATTATTTTAGGTCATCTGAATTTCTGTTCAACATTCTAATGGAGTTCCATCTAAAAAGTACTTGTCCATTAGTACTATGTTGTGCAAAAAGAAAGTTAGAAGTGAAAATGAAAATGGGTTTATCACCTCTAGAACGTTGTATACAGACCCCAGATGGATGGATGATTAACACATGATAACATAAACATAATATGCTAATTATCTTTTTTTTTTATCACAGATCAAGAAAAAAAAGCATTATCAGACCATAAGCACGTAATTAAATATTCAGTATTCATATTATAAAGAAAAATGAAAAAAAAAAAAAAAAAAAAAAAACTCAAAATTTTATACCACATGCTGATGTCGTTATTCAAACTGAGCCTTGTGAAATCTTTGCAATCAGCTTCCCATCCTGGCCCACTGCTCCTGTTCTAATATCGCCGCTCACCGCGCCGACACCCCTGGTAAGGCGGCGGTGGAGTTGTGATGCTAACACGGGCGGCCTCCGCCTGCGTGTAGTATACTTGTCTCCCGGTGGCGCTGTCGTACGCCACCTGTGTGTAAGGCGGCCCTGAGTCGGCCGCCAGAGTCATACCGCCGCCGGGATAGGCGGCGACCTTTGGAGGTTGTTGCGGCAGAGACGGCGATGAAGTGGCCGGATACGGCTGTTGTGGAGGTTGTACAACGTTATAGACCGGTTGCTCACGGTACATATCTGAGGCCATACGCTGTACAGTGTAGTAGCCTTGATTGGGCGGCGGAGCAGTAACCGGTCTCACCATCGGATGTTGAGGCGAGTGATAAACAGCACCGGGATGGTGGATCATGTAGACCGGCGGTTGGTCCGGTCCAACGGGTGTGGCCGTTACCGTCGCCGGAAAACCTCCACTAGAAACCTGCTTCTCCTGCCAGTATCCAGCCGGTGGCTGCAGGGCTGGCGGCGCGTTCGGCTGAGGAGTCTTCTCCATTGCCTTCTGCGCGTAGAAATCGCCGCCGTAGCCTCCAATAAGATTATTATTCTCTTCAGATTTCCTTCGATACACCGCGGCTTGCTCCTGTTCATTAATATGCAACCTCTGTAATTCCTGCAATTGACGCTGAATCTCAGCCGGATGAACCCCAGGATCTGCTACAGCGATCCGATCTCCCGGAACAGGTCTAGCAACAGGTTCAATCGGCTGAGCAACGGGCTCAGGTAACGGATCGTGCAATTTCATCGCCACAGGCGGCGGTGGAGGAGGCGCGATTCCACTTTTATCCAAACCAAACAGAAAATCCACCTTATTGGGAACAGATTGCTTAGGCGCATCACCACCTCCATGACCAGAACCAGAACTCAAAACCTCGACAAATCGATCCCGATCCGACCTACCTCCATCAGAGCCAAAGCTAGGGCTCTGATTAGCCGGAAATAGAAAAAGCCGCATCCGAGCCGGCCTTCCAGGAGCACGATAGAGACGATCGTACTCGTGCATCATATGCTCAAGATCATCATCATTAGTAACAGAAATCAAAGCATCAAGATCCTCACCGGGAAGCTGATACTTGAAGGTAACATCAGTATCACAAAGCGAAGAAAGCTTAGCAATCATAGAAGCGAACTTAATAGAGCGATCGACAGCGAAGATCTTAGTCTCGCCACCGACGTAAGAGAGAAGGTTATCATGAGGACGAGGATGGATCTTACCGCCATAGCTGCACATGAACTTGACCTTGTAGTTCTGGTTCTGGAGCTGAGCATCGTCCCAGGGAGGAGGGTTTTCGAAATCGATCTCACGGGAACGAGGGGAAGAGTCGCCGGATTCAGCATAGGAATTGTAAGCGTAATTATCCATGGGATGAGGGGATTGAAATTGAATTGAAATTGTTGGTTGAATTGAATTCAGAAGAAGAAGAACAGAGGAGAGATTTTCATTTGATGATTGATTTGAGAGGAATTTTTTAACTTTATTTTGAGAGGTTTTTGGGGATTTTGTTGATGAAAAATGGATATAGAGAGAGAGTGTGAGTGTGTGGTGTCACTTTCTCTATATGTATTGCTTTCGTTTTCGTCTGGGGACAGGTGGTGTGTTGGAGTTGGCTTTCTCTAGCGGCTTATTTATACATCTCTACATGTATTCTATACATAATAATTATCCTCTCTCAAATACCAAATTTTAATTTACCAAAACTAACTCTACTAATATTTAATTTTCAAATTTTTACGATCAAATATTTACATAAAATAATAATATTTTATTTCTTTCTAATAGAAGTTTATCAATTCTCATCCGTAATAGAAACTAATAGAAGTTTATTATTGATAGACGTTGATAGAAGTCTATCATTGTTGTTTAATTCTACTATTGCTATTGTTGTAAATATTTTGACATTTTTTCTATATATGAAAATTTTTCTAAAATATAATTCTTTATCAATGAGACAGCAATAGGCATTGATAGACATCTATTAGTGTCTATCACTATATATCACGGATAGACTTATGGATGTCTATCATTGTCTATTATTGTCTATCACTAGTAAATAGTGACATTTTGATATATTTGTAAATAAGTTAGCTCGTTTTCCTATATTTGAAAATATCTTAAATTTGTAACTGTTACACATTTTGTTTTGTTTAATTTATTCACTAGACATCGAAAATCTGTCATAATTTTACTATTTAGATTTTAATTTTGTTTCTAAAGTTTCAAGATTTACATTTAAATTTTGATTTTTCACTAAATAATCACGTTTATTTGTTGACGTTATTGTTTATTAATTAATTTAAAATAATTATGAAGTGAGATTTAAATTTTGATTTTAATGATTATGAAAATTAGTGAAATTTAAATAATTATAATCCTTTTACACTAAAGATGGAAAATGATTATTTAGTGAAAAATTAAAGTTAAAAGTGTAAATCTTGAAATCAAAGAATCAAATTGAAACAAAATTCAAATCTCGAGGGTAAAATTGTAACATTTTGAAACATACAAACTAAATTGCAATGAAACTCAAAGTTTAAGTACTAAAAATGTAATGTTTTAAAATCTATGGACCAAATAGAAACTAGACCTAAAACTTATGGACTATAAACATGTTTTTTTTAATATATATTTAACATGAACATAACTCAATTGATGTAAAACTTGTATTGTTGACTTTAAAATCAAATGTTTGATTCTTACATTTTACATATTACCAAAGAAAATACTTCAAATATCGATGTCCCAATTTTATTAAAATATTGATAAAATATTGATATCGAAGAATATTTTAGAAAAGAAATTAAAATAAAAAATTTAAAACATATAACATCATACACTTCTTATCATAACACTTATTTTAATATTATAGTTACATTAGGTTACATTTTATTTTATTTTATTTTAATATCTTATCGATTTTGTATAATATAATGGAAATACTGATTTATCTTTTGTGTCGATGTGGAATCTATGGATATGTAGAAATGTCTATGAAAATTTAATATCGTGCTTTAATATATTAGCAGATATTATCATTTCAAATGTTGACAATTTTCTCTATTTTCAAGTCGTTAAACTTAAATATATCATAAATTGGATGAGATTTGAACTTCTGATTTCAAAAAAAGAAGAACATTCAAATTAACTATGTTGCTATACTCCTCCTTTTTAGACAGTTTTTTATTCGGTAAGTGTTTTCTTCTAGTCTTATGTCATATTTGTAATTTAGGTTAAATTACAAGTTCAGTCTATAAATTTTGAAGTTTGTGTCTATTTAATTCATAAACTTTCAAAAGTATTTAATAAATTTTTGAAAGATTTAAAGTTTTAAAAAATTAATTGATCTATTAGATATTTTTTTATTTTATGTTTAATGAAACTCTACCATTTCAACATTGTGTCTAGTAGATTTGTGAATTGTGATTTTTTGAAAAAAAAAATTAATGACCAATTTTATCATTTTAAAACTTCAGGAATAGGATAGAAAAACTATATTAAGGCATATTTCAGAATGATTTTGAAAGAGTTAAAATCACTTTTTTCATATTCAAAATTGCTTCGAAACACGTCTTCAATAATTTAAAATTAATTTAACATTTAATTTTACATTTTTAAATGTAATACTTATATCATTAAAATTGATTTTGAATAATTAAAAATATATTGAGAGTAATTTTGAAAATAACAAAAACGATTTTAATTATTTTAGAATCGTCCTCAAACACGCTCTTAGTATAATTTCAAAAAATGTGTGTAATATAATTTATACTTGCTTAATTTAATCAACATGACAGAAATATCCCAAGCTGATATGGATACTTTTGTAATTATCCTAAAATACATAGGTATATTTTGCAGAGAAAATTAGTAAAGTAGCATTTTCCAATAAGTTTGATCCAACACACACACAATTATTATCAAAGCTATATTTTCATAATTTGTTTCTTTTTTTAACCAACAATTACCACTTATAATTAGTGTAAATATCAATTTATATTCTTAGATTTTGTAGTTGTATTGATATAAATCATGTCAAATAATTGACATCAATTTAAACCATGAACTTTTATAATTGTATCAATTTACGTCCTTCTCCAAATTTCATTCAATTATTATCGTGTGAAACTTATAATGATTCAAATAAAATCCTAAATTTTCAAGAATTAATCAATTTAAACCCTTCGTTACTATTACCTTTAAAAATTATGTATGCATTAATTCTCAAACGTGTATAGGCTTTTTTAAATGTTAGTTTTACAAAATGGATTATTAGAGTGAATGAATGAACAAGAAATTTTGACTAAGAGTTTCAATTGATTTATATGAAAGTTTACGAGTTTAATTGATACAATTATAAATTTTAAATTGATATACTTACAAAAGTTTGGGGTTAAATCGATGTCATTATTAATTCATAGTTTAAATTGATACGAACTCTGAAGTTTAGAGGTATAAATTGATATCTTTTTTTCTTATTATTATTTTACGATTTATGAGTATGTATGAACTAAAGAAGATGGTTTGAAATAGTTTTGGTTTAAAATATCATTTTAGTCTATCAAATTTTCGTTACATTCCATTTTAGTTTTTGTACTTTTAAATGTCCAAATTTAATTCTACATTTGTAAATTAATCGTTATTGTTAATTTGAATTTAATGTTTACCAAACATGGTAAAATAAAAAATAGTATTTCTCATTTAAAGGAAAGAAAGGACTAATAATAATGACTAAAATATATATTTTTTTTTTTTTTGGAAAGGTTGATAATGACTAAACATGAATAAGAAGTACAAAGACTCCATTTAAACGTTTAAATATATATGAACTAAAATTAAAAGTTTCGAAGTACAAAAATCAAAATGATATTTTAATAGAATAATTTGATCGACGAATACATTTTATTTTTTACTCGTATGCTCCAAAAACCAACTATCAAATAAAGATGATGACTCTAAAGGTAGAATCACATGATGATCTAGCTACTTTACAATGAATTTTGTATAGAAAGGTTGTTCTGACTCTTCATGGGGGTGTTCCCGAGTAGGTGTCCGATCCTTTTCCTCCCCAGTTGAAGAGTCTGACAGTCATGTTTCGTGGTGTCTCCCTTAGTAAGATGAGTGGAAGTAGTTGAATATCGATGCTTCGTGGAACAATGTAAAATATTGCGGAGTGTGGGTTGGGTGGTGCATGGCTCCTCCAAATCTCTTAAAGGGCGGGTTTTAGAAAGATTCTCCATGAATGGCCTATCAAGCTGCTCGAAGTTGAAGCTATTAAAAGGATTTTTCTTTAAATCTTCTGCTACTTCATCTCTCCCTTTATCTATTATGGTTGAATATGATATTAAGGAGTTGGTATATTTGATTAATAACTGCTTAGTTAATTTTATGGAAATTAAGGATATAGTCGAGAAAATTCAGGGTTTGGCAAGTCGGCTGGGTCATGTCTCCTTCTTATATTGTCCCATTTTTGTAATAGAGTTGTTCACTGTGTAGTTCGTTATACTGCTAGATTTGCTAATTATTTTAGGTTTTTTTTTGTTCTTCCGATTCAGAAGACGTTTATCGTTGTTGGTTTTCTAGTTTCTCAAAGTAGATTTTGAATGTAATTATTGGTGACTTTTTATTTTGTTTGCCCGTTTGATGTAGGCTTTTATGACTTTCCTTTTCCAAACAAAAAAGAAAAAAAGAAAAAGAAAAGAACGCTACAATGAATTTGTGTTGGGGACAATTATTTTTGTTAGAATTCCTAACCTAGACAACAACTTTCCTAGGTATCAGGCCTGAGCCAAGGAGAGTTTGCATGACATTTATTTGATAACTATTTGTATTTTAAAAATTAAGTATATAAATACAAAAATTAGTTCGTTTGACGATAATTTTACTTTTTTACTTTTTTAAAAAAAAATTATGTTTTTTTTTTTAATTTATGGATTTAACTTTTAATGAAACACTTGAATTCCTAGTCAAATTCTAAAAACAAAAACAAGTTTTTGTAAATTACTTTTTTTACTTTTCAAGACTTAACTTGGTTTTTGAAAACATGAGTAGAAGTCAATAACAAAACATAGAAACTTATCAACAAGGGTAATATTTATAATCTAATTGATTTTCAAAAACCAAACAATTATCAAAATGAAGATTTAATTTTTAAAAGCGTGTTTTTTTCCCCTAAATTTGGATAAACATTCAAATATTTTTTAAGAAGTTAAAAATTATAATAAATAAATTATGACAAAAGTAGCAAAATTTTCAAAACCATAGAATTAAAAATGAAATAGTTACCAAACAAAAAACTCATCGTTTTTTTTTTCTATTTCTAATTATTACCAACTTGGTAGATGTTCGAGGCAAGTTACCCTACTTCTTTCATTAGGTTGTGTTTTTTCTTTTTCCTTTTTTTTAGTACCATTAGGTTGTGATCCGCAGACTAATCTTGTGTTTGATCTCTCACGATTCATTTTACTTCACTTTTATAAATTTTAAATTTTGCACAAAAAATTATTTAAAAAAAAAAAGGTAAATAAGACAATATTTCAAATATATATCTTTTCAGGAGACTTAAGATTGAACCATCGATCTTTTGAAAGATGATTGTTAGTCTTATCAAATGAACTATATTTAAGATGAGTCATTTTCTTTTAACTTAATAGATGTTAAAAAATGGACCACTTTGAGTCATTTTAATGTTAAAAGACAAATATAATTTTGAGTAAGCTTTTGCAGTGATCGACCACAACATTTCAAACTATATATACTATTTCATGTTATATACTTTATCCTATTTGGACCATTTGATTTTGTTTTATATACTTTCCAACAATCTTTATGTCACATACATGTAGAACAAATCATCTTCCATAACAAGTTTTACTACAAAAACTTTTCAATAATTATTATTTGGAATCAAAAATTCATTACTGCATGTTTTCTATTTTGCAAGCCGTAGGGATCAGACATTAAAATCACCTTTAAATTTTTCCATTTCTAAAAATAATCATTTAGAAGTTATAGATTAAACAAATATTCTTTTAACAATTTATAAGTATTGGCTCTTTAAAAATTTATCTCACTTATTTTAAGTTTTAAATAAACTATATTTAATTTAGTATTTCTCATATATATATATATACACACGTTAGGTAGCCAAGTGATGAGCGGATAACTGCTGAAAGCATCTAAATAATAAGGCTACCCCAAGATGAATTTATTATTTGTTACTTTGTGCGTTGTCCTATTATTTGCAGGTGCGGTTGCTAAATCTGCTCAATTTCCTCTTCATGTATGGTTACCTGATGCTATGGAGGATCCTACCCCTATTCGACTCTATCAGTCAGATCTTTCATCTTTTTTTCTCTCAATGAAAAATTTCACCAGTGCTAATATTGGCATGTTTGGGACGATGAAAGAAATTTTGATTGTTGTGTCGTAAGAAAAAAAAAAGAATAGTGGAAGAAGAATATATTGAATTTTGGGATTTATTTAAAATCTTCAATAACTTAATTGATAACGATCTATTAGATCGTATACTTAGGTATCGTGATGCAATCATATCACATCTAAACTGGATGTGTATAATTTTAGGCTATATATATAATATATACCTTTTGTAAGTAAAAAACTTAGGTTAAAAAATACTTTGTCTTTGAACTTTAATGAAAATAACAATTCAATCCAACGATACTTTTAATTTTGTAAAAAAATAGTTATTGAACTTTAGTATGTAACAATTTAGTCCTTGTACTTTCAAAATTGTAACAATTTAGTCTCTAGTGTAAAAAAAAAATCAAAATTAGATGTCAATTTTTAATGCTTTATAATATAAATTTTGTATTTTATAAAAATATTAATTAGTTTAACAGTTTATTTATGCATGAAATCTAACTTTAAAATTACTTTATACAATAGAGACTAAATTGTTACAAAATTTAAAGTTCAAGGACTAGATTATTACATAGTAAAGTTCGAGGACTAAATTGATACAAAATTGAAAGTATGGAGACTAAATCGTTACAAACCAAAGTTGAAGGACTAACTTATTATTTATATGAAAGTTTATAAACTAAAACCGATTTTTTTAAAAAAATAATAATAATAAATAAGAGTTAAGGAAAGAAGAAAATATAGAATAATTTATAAATCAACTCAATTCAATCTAAGGAAGTTCATTTGAACATAACAATAAATGATTAAGATATATTAATACTATACTTAATAAAGAGTTTTTATATGGACATATGTATAATATGGCCAACATAATAGTTGATTTATCACATGATAAAATTTTGTACTAAAATGGCACAAATATTTAAATTCATATATAGTAATGTAATTGTAATTTACATGATAAATATGAGTGATATACTTTATCTATAATATATTAATGATCTCCTTTATATTAGAAATATCAATTATACAAAAATGGTATATCATTTATATTGATATGTCCATATACCATATTTTTTGTATTATGTGTTTCAATACTTTATTACATAAATAGCATAACATTGATATACTTTGAAATTAGGTACATCATTTATAACTATGATTAAAATGGTGGTTAATTATATGATAACCAATTTTGTCCATTATAATTTCCCTTTATTATAAGTAAAATTTAAAAAAAAAATCAATTTCCCACTAAAACACCTTATATAAAGAAAATATAAGCAAGGATAAACTACCTTTTTAATCTCTGAATTTTAAAAAGTAGATGCTTATGGTCTCTGAGTTTTCAAAACATATCTTTTTAGTCCCTAACTTTTTAAGATAGGAACATTTAATCCCGGAGTTTTCAAAATATAACTTTTTAATTCCTAAATTTTTAAGAATATCGTTTAAAAAGTCTCTTAGCTATTTTTTTATTTTCATTTTATATAACTATATGAATTTTTGAATTACAAAGATATGTTTTAAAAATTACTTTTAGAGAGAAGAGGTTATCGTAAAAAACTTATATTCTAATTTAAAATAATAATAAAAAAATAATACATTGACTTTTTAAATTTATTTTAAAAAATTCATGGACTAGAAAAATATATTTTAAAAATTTAGAGACCAAATGAACACATTCTAAAAAATACGTAGACTAAAAAGATATATCTTAAAAACTCAAACAACAAACATAATATTTCAAAATTTGAGGGAAAAAAAAAAGTAATTTTTCTTATAACTAATTATAATGTGTTTGGATGATATCAAGAGTTTATGTGCAATGAATTTGGAAAAGTTGTAAAGGAAAATGGAGTGTTTCCACATATTGCCTTACTTTTCCACATCCATGGGAAAATGAGGTAGTTGCTATTTTCACATGTGATTAACCTTTCATTGTTATAAGACCCTTTTTTGAAATTACATTTTTATCCATGAATTTTTATATTTTTCCTTTTTTTTTTTTGGTAATTTCAATTTTTATGTCTATGAATCACCCTTGCTTCTAGATTTTCTAGAGAATTTTTTATTTGATAATTTTCCTTGAACCTTTACTACATTTAACCATTATTATTTTTTTTTTTTTAGGTTTTTCCTTTTCATAACAAATTTTATTGATGTGATAATTCATAGAAATGGAAAAAAAAAAAGTAGAAACTATTTAAATGAGAAAGCTGAAAATATTTACAAAAGTTAGTAAAATATTACAGTTATCTATGATAGATTGCGTTAGGGCAGAGTGGGAGAGGGTTTCCCGTCCCTGTCCTCGATGGGGGATTTTATCCCATCCTCGCCCTCATTCCCACCATTTCAAGGCGGGGACGGGGATAGGAATTCTGGGAAACAGGTCCCTGCAGGGACCCCCATTCCCGTTTTCCTCTTTATTTCATATGGGTACTTTTTTTTATTATTATTTCATTTTGTAATAAATACACTTTTTGGTTTTGGCTCTGTGATTACTTTAAGTTTGGGTTCTATAGATTGGGCTAGAATTAGAGAGACTAAAGTAAATGTAAAAAGGTTGAATGTCTAATATATAAGTATAGAGATCAGATTGAAAATATTTAAAAATCTCAATTATATTATAAATAGAAAGCAATATTAAAAAACGCCTAATCAGAGGCAGGGATCGGGGTTCGAGGACTCGGATGTGGAGACACCCTCTCCATCCCCACCCCGCTTCCCAGTTCAAGAAGAACCCTAAAGAAGGTCCTTTGTTTGAATCCCCGATGCCACGCGGTATGACGACCCCGACGAAATGAAATTTTGGCCAACCACTACTATAAATGTGTTTATCATGTATACAATAGACATAGAATAATAGTCGCTATCATTATCTATCACGATCTATCGTAGATAACCTGTGATATTTTTATTATTAATTCATAAATATTTGGATCATTTTCTTATATTTTAAATAGTCCATAGAAAAATATGAAGTAAATTTTCATCAAATACAAGACATAAATTTAAATGTCAAGAATCAAAAAGTGAATTTTTTATTTTAAAGCTTAGAGGTTCACAACAAAAACCTCAAAAATTTAAAAGAGGGACGGAACAAAAGGAAATAAATGTGACTTTAACCAATTTTGGGATAGAAATATCTCTTTTATATATCTTTTTGCAAACAAAAGAAAAGTAAATTAATTACATCTATAATAAAAGTTTGAGTTTGATATAACAATTTGGACACAAAAATGGATTTTAATTTAATTTTTATAAATAAAATCATATTTTTATCTTCTTCAAAACATTAGTTGTGCATTATGTTATAGGTGGTAAAAAATAGTCATATTAAAAATAACTTTACAAGATGCATGATTGGGCTTAATATTGTTTAAAATAGAATTAAAAACACTTTTTCAAGACATTTGATCATTATAAAAGTAATTTTGAAATAGGAATTTTAATAATATGTGTTTAAGAAGAAAGAAACTTTAATATTTTTTTTTGAAAAAATGAAAGAACTGTTTTATTCAACAAATATTGTGTGAAATATAACATTATCATTGTAAAGTGTCTAATTTATCGCCGGATTAATATGTTTTCGATTCACAAAATATTGTATTTAATAGGTAATTATTTCGGTTACGTATTTCATCTAACATACATTATTCTTAAAGTCAAATTAACCTTTTAAGGTAAATTAAGTAATAATCAATCGGTTAAAAGATCTTAGAAGTCATAGTTAGGTTGGAATCCTTAATCCACCTAATGTTAAATTAAAACAAAAAAAACAAAAAAAAAAAAAAAGAAAGAAAGAGAGAAAAAACAAAAAAACAAAAGAAAAAACAAAAAACAAAAAAACTTGTGTTACAAGTATTTTGCATTGGAAGGCTGAAGTTAACCGTATTACAGTTTTAGATAAAATTATTAATATAAATTTTTATTTATTTTATGCCAATTTCTTTCAACTATATCATTTGTATCTTTTTTAACTCATCTCCATAAGATAGAGAAAATTAAAATAAATATTGTAGTTTTAAAAAAATAACTTTATAAAAATATTGTAGTTTTGAAAATTATTTACAAAAATAATGCATTTTTTAAAAATGTCGAGTGTTGAAAATTTGACCACCTAGGTCGAATTTTTTCAACATTCGACCTTTATTTACTTTTCTTTTTTTTTGTTTCATTTTTCATTTATAAAATATGGTTGTTTTTTTATATTTTTTTTAATATGTCCGTACCTGGGTCGAATTTTCAACATTCGACTTTTACCTTTTTTTTTTAAATTTTCCATTTTATAAAAATAATTTCTAAAAATATTTTATTATTTTATTTAACTTAACTCTAAAAAGAAAAATTAAAAAAATAATATCCTCATACAAATAAAAAAGTGCAAAAATTAAAATATCTCATTTATATAAAAATAATTACAAAAATCAATGTGTCCCATAAGGCGGACGTCGTTGATTTTGAGCTGGTTGTCGTCGTCGACTTCGAACTTGAGGTTGTTCTGGTTCTTCTTAATGTTGCTCTGGTACCTCTGCAGGCGCTTCATAATATAAATATTCATTATGCTCTCCACGACCCCGACCATGTCCATGCACGTATTAAGACGAAGGACCAGCCTCTGGGTCATAATGTCCTGAACCAAATGCTGACATCATCATCATCGGACTAACATAATCAGTTTGACTCTGCGTCTGCATCACAAGGGCAACTCTTCCACATTATGGGCAACCTCATCAAACTCATCCTCTTCCCGAACAGGTCCTCGTGCTGGTAGAGGAACAATAGGTATATCGTACATATAATGTATCTCCTCATATAGTTTTGGTTGTCACTACATATCGCAAGAACCTGGTTCGGATCATTCACAACATCACAGAGTCTACTGTTGTTCGATCTCTATGAATTATAAAACAATTAGATAATATTTAAAATAAATTTAAATTAAAAATAATTAGATAATATTCTTCATTTACCAGATGACCCACAACTGCTCTCGGATGAGTGACGCACCTTATGATATTATTATATCAGTGAATGTAGTCTTGAGTGATATCTCTGTCAAACTGTTCAATAGAAACCCCATTGCAATAGTGTCATCGCAGTACCAAATGTGCAACTTTTTTGGACCAAATTACAGTTAAGTCGATATCATGTAGGGGTTCAGTATTACAAGGCGATGGGACATTCGGCTAAAAACTGAATTTTCTCATCACCATATTAGGAAGATGCCACTCACCAATGTGAAAACATATGAGAGGACTCATCGTCTGCCATATGTTTTAACCATTCATACAGAAATTGAGCAAAATATGCATAATAATTTTGTACACCTCCCAAATAACCTGAAACATAAAATATTATATTGGAGAACATTAAAGACAAATACAATAAAAATGTGTATAAAATAATCAATTTGGTTTAATGTAATGTACCTGATCAGGTTGAAGCAGATCAAACATGTATCCGTACTAGCTTAGTGGCTGTCCTAGTCACATAAAATTTGTCTCTCCACCTAAATTTTTAAATTGATAATTTAGATTCTAAATTAACTAGATCAGTGATATAAAAATTAAATTGAATTAAAATAACAAACCGAGAACCGTAGGCTCGTCCAACTAACTAAGCGTCATTAACATGTTGTAGCTGTGGAGCCATGGTTGGAAATCGCTCCCAAGCCCATAGTTGCAAAAGTATGAGAGGCCCATTTATGTCACGAATCTCAGGACATGCTCCACCCACGAATACCACCCCATATCATAAGGGTTAGTTAATAGTGGCAAGAACATCAAGTAACAAAATGACTTGATTTGTCGACTTCCACCCATCATTTGTAGTATATATGATCGCGCATCATTTGCAAGCTCACATATTTCTAAATAGTTTCAGAACCACTATATTTTCCTAAATTGTTTTCCTAATCACAATATTAAAAAAAAAAAAAAAAAAAAACTCCCTATAAGATATACTATTGTGATTTTCACTACAATTTTAATTAATTGAGAGTAGTTATTTTATTCATGGTTGAATTGGATGAAATAAAAGTTTAACTTTTAAGGATCCATTTAGAGTGACCGGAGAAAAAAATATTTTACAAAAGTCATTATTATTTAAATTCTTTTTATAAAAATTATTTAAAATACACTTTGAAAGTATTTCAAAAGCTTTTTCGAGTGGTTGCCAAACACTTCAATTTTGTTTAAAACGACTTATTTCAAAATTAAACATTTTAAGAGTTAAACCAAATATATCCTAAAAATGTTTGACTATTTTTTGTTGGCTAAAAGAAAGAAAGAAAGAAAAATATCAATCTATGCTCTAAATTTTAGGTTGTATCCATTCAAAGTTTAAATTAAGGACAAATTACAAAAACTACCCATGAAGTATGGTGATAGTTGTAATTACACCACTTTCAATTACAAAATTTGGGTCATAAACTTTTAAAAGTATTAAAATTGGACCTTCAAACTCATAATAATTATAGAAATTGGACCCACAAATGACAAAAATTGAAGAAAAACTATTTCAAATGATAAAACTGTTGGAAATATTTACAAGATATAGAAAAAATTTAAAACTATTAATGATAGACGTTGATAGACACCGATAAACTTCTATCAGTGTTTATCAATGTCACTGATAGACACTGATAGAAGTCTATCAGTGTCTATCAACATCTATCATTGATAGTTCTAAAATATTGCTATATTTTGTAAATATTTTGGTTCGTTTTTTTATATTTAAAAATACCCCAAATTGAAAGTTTAAGGGTATAATTACAACTATCATCATACTTTAGGAGTGATTTTTACAATTTACCCTTAAACTAATTATTATAACAACTTAAAGCTTAAACTTTTAAATTATCATGAGTGAAGCAATTCAAACTCTTTATTAAAATTATATTTGAAAATAGTTAATAAATCAATTCTTACACGTATATGATTTTTTTTCAAAAATTTGATTAAAAAAATAGACGATTAACTGATAAAATTATAAATCTCACGTAGTTTTATCCAAATAAATAAAATGCAGAATAAGAAACTAATTGATATACAAACAAAATTTCAGAATTTAGGTTGATAACATTGCTAAGGGACATAAATTGATATTATTAATTTTTTAAAAAATAAAAAGTCTTTTTTTCTTGTATTTTTTTTTTTTCTAAATTTGAAGTGTTACATTTTTGTTTGAAAAAATATTATTCAATATCCAAAAAGAAGACTTTATACGTAGAGTTGGTGGAAGTGGGACCAGATAGCAATTAATAATAGTGCCAGATAGCACGGGAAACTCAGCCGATAAGATCACAGAATTGACTAAAAATAAATAAATAAACAAATAAATAATTATATTAAAAAAAATTATCTCCACCTTCTAGATATTTATTATTTAAATTAGAAGTTTCCTCTATTATTTTCAAATGCATTTAACAATCTTTAGATATTAACATGAAAAGTGCAACAAAAAATAGAAAAACCAAACCAATCCAAACCGATCTAATGATTTGGTTTGGTCCTTTAGTATAAAATTGGAAATCTTGATATGTATTTGGAGAAAACCAAAAAATATTGATTTAGATTGATTTTTTTATTAGAAAAACCAAAATCAAAATGATCTAATGGTGTATATATACCCTTAAGAATAAACTATTTTTTAGTATTTTAATTATTATGGTGTATTACTACAAGAAAACATCTTTTTTTTCACACTTAAAATCGCTGAAAAATGGTAAAAAATGCGTCAAGAGATCCACTCCCGATGACAAACTAGTCATTGGGAGTTTGGTCGGGATATATTCGTCGGGAGAACATCTCTCGATGCGGCAACATATACCGTTGAGAGTTTATATAAACTCCCGATGCGACAACATATACCGTTGGAAGTCTATACAAACTCCCGACGCGGCAACATATACCGTTGAGAGTTTATATAAACTTCTGACGCTTGATATACTACCGACACATGTATAGACATCGTCGGAAGTTCTTAGATCTCCCGATGACTTCAGTTCACTCCCGACGCATATATAGACATCGTCAGTAGTTCAATTCAAAAATTGAGTTTCTGAATTTGAACTCTCGACGACTTACCAGCCGTTAGGAGATCTAAGAATTCCCAATGTTTCTCGTCGGGAGATAGTCATTTTTATTTTATTTTTAATTTGATCTGAATAACCTAAAATATTTAACTATATTAAGCAAATAAAAAATATTCACATCAGGAACAAAACAAACAAACAAAGTCGATAGTATTCTTTCTTCTTGACGTAGGTTTAAACATTGGCAAAATGGTCTACAAAAGAAATATGTCTTGAAAAATACATAGAAGAAAGAACTTTCAACATCATCTCTAACACAGCATCTCCAACAACATTTCCAACATCATCACCAGATAGCATCCTACAAAACAAACAAAAACCATAAGGTGATTCCTAGAATCCTAGGAAAACAAAGAAAACCCTACAATCCTACAAAAATAAAAAAAATAAAAAAAATCAACACGCTTCCAAGACTAATGTTCTTAACCTTAAACCTCCATAAACACATAAAAATCACAAGTTCAACTACAAAAGAAAGATAACTAATCTTAACCCATTCCATACAACATTCAAAATTCATAAAATTCCATAAACAAACAAAAAAGTTCAAGTTAAACTAAATAACAAGTATAACTAATCTTAACCCACCCCACACAACATTCAAATTTCATAAACATCCATAAATGCACAAAAACTCCAAAAACATATCAAAATGCAGTTGTTTGGCTATCATAACTGCAGGATAGCCAACAATTCATTATCATAAAGCTACTAGTAAGACATAACTACTTTGTTACCATAACTGCAGGATAGCAACATATTAGCCAACTAGATAATGAATAATTATACCTAATTCAATGACCCTTCTCTTTGTCATTATATCATATCTTCAATCATTTTTTTTCATTTCTTCCATTTGTCTTGCATGATCCTCTCTCATTTTTTTAAACGTCTTCAAATTCCTTAATCCTTGATTAAGATTGTTCAACATTGACTTTCAATTCTCTCACCTCCCTATTTTTCATTCCATGAGTGTATGACGAATTCGATGAGCTACTACCTCTTATTGACTTAGGTTTAGGGCCCCAATCTAGGCCTTTTACATGACCAGGTCGTCGTCTCACAAATTTTGTCCCCTATTAGTGGTTGGGAACCTTATAGAGTAGGGTTGGATTGAAATTCTAACATTTGATTCTGCACATATTAATTATGTGTGTAAGTACGAGTGACTGAACTTACAAATGAAAAACAAAATGAAAATAAAACAAAATTGATTACATCTGCATCCTTAGCTGCTTGATTCATGAACTAGCCACCTTTAGAGTGTGTTTCTTTAAATAGATCAACATGTCCTACTTCTCGACCTGGTTTCTTTTGCAGCTCATATTAAATTTGCAAGAACGACTTTGATCTACTTATGTGGTTAAACGGTAATTTCTCTCTACTCTTCTTATTCGTCTCTAAAATTTCCTACATTCAAACAAAAATAAATAAATAAATAAAAATTATTCCATAATAGTAAATGAATTAAATGGTAGATGTCCTCAATTATTATAACTTGAAATTATTCACCCTGAAAATGGTTACATAAAAAATGTCAATCTTCTAGTCTATTCTTAAGCCAACTAGGCGAGTTGGCACATGCTTACTGAGGGTTGCTACATTTCCTGTTTGTGCAAATCTACTCTAAATTCTTTGAACGAGTTTTGCATTTGATGTTCGATAAAATTATTAAATGTTTGATCGGATAAATCAAGCACGAAATGAGGTTACAAAATAGTTAAGGAATAATTAGCATATATGATGTTTAAGACAATCTAAAAGAACAAACTTATAAACTTACCAGCAATTGACTCTTAACCAACTCTACAAATTCGTTTGGAACATCAGAGAAAGTACGAAATCGTATTGGAAATGCAGATTTGACGGTAACACCAATCGCATTACTAAATCGTACATAATGTTGAAAAATCGACTTATTCTTCCATTCTTTGATCACGATTGGAATTCTCCCATATTTTTTAACGTATTTTTCTAACTCGATGTTTCACAAATGCTCGTGTTTCCTCTGAGTGGATGGAGATCTACTATCTGAGGAACAAAAATTTAAAACAATTTAGGATATATTTCAATCAACAGAAGATGTGTACGAATATTAACCTAAAGTGTAACCCACAAAAGATCCCGTGTTGCCTAGACATATCTCTTACTCTCAAAATTTTTCCTCTGCCTCATGTTACCTATTAGAGGTTGACCAAACACAAAAACCAATATTAAATATGTGTAAATAGAAAAAGAGAATTGAGTAGATATATGATTAGTTATATCGTTTTCTAAATCAAATTATTCGTCAGCACTTGAACTGTTATTAGGAGATAATTTTTCTTCATCATCGTTTATGAAGTCATCATCAACATGCCAAATAATTGGTCGTTTCACAACTGTAGGATCAATGTCAACTCTGCCTAAAAGTAACCTCCTCAATGGATTCATCCACTCAAATTCCCCTGACAATTTCTAGTAAATCCATTCATTTTCAACATCCTCCACTTCTGGTACATCCCATATTCGCTTATTTCGGACTACTTGAACAACTTTTCAATTGCTACAATATTTCATGTCGTTGAGGTAAAAGACTTATTATGCTTGGATAGCAAAAATGAAAGGCTCATCAACATACCAAAAGCGAGATGTATTGCTTGATTTGTATCCTAAATCCACATGTGTCCTATTACTTTTGTTGTTATTTGTGTCATACCATCTACACTTGAACATAAAAACATGTCTTCTATTCACATATTGAAAATCTAATACTTTGTTAACGACACCATAAAAATTGTTATCAACACTTCCGTTCCCACTGATCTCCCCGGCCACCAGGATTCCACTATTTTGTGTAGCTCGATGATTATTATGCTCTACAGTGTGAACTTGTACCCTATTAACAATGCATTCATTGTAAGAGCACACCTCAGACGAAGATCTCATTGCAAGTGAAAAGAAATCATTAGAGAGATCTTCTCTCACGCAATTATAGAACCTGATAATTTATTATACGTTAAAAATGACTATAAAAAATGAATCACCTCTCAACTTTCAATGCTGTGTATACTTAATATCTGAATCAATCGAAAACTTTATTTGATGTCTTAAATATAAGTTAGAGACACTTTGAGCTTCACGACGAATTAACCTCAAGTGTTGTCTAGAATTGATCATTAGAAAGTTATATCAAATAATTTATCTTAGAAATTAGAAAATTGTAAAGTTCGAAATATACTTGTGATAATCTGTTATTTCTTTAAAAGTGTTGAGAATGTATCAATGTGCAATACGCTTTTCCTCCGTCGATAATGTCCGTAAAGTTTATATTCCTAATGGTCATATCCTCTGTCTAAATAATTCAAATTCACCAAATATTTCATAATCGAGACTGTTATCATCATTTCATTCATCTCTATTGAATCTCGTTTCAATCCCACTTAGATATCGCGAACAAAAGTTCCATGTTTCATTCATTGCATATGTTTTCGCTACAGACCTCTCAGGACGTGCTTTGTTCTGTACAAATTATTTTAATGTTCGTAAACTTCTTTCAATAGGATCTGTCTCTTATACACATCTAGATGTGTATAAGAGACAGACATCCAACTGTAAAATACTGGATCCACCATTTTGGTTTCATATGGTAGATGAACAACAAGGTGTACCATTACATCAAAGAAGGCAGGTGGGAATATTTTTCCAACTTACAAAGTATGACTATGATGCTTGCTTGTAATCGGATTAAATCACTTACACGTATTGTTTTTGCACATAAATCGCGAAAGAATGCCACAATTCAACAATAGCAGCAGACATGTTCTTCGGTAGGTATGCTCGAATACCAATAGGAAGCAGTCTATGAAGCAAAACATGACAGTCCTGTGTTTCAGCCTCGATATTTTTCCATATTTATCATTCACACATCGTGATATATTAGACACAAATCCATCAAGAAATTTCACTGATTTCAAAAACTTACAAAACACAATCCATTCACTATTAGTTAATGTGTACATTGCATGTGGCTTTACAAATATGTTATCAACTTGTATTAAGTGTAAGTCCTTTCTTATCTTCAAATCATGTAGGTCTAACCGAGCATTTGTTGTATCCTTTGTTTTTCCTTCAATATTTAACAATGTGTCTACCAAGTATTTTTTTTTAATATGCATTACATCCAATTTATTTCATAATAATAGTCTAGACCAATATGGAAGTTAGAAAAAAAAATATTTTTCTTAGTCTAGTTTAGAATTCGTTTTCTTTCTTATCTTGCTTCGATGGATGTTTGCTAATGACAAGAAAGTTCAACCTATTTATTTGTTGTAAGATCTCTTCTTCCTTCATTACAACTGGAGGTGGTCTACGTTCAACTTTTCCATCATGTTGCCTACTTGTACGCCAACTACGATTCTCAAGAAGATAACGTCAAGGTCCCATTAATGCTATTTTTTCTTTTATCCTGAAAGATGATTTATCTTCTTTACATATGGGACATGCTTGATAACCTTTTGTACTCCACCCAGATAAGTCACCATATTCAAGGAAGTCATTAATAGTCCACAATAAGGTTGCATATAGTTGAAAAATCCCACTGGTAACACAATCATTAGTTTGCACACCAATAGTTCATAATTCTTTTAAATCTTCAATTAATGGCTGCAAGTAAACATTAATTTCCTTTCCAAGAGATTTTGGATCAAGTTTGAATAAATACATGAAGAAGTTTGTCTCCTTCATGCATTTCTAAGGTGGCAAATTATAATGGATTAGCACCACATGCCACATACTATACGAAGTACTTATATTCCCAAACGGATTAAACCCATCTGAAGTTAATCCTAAACGAACATTTTGGGAATCTAAAGCGAAATGAGGAAATTTAGGATCAAAATGTTTCCACCCCTCTACATCAGCTGGATGTCGTAACATATCCTTTGTTTCAACTCGCTTATCCTTATGTCATCTCATGTCAGAAGCACCTTTTTTCGATGCAAACAATCACTTTAATCTCAAATGGAAAATAATGTAATACCTTATGTGGTGCTTTTTTACCCTTACCATCATTAACTTTGTATCGAGACTTACCACAAACTGGACATTATAGTAAATCTGCAAATTCTTTCTAATACAATACAGAATCGTATTTGCATGCATGAATAGACTCATAACCTAGGCCTAAGTCATACAATTTTCGCTTAGCTTCATAAAAAGAAGTAGGTATAGCGATACCTGTTGGAAATGTTGCTTTTAACAATTCAAACAACATGTCAAACGATTTGTTACTCCAGTCGTTTAGAAATTTGGTATGCATCAACTTCATTAAAAAGTTCAAGGATAAAAATTACGAACAACCAAGGAATAATTCATTACGTGCTTCAGCCATTAAATCCTCAAATAAGTTTGTGGTATCTCTTTCTTGACCATTAGAGGACATTTCATTCTCGATCCTTTCTTTGTTTGCATCTTCATTTTCAATTGAAACTTGTAGATCGTTTATAAGATTCAACATTTCATTTTCTTCAACAACATTATACTCTATGTTAGTTTCTTCATCATTATGTATTGAATAAGTTGTATGTCTTTCAAAACTTCTTGATAAGTTGGTTAGCTCTCTATAATATATCTATTCACAATACAATATAGAGGGAGATTCCTATATGTTAATAGATGTTTGCTCCACACCTTTAATGATTCCCACAATGATTCAATACCAAATTCTTGTAATGAGCAATCTTGTTCCGTCCGGAATCATTAACATTGGAAATTATGCCACATTCTAAAATAATTGGAAAACCCCTTCTCTATATCTTGAGCCATACTAAAACTTATTATTGAAATGTCTCACTCTATTCTTTTTGGATCAGCATACTTTCCTCTAGAGCTAGTAGGAGCTTGTTTGACATAAAACGCTCATAACTCTGTGAATGCGAAACAAAATCTATTCCAAGCCTCTTGATTTGTGTATCATAAATTGAAAGAATCGTTATAAAACTGTTACAATATACATGCATATAAATAAATACAAAACACAACATTGAACACAAAAATAATAAAAGAAATATAATTTTACCACACTTAGAACAATCACAAAAAAAATGGGGAGGGAAACGGAAACTATAAATCCAATTAAACAAAATCAAACTATTGATCATAATCACAAAAAGCGTAGTCTTACTCACACTTAGTGAGGTTACTAATGAGAGTTGTTCACCAACCAATTGTGGAAATAAGAGACTTATTATAGTCCCATCTATATATTACTTTCAGAGGCGGAAGCTCACTATATGAATACGTACAATCGCAACAGAATTCTATCTGATGACAAAATACCCTTAAAGGACAATTTCAACATTATCACACGAATGTTATTGAAATTGCCACAATCTTAGTATAAAAACTAGCAGACATGCTTTGTAAAACAAAATATTAACAATGAAAGTATCTATAAGAATGACTTTAACCTTTGAAGAACTTTTTTTCCCTTGAATATCTTGCTTTCGAGAGTCAATATCACAACAACTCTCGTTGTCGTTATGATCACAAAGTCAATTCCGCTTCACATTCAAATCTCATTGTCGCTCACCACCTCAGAACTCGGATCGCTTCATAGGCGACATAAGTGGAAAAATCTAAATTATAGGAGGACACCACCACTCTTAGTTTAAACCCATCGGTATTCACTCGGAGTGCAGAATCAGGAGAGTGGCTGGGCTCCCTTGGTATATGGATGTATATGAGGTAGAGGTTTGGACGAAAGAAGTAAACATTTACGATCGTATTCCTAATTTCTATATTTTCCAGATCCCCCAAATTGCAAGTGGGACAAAGATGGGTATTTGTGTCGATCTATATCCAAAATAGACGTAACTCGATCTTTGAGTTGGGCTATCCTTCCGTAAGAAGAGAATGCGAAAAGAGCACTCCACATCGATCTAGGAAACACGATTTCCACAATATAGTTAAGCTAATCGTTTAAACGATGCTGCTCATAGGGGTAAACAATCGGTTCTCGTGTTTATGATCTATCTTGCAAGGCAATCACAGAAAATTTAGTAAATAATTCTTTACAACGATTCTTTAGTAATCGCCGATTGATCGCTAGAAATTGCCTTAGATCGTATCGACTTGCGGATCGTAACACGATCGTTTAGGAAAAACTTGAGTTTATCGGGTATCTCTTTGTTAGCTAAACGAATGGGCTGAACAGTGTACAATTCGTGAACGACTTGGTCCGATCTCTCTACACAAAATGAAAACTATTTTCATTGGACTTATCTAACTCTTCTAATCCATAGTTGTATGAACTGATTATGTAACCGTTGGGGTCTCCCGTGACCTTTAACCAACTCATTAACTGATATCGTCCTAATATGACAGATCAAATTAAACAACAACAAATAATAAATACTAAATAAATTGGTTTAATTATAAATAAATATAACCATATTATAATCTTATAATCTAACCCTCTAACTATCTAAGATTGTGTAATATTCACCATTACATTAAATCTGCAAATCATGGAGTTCAGATAACATAGTCATGTTTCTTCTCCACTGATATAGGAAAATCAATAATTCATTTTATACTCGAACTTTTTTCCTCGGCAGACACATAAATGTATGGGGCACCTTTATAGGACGAAACATGTTAACTATCTATATCTATTAAATATAGAACAAATTCTACAAAAGTTCTACCAAGTTATCATATCATATTTATCATATATCAAAACTTCCATCTTGTCAATTATGATTGTCACTTCCTCCAAACTTAACCAAAAAACTGATTTCTCAACTTGAATTCATCAATAAGCTACAAGGGGACCTTTATTGGACTTGTGGCTCGAAGCTCCAACGGTACGGTGAATAGCTTAAGGAAATCCATGGAAATGAGAATTTTCATGAGCAGCGGAACAAGATATTCCAAATTAAATCAATGAATGAACAAAACATATTACAGTCGACTTCAAACATAAACGTTATGAAAATCATACAAAAATTACAGCATGAAAGTCTAAAAAAGCAACAAAGGAAAATTGAACGCACAAATCAAGAAGCGTCTCAACGCTTCTTATGTGCACTCTGATCGCTCGAACAATAGCAACCACGAACGCCGATCTACACGACCGCAAACATAGCACGAACACCAAGCATCGAACTTTCTTTCATCTTGCTTAAGACTCTGCACGGGCATTATAACCTCCACATATATAATAATATCACCCCTCTGAGCTCACCAGAACTCATATTTTTGCAACATGATTATCAGAGCCTCTTGGGCACAAATGCGACCATAACTTGAACGGCCTCCAGCCAAGGAATCAACTTCGATCAGTGTCGGAGAGCAATTTTGAAGTCTGAAGCACCACCAAACAATGGGCCCACGGGGCTTTGGAAGGTAGGGCTATCGGGTGTGAGAAATTTAGAGGGTGGGGCTCTGTTTGAACTTCATGAGTATAAGTGAGCATTGACCTCGAACGGAGGAAACAACGATCGCAGTACACGAATGCAAGTGGGAGATGGTGTGAGACCTATCGTAACTAGTGTAGAGATTGGGGCCGCGAGTATCCGTAATTAGAAAAGTTAATGCGATTCTGTACTAGACAATCAAATCTATGCGTTCGTTTAGGGTCGGTCTGTCGCGTACAAGACTCTACACCCGATTTGTCAAACATTATAATTCATGGTAATACGGGCTTTCTTGGCGCTCAGATGTATCTGTCTAGCAAAGTTTTGCTAACCATTATTACGTTTAGGTTATAAGCTATAACTACACATCGTTTAGACACTTCGTCCAATAGCTCTGTCCGTTTAGTGATAACAACCAAACACTTGACAACAATTTCCTGTGAGTTTTCTACTGAGTTGCTATGAAAGAATAAATGGGCTTCATACATTATCTTGTTACAACTTTTGTAAAAAACTTCATGCATAGTAAATGTCGCAGACATTTTGAGGATGCTTGAGATAAACCATTTCCGTATAAGAAACTCATCCCACGGAATATCACATGATACCAATAACCACCCACAGTACATTATGGTCGCGAGTATATTGTAAAGGAAAGTGAAAAAGAGGTCAAAATTAAGTATCTATAATTAATTAAATATTATGTATTAAAA